>NC_092709.1:331579932-331884652 GCF_047496885.1 Scyliorhinus torazame
TAATGCTCTGGGGACATGGATTCAAATCCCAACACAGCAGCTGGTGGAATTTCAATCCAATTAATAAATCTGAAATATAAAGCGAGTCTCAGTAATGGTGACCATTAAATTATCGACTGCTGTAAAATCCCATCTGATTCACTAATGTCCTTTGGGAAGGAAATCTGCCATCCTTACCTGGTCTGGCCTACATGTGATTCCAGACGCACAGAATGTGGTCTACAGCCCTATGAAACTGCCAAGCGAGCCACTGAGTTTAACAAGGGCAATTAGGGATGGGCAATAAATGCTGGGCCAGCCGGCAAACACCACATCCCATGAAAGAAAGAAAGAAAGAATCACAAACTAGGAAAGTAGCAGGCTCAATCCCCAACTTTCAAAACCTGGGCACAATCTCAGTGGCTAAAATTAGTGTCAGCACTCATAGGTCAAGGAGAGAAAAATTAAATCTGCCATGACTCCTTCCCCTTCTCACAACCAGAATTCCTCACTTAAGAGAGCCAGGGAGTTAATGAGTCAAAACCCACACAGTCACCCAAGGCCAAAATTGAATCTGTGTCCCTGGTACTGTGATGCAGCAGTCCTAACCACTGTGCCGCCAAGCGGAGCAAAAGAATATCCACAGATAGTGAAATGTCATGAATTGAACCAAATACCTATTCGAGTTGAACCATGTCCTTCAGACAACAATGGTAGAACTGCCTGGAGTGAATTTTCTATTAAAGACATGGATCTCTGATTAAACATCCCCATTATAGATATATAGATACATAGAAGATTGGAGCAGGAGGAGGCCTTTTGGCCCTTCGAGCCTGCTCCGCCATTCATCACGATCATGGCGACCATCTCTTCCCTGCCTGACAGGGACATACATATCAAGGACACGTAGTACCTGTTCCTTGAGCAAGTTCCACATTTCATTTGTGTCCTTCCCTGACAGCCTATGTTCCCAACTTATGCACTTCAATTTTTGTCTGACAACATCGTATTTACCCTTCCCCCAATTGTAAACCTTGCCCTGTTGCACGCACCTATTCCTCTCCATTACTAAAGTGAAAGTCACAGAATTGTGGTCACTATCTCCAAAATGCTCCCCCACTAACAAATCTATCACTTGCCCGGGTTTATTACCAAGTACCAAATCCAATCTGGCCTCCCCTCTGGTCGGACAATCTACGTACTGTGTTAGAAAAGCTTCCTGGACACACTGCACAAACTCCACCCCATCCAAACTGTTTAATCTAAAGAGTTTTCACTCAGTGTTTGGGAAGTTTAAGTCACCCATGACTACTGCCCTGTGACTTCTGCACCTTTCCAAAATCTGTATCCCAATTTGTTCCTCCACATCTCTGCTACTATTGGGGGGCCTATAGAAAACTCCCAACAAGGACTTCCGGGTGCGGCGATGACCAGCTAAGTCGCACGTTTCGGCTGCTCCCGGTGGAACGGACTTTTGGGCTCTTGATAGGAGTCCCAACGACAATTTTAACGGCAAAAAACACTGTGCGGTAATCCAGAAGGGAATCCCCCCTGGACACGGATGGAAAAAAGAGGAAAGTGGCCGGATTGCGGTGGATCCTCTAGAGCAGCGGCCAGGAAGGCAGGCACAAAGCAAGATGGCGTCGGAAGGAGGCAGTTTAATATGGGGCCCTGACCAACAAGAGTTCCTGCGGCGTTGCGTGGAAGAACTCAAAAAGGAGATGAAGAAGGAGCTGTTGGCCCCGATATTACAAGCGATTGAGGGGCTAAAGGAGGAGCAAAAGACCCAGGAACAGGAGCTTCGGGTCGTGAAGGCAAAGGCTGCTGAGAATGAGGACGACATACAGGGCCTGGTGAGGAAAACGGAGATGAACGAGGCACAACACAAAAGATGTGCGGAAAGGCTGGAGGTGCTGGAGAATAATGCGAGGAGGAAGAATTTAAGGATTCTTGGTCTTCCCGAAGGTGTAGAAGGGGCGGACGTCGGGGCATATGTGAGCACGATGCTGCACTCGTTAATGGGATCGGAGGCCCCGACGGGTCCGCTGGAGGTGGAGGGAGCCTATCGAGTTATGGCGAGAAGACCGAGGGCTGAAGAAATTCCTCGAGCCATAGTGGTGAGATTTCTCCGATATAAGGACAGAGAGATGGTCCTCGGGTGGGCAAAGAAAACTCTGAGCAGTAGGTGGGAGAACGCGGTGATCCGCGTATATCAAGATTGGAGTGCGGAGGTGGCGAGAAGGAGGGCAAGCTTTAATCGGGCCAAGGCGGTGCTGCATAAACGGAAGATTAAATTTGGAATGCTGCAACCGGCAAGACTGTGGGTCACACATCAAGGGAAACACCACTACTTCGAAACGGCAGATGAGGCGTGGACATTTATTGTCGAGGAGAAACTGGAGTGAGCGGGCCAGAAAAAGAACGTTTGGGACAAAGTGGGGGGGTGAATATGTGGGATGAAGGGGGGGAAAAGAGGGAAGAGATGACTTCCCAAGTTGTTAATCCTGCGACCCTGTAACTTTTCTCTCTTCCCCATGTCGGGGGGGAGGGAGGATGAGGAACTGAGGGTGCCGGCCATTGGGGGCGGGGCTAAAAGGGAAGCGCGGGCTTTGTTCCCGCGCTATGGTAATCACGGCGGGAACAGGGAAGCAGGAAGGAGGGGGCCTCGCACAGTGTGAGCCGAGGTCACGGGGGGGAAGCCGAGGTCGGCCAGAGTTTGCTGACTTCTGGGAGCAACATGGGGGGTGCAATTATGCTAGTTTGGGATCTAGTGGGGTTGGGTTAACTGGGTCGCTGGGGAGAAGGGGGAGCTGGCATGGGGGGGGGGGTCGGGCCGCTTGGGGGGTCGGGCCGCTTGGGGGAGATACGGCTACGTGGGAACCGGGTGAGGAGCTGGATTGAAAAAGGAGATGGCTAGTCGTCAAGGGGGGGGGGGGGGGGGGGTAAAGAGCCCCCCAACCCGGTTGATCACGTGGAATGTGAGAGGGCTGAACGGGCCGATTAAGAGGGCACGGGTACTCGCACACCTTAAGAAACTTAAGGCAGATGTGGTTATGCTTCAGGAGACGCATTTGAAGCTGATAGACCAGGTCAGACTACGCAATGGATGGGTGGGGCAGGTGTTTCATTCGGGGCTAGACGCCAAAAACAGGGGGGTGGCCATACTAGTGGGGAAGCGGGTAATGTTTGAGGCAAAGACTATAGTGGCGATAGTGGGGGCAGATACGTGATGGTGAGTGGCAAATTGCAAGGGGAGGCGGTGGTATTCGTGAACGCGTATGCCCCGAACTGGGATGATGCCAACTTTATGAGGCGTATGTTAGGACGAATCCCGGACCTAGAAGTGGGGAAGTTGGTAATGGGTGGAGATTTTAATACGGTGCTGGACCCAGGGCTGGACAGATCGAGGTCCAGGACCGGAAGGAGGCCGGCTGCAGCTAGGGTGCTCAAGGACTTTATGGAGCAGATGGGAGGAGTAGACCCCTGGAGATTTAGTAGACCTAGGAATAAGGAGTTTTCGTTTTTCTCCTATGTCCACAAAGTTTATTCACGAATAGATTTTTTTGTTTTGGGAAGGGCACTGATCCCAAAGGTGACTGGGACGGAGTACACGGCTATAGCCATTTCGGATCATGCTCCACATTGGGTGGACCTGGAGATAGGGGAAGAAAAACAACAGCGTTCACCCTGGAGAATGGACATGGGATTATTGGCAGATGAGGGGGTGTGTTTAAGGGTGAGGGGGTGTATTGAAAGGTACTTGGAACTCAATGATAATGGGGAGGTACAGATGGGAGTGGTCTGGGAGGCGCTGAAGGCAGTGGTTAGGCGGGAGCTGATATCTATTAGGGCACATAAAAGAAAGCAGGAGGGTAGGGAAAGGGAGCGGTTGTTGAAAGAACTTCGGAGGGTGGACAGACAATATGCGGAGGCACCGGAGGAGGGACTGTACAGGGAAAGGCAAAGGCTACATGTAGAATTTGACTTGTTGACTACGGGTAATGCAGAGGCACAATGGAGGAAGGCACAGGGTGTACAGTACGAATACGGGGAGAAGGCGAGCAGGTTGCTGGCCCACCAACTGAGGAAAAGGGGAGCAGTGAGGGAGATAGGGGGGGTGAGAGATGAGGAGGGAGAGACGGAGCGGGGAGCGGAGAGAGTGAATGGAGTGTGCAAGGCATTTTACGAAAGATTATATGAAGCTCAGCCCCCGGATGGGAAGGAGAGAATGATGTGCTTTCTGGATCAGCTGGAATTTCCTAAGGTGGAGGAGCAGGAGAGGGTGGGACTGGGAGCACAGATTGAGACGGAGGAAGTAGTGAAGGGGATTGGGAGCATGCAGGTGGGGAAGGCCCCGGGACCAGATGGATTCCCAGTTGAATTCTATAGGAAATATATGGACTTGCTGGCCGCGCTACTGATGAGAACCTTTAATGAGGCGAGGGAAAGGGGGCAGCTGCCCCCGACTATGTCAGAGGCAACGGTATCGCTCCTCCTAAAGAAGGAAAAAGACACGCTGCAATGCGGGTCCTACAGGCCCATTTCCCTCTTGAATGTGGATGCTAAGATTCTGGCCAAGGTAATGACAATGAGGATAGAGGATTGTGTCCCGGGGGTGGTTCATGAGGACCAAACTGGGTTTGTGAAGGGGAGACAGCTGAATACAAATATACGGAGGCTGCTAGGGGTAATGATGATGCCCCCACCAGAGGGGGAAGCGGAAATAGTGGTGGCGATGGATGCCGAGAAAGCATTTGATAGAGTGGAGTGGGATTATTTGTGGGAGGTGCTGAGGCGATTTGGCTTTGGGGATGGGTATATCAGGTGGGTACAGTTGCTGTATAGGGCCCCGATGGCGAGCGTGGTCACGAATGGACGGGGGTCTGACTATTTTCGGCTCCAAAGAGGGACGAGGCAGGGATGTCCTCTGTCCCCGTTATTGTTTGCACTGGCGATTGAACCCCTGGCCATAGCATTGAGGGGTTCCAGGAAGTGGAGGGGAGTACTCAGGGGAGGAGAAGAACACCGGGTATCTCTGTATGCGGATGATTTGTTGCTATATGTGGCGGACCCGGCGGAGGGGATGCCAGAGATAATGCGGATACTTGGGGAGTTTGGGGATTTTTCAGGGTATAAACTGAACATGGGGAAAAGTGAGTTGTTTGTGGTGCATCCAGGGGAGCAGAGCAGAGAGATAGAGGATTTACCGTTGAGGAAGGTAACACGGGACTTCCGGTACTTGGGGATCCAGATAGCCAAGAATTGGGGTACATTACACAGGCTTAATTTAACGCGGTTGGTGGAACAGATGGAGGAGGACTTTAAGAGATGGGACATGGTGTCTCTGTCATTGGCAGGTAGGGTGCAGGTGGTTAAAATGGTGGTCCTCCCGAAATTCCTTTTTGTGTTTCAGTGCCTCCCGGTGGTGATTACAAAGGCTTTTTTCAAAAGAATCGAGAAGAGTATTATGAGTTTTGTGTGGGCTGGGAAGACCCCGAGAGTGAGGAGGGGATTCTTGCAGCGTAGTAGGGACGGGGGGGGCTGGCACTACCGAGCTTAAGTGAGTACTACTGGGCCGCCAATGTTTCAATGGTGTGTAAGTGGATGGGAGAAGGGGAGGGAGCGGCGTGGAAGAGATTGGAGAGGGCGTCCTGCAGGGGGACTAGCCTACAAGCAATGGTGACGGCACCGTTGCCGTTCTCACCAAAGAAATACACCACAAGCCCGGTGGTGGTGGCTACATTGAAAATTTGGGGGCAGTGGAGACGGTATACGGGAAGGACGGGAGCTTCGGTGCGGTCCCCGATAAGAAACAATCATAGGTTCGTTCCGGGGAGAATGGATGGGGGATTTGGAGCATGGCAAAGAGCTGGGGTAGTGCAACTGAGAGATCTGTTTGTAGATGGGAAGTTCGCGAGTCTGGGAGCGCTGACGGAAAAATATGGGTTGCCCCAAGGGAATGCATTTCGGTACATGCAATTGAGGGCTTTTGCGAGGCAACAGGTGAGGGAATTCCCGCAGCTCCCGACGCAGGAGGTGCAGGATAGAGTGATCTCAGAGACATGGGTGGGGGATGGTAAGGTGTCGGACATATACAGGGAAATGAGGGACGAGGGGGAGATCATGGTAGATGAGCTGAAAGGGAAATGGGAAGAAGAACTGGGGGAGGTGATTGAGGAGGGGCTGTGGGCTGATCCCCTACGTAGGGTAAACTCATTGTCCTCGTGTGCCAGGCTAAGCCTGATACAATTTAAGGTGTTACACAGAGCGCATATGACTGGAGCACGGCTTAGTAAATTTTTTGGGGTAGAGGATAGGTGTGCGAGATGCTCGAGAGGCCCAGCGAATCACACCCACATGTTCTGGTCATGCCTGGCAGTACAGGGGTTCTGGGTGGGGGTGGCAAAGGTGCTTTCGAAGGTGGTGGGGTTCCGGATCGAACCAAGCTGGGGTTGGCTATATTTGGGGTTGCAGAAGAGCCGGGAGTGCAGGTGGCGAGACAGGCTGACGTGTTGGCCTTTGCGTCCCTAGTAGCCCGGCGCAGGATATTGTTAATGTGGAAGGAAGCCAAACCCCCGGGTGTGGAGACCTGGATAAACGACATGGCAGGGTTTCTAAAGTTAGAACGGATTAAGTTCGTGTTAAGGGGTTCGGCTCAGGGGTGGCAACCGTTCGTCGATTACCGCACAGAAAGATAGAGGGAATGGAGAAGAAGTAGACAACAGCAGCAACCCAGGGGGGAGGGAGGGGGGGGGGGGAGAGAATTGGACGGACTCTCAGGGATGTTATTGTATATGTATCGGTATTTGTTATAGGTAATTGTATATTGGATTGTATTTTTGGAGAGTATTTATTTTGGATAAGGCAGTTGCCATTCAGTTTTGTTTTTGTTTATATATTATTTATTTATTTGTTTAAAACTGGCCACTTATTTATATTGCTTTATTGTTGTGTAAAAGAAACACTACGTACTGTTATGTTTGGCCAAAAATCTTGAATAAAATATATTTATAAAAAAAAAGAAAACTCCCAACAAGGTGTCTGGTCCTTTCCTATTTCTGACTTCAACCCATACTACCTCAGTAGGCAGATCCTCCTCGATCTGCCTTTCTGCAGCTGTTATACTATCTCTAATTAACAATTAGAGCGGCCTTGTCCGCCGATCGAAAGGTGGTTCAATCCACGCCAGCTGGCATGGGTTGACAGCGGCGGGACTTCGGCCCATCGTGGACCGGGGGATTACCGGTGCGGCGCGATTCCCGCCCCCGCCGAATCTCCGGTGGCGGACAATTCGGGACACGGCGGGGGGGAGGGATTCACGCCGGCCCCCGGCGATTCTCCGACCCGGTGGGGGGGTCGGAGAATCGCGCCCCTTATTCCTGATGCTTACGCGTTGAAGTATACACACTTCAACCCATCTCCCTGCCTGCAATTACTCTCCTTTGTCAGTGTTCCTTTCCCCACTGCCTCACTACACACTTTGGCGTCCTGAATATCAGCTACCTTAGTTGCTGGACTACAAATCTGGTTCCCATTACCCTGCCAAATTAGTTTAAACCCTCCTGAAGACTACTAGAAAACCTCCCTCCCAGGATATTGGCGCCCCTCTGGTTCAGATGCAATCCGTCCTGCTTGTACAGGTCCCACCTTCCCCAGAATGCGCTCCAATTATCCAAATACCTGAAGCCCTCCCTCCTACACCATTCCTGCAGCCACGTGTTCAACTGCGCTCTCTCCCTATTCCTAGCCTCGCTGTCACGTGGCACTGGCAACAAACCAGAGATGACAACTGTCTGTCGTGGCTTTTAACTTTCCGCCTAACTCCCTAAACTCCCCTTTTCCTACCTACGTCGTTGGTACCAATGTGCACCACGACTTCTGGCTGCTCCCCCTCCCCCTTAAGGATCCTGAAGACACGATCCGAGACATCCCTGGCACCCGGGAGGCAACATACCTTCCGGGAGTCTCGCTCGCGACCACAGAATCTCCTATCTATTCCCCTAACCATTGAATCTCCTATTACTACTGCTTTTCTATTCTTTTCCCCCCCCCTTCCCTTCTGAGCCCCAGGGCCAGACTCAGTGCCAGAGACCTGGCCGCTAGGGCCTTCCCCCGGTAGGTCATCCCCCCCCATCCCCCCCCCCCCCCCGCAACTGCATCCAAAACGGTATACTTGTTTTGAAGGGGAACGGCCACGAGGGATCCCTGCACTGTCTGCCTGTTTGTTTTCTTTCCCCTGACTGTAACCCAGCTACTCTTGTCCTGTACCTTGGGTGTGGTTACTTCCCCGTAACTCTTCTCTATAACCCCCTCTGCCTCCCAGATGATCCGAAGTTCCTCCAGCTCCAATTCCCTAACACGGTCTCTGAGGTGCTGGAGTTGGGTGCACTTCCCGCAGGTATAGTCAGCGGGACACCGGTGGTATCCCTCACCACCCACATCCTACAGGAGGAGCATGCAACTGCCCTAGCCTCCATCCCCTCTTACCTTACAGAATATAGCTGCCCTGTGGACCAACTGCACCTCCGACTCTGCTCCCAGTCAGCTGCACTCTGTAAACTCCTGGCTCCCTTCTCTTTGCTGAAATGAAATGAACGGAACACCTTACTCCCTCCTCACCTAACTCCCTTAGTCACAAAACTCTCACTATAGCACTCAAACATTTTTAAATTATGCTCAGAACCATCAATCTGATGTCTTATTGGAGAACTATCAAATAGTAGGGAGTTCAAATGTTGGTGAAAATATTATCAAATAATTGGGAACTAAAATGCTGGTGAAAATAACAAACTTTTCTGTTCGAATTCTGATGTTTTCTGATCCAAGATATTTTCAGAACTGAAGTTTGACTTCTTGTAAAACTTCAAGTTTACAGCAAGTATTTGGACTCATTTTTGTATTATCTGTAAGGATTTTTACCTTGTGTGATAGCCAGACTATCTTATCTCGGCTTTAGACACGGATGATTGAACAAAGAATGGAAACTAAATGTCTCTAAATTGATTTACAGGTTTTTACGGCATTTTGCTGTGAGTAGTGCAAGCCATGAATCAATGAGAAGATCTGATCTGTGCATATTATTACAGCAGCCAAAGTTACCCTCCTCGATCAGTGAAGACCAGAATAAGGTAATGGAGTATGTTCTTTGCCTTTCAAAACCGATGCTTAAAATGTACTTATTCTTTATTAACAGTTATAAAATTGTGGATGGAATGGAAGAGTGCAGATACTTAGATATCCAGCCAGTACCATCAGGACAGCATAAAAATAGCGATCAACGAAAGAGTTAGTACTTGGGTTAATCAGTACTGCCTTTCCACTCATATTAACCTCCATAAGCCTACATAATTTTTATCCAATTACGCATTGTATTGAAATACGACAGCACATTAATCACATTTTATATGTCTTTTAATGTACAAGAAAACTATACTAATAGGAGTAAAACTATATCTTCTGGACATAAGAGTTGATATATTTAATTTCCATGAGTCATACAAAAGAATCAAAAAGTAGAAACTTCAGGTGCCAGAAATCGAATAAAAACATGAAATGTGCAACACTCGGGCAGAATCTGTGAGAAACAGAATTAACGTTTTGGGGCAAGGACATTTTATCAGAATCATGAGCTGATTTGCATTATAAGTTATAACTGGCATTATAGTTACACAAAACCATGGAATCAGTGAATGCGTTAACATCGTGGAGACACTTGCTTCTCTGATACAATGACTGAATCATGGGAAATATTGTCTTTAGATCAGAACAACTTTGCTACAGAACTCGGCTTTTGGGAAATATAAATTTAAATGCTTTTGAAATATTCTGATCCTGTCTTCTCCATGAGACTGACTTCCTGCTCCTTCAAATCTATTCCCATTAAACTGTTGACCACGAAGGTCACGTGATGTAAATGCGGGATTGGCTGCATTTTTGCAAGCTCTGGCACTACTCATTTTTTCATTTTTTTGTCATCCTGATGCACAACGCATAATTAATCTTTATGTGTATGATCTGTGCTATGTTCCTAGAAGATTCTGATTCAATTATGGCAATGGGGAGCCGAGTAACGTCAAGAAAATTGATTTGTATCCGCGATACAAATATATCTCAAACAGTATGTAATGGAACCTACTAGGGAGCAAGCTATCCTTTTTTTTCTTTTTAATAAATTTAGAGTACCCAGTTTTTTTTTCCAATTAAGGAGCACTTTAGTGTGGCCAATCCACCTAACCTGCACATCTTTGGGTTGTGGGGATGCAACCCACGCAGACACTGGGAGAGTGTGCAAACTCCACACGGACAGTGACCCAGGGCCGGGTTTCGAACATGGGTCCTCCGCGCCGTAGTCCCAGTGCTAACTAAGGGAGCAAGCAATCCTACCTCTGGTCCTGTGTAATAAGACAGGAATAATTAATGATCTCATAGTTAGGGATCCTCTCGG
Source organism: Scyliorhinus torazame (assembly GCF_047496885.1). Classification (NCBI taxonomy): domain Eukaryota; kingdom Metazoa; phylum Chordata; class Chondrichthyes; order Carcharhiniformes; family Scyliorhinidae; genus Scyliorhinus; species Scyliorhinus torazame. The sequence continues at coordinate 331,590,356 of NC_092709.1, forward strand.
AAGGAACAATCACAGTTTGGTTGAATTTAAAATACAGATGAAGTGAGAAGATAAAATCCAATACAAACGTCTTGTGCTTAAATAAAGGAGACTGCAATGGGATGAGGGGTGGTTTGGCTAGGGTAGATTGGGAACAAAGACTTGTGGTGGGACAATTGATGAACAGTGGAGGATTTTCAAAGAGATTTTTCACAGTGCTCAGAAAGGGTATATACCAGTAAAAAAAAAAAAAAAAAAAAAATAATAATAAAGGAAGGACTGTAGGAAAAAGGATAATCAGCCATGGATATCTAGGGAAATAAAGGAGGGCATCAAATTGGGGGAAAAAGGCATACTAAGTGGCAATGATTAGTGGGAAACGAGAGGAGTGGGAAATCTTTAAATGGTAACAGAAAGCCACGAAAAATGTTATAAAGAAAAGTAAGCGACAACACCAACACCAGATCCATTCGCGTATTGCCCTCTGTAATTGTTCTGTATTTGTTTCCCCGGCGTCAAAATGTATATGTCCCCCGCCCCCCCACAAACAGATGCCTACTTGTGTGCAAAAAACAATACTGCCAATTATACAGAGCTGCTGTTGTTGAGCTAGCACATAATACCCTACCAGTTATTTTATTCTAACTTTTTTTGTTGTTGTTGTTTGTTTTGTTTTTTGTGCGTGTTCCCTTCTATGTGTGTATGATACATATATATGTATTCTATTTTGTGTACATAATGGTAAATATACTTTATTCAAAAACCCAATAAAAATCATTTATAAAAAAAGATAGATTATGAAAGTAAACTAGCTCAAAATATAAAAACAAAGCAAAGGTTTCTACAAATATATAAAACGAAAAGAGTATCTAAAAGGTAAACATTGATCCTTTAGAGGATGAGATGGGGAATTTAATAAGGGACAATGAGGAAATGGCTGAGGCTGTGTCAGTCTTCACAGTGGAAGACACAAATAACAGGCCAAAACTGTTGGCATGGAGGCTATGGCAGGTGAGGACCTAGAAACTATCATTTTCACTAAGGTGAATGTTGGGCAAGCTAATGGGGCTAAAGGTAGGCCCTGGTGGAATGCACCCCAGGGTACTAAAAGAGGTAGCGAGGGAAATAGCAAATGAACTTGAGGTAATTTACCAAAATTTGCTGGACTCTGGGGCGGTTCCGGCAGATTGGAAAACAGTAAATGTGACGTCACTGTTTAAAAGAGGAGGTAGACAAAAGGCAGGTAGCTGCCGGTTAGCTTAACTTCTGTAGTGGGGAAAATGCTTGAATCTATCGTTAAGGAAGAAATAGCGAAACATCTGGATACAAATTGTACCATTGGGCAGATGCAGCATGGGTTCTGAAAGGCAGTTCCTCTTTAACTAATGTAGTGGAATTCTTTGAGGACATTACAAATATGGTGGACAATGGAGAACATGTGCATGAGGTGTATCTGGATTTCTAAAAGGTATTCGACAAGGTGCTGCACAAAAGACTGCTGCATAAGATAAAGGCGCATGGCATTACGTACAATGTATTAGCATGGATAGAGGATTGGTTAACTGACGGAAAGCAAAGAGTGGGGATAAATCAATGTCTTTCTGGTTGAAGATCAGTGGCTAGTGGTATGCCTCGGGGATCAGTGTTGGGTCTGCAATTGTTCACAAACTACATCGATGATCTGGAGTTGGGGACCAAGTGTAATGTGTCAAAGTTCACAGATGACAGTAAGATGAGTGGTAGAGCCAGAGGGCACAGTGCACAAGTGTGCAGAGGGCACAAACTCTGCAGAGGGATATAGATGGTTTAAGTGGGCAAGGGTCTGGCAGATGGAGTTCAATGTTGATAAATGTGAAGTCATCCATTTTGGTAGAAATAACAAAATGGACTATTATTCAAATGGTAAAAAATTGCAGCATGCTGCTGTGCAGAGGTACCTGGATGTTCTTGTTCATGAATCGCAAAATGTTGGTTTGCAGGTGCAGCAAGTAATTATGAAGGCAATGGAATTTTCTCCTTCATTTCTCGAGGGATGGAATTTTTTTTTTTTTAATAAAATATTTTATTGAAAATCTTTGGTCAACCAACACAGTACATTGTGCATCCTTTACACAATATTACAACAACACAAATAACAATGACCTATTTTATAAACAGAAAATGAATAAATAATAAATAACAAAAATGAAAACTAACCCTAATTGGCAACTGCCTTATCACAAGTAACACTCTCCAAAAATATAATTTAACAGTCTAACATATAATTATCTGTAGCAACGACCTATACATATTATACAGTATATATTAACATCCCTGAGAGTCCTTCTGGTTCCTCCCCCCCCCCCTCCCCATCCTGGGCTGCTGCTGCTGCCTTCTTTTTTCCATTCCATCTATCTTTCTGCGAGGTATTCGACGAACGGTTGCCACCGCCTGGTGAACCCTTGAGCCGACCCCCTTAGAACGAACTTAATCCGCTCTAGCTTTATAAACCCTGCCATGTCATTTATCCAGGTCTCCACCCCCGGGGGCTTGGCTTCTTTCCACATTAGCAATATCCTGCGCCGGGCTACTAGGGACGCAAAGGCCAAAACATCGGCCTCTCTCGCCTCCTGCACTCCCGGCTCTTGTGCAACCCCAAATATAGCCAACCCCCAGCTTGGTTCGACCCGGACCCCCACTACTTTTGAAAGCACCTTTGTCACCCCCATCCAAAACCCCTGTAGTGCCGGGCATGACCAAAACATATGGGTATGATTCGCTGGGCTTCTCGAGCACCTCGCACACCTATCCTCCACCCCAAAAAATTTACTGAGCCGTGCTCCAGTCATATGCGCCCTGTGTAATACCTTAAACTGAATCAGGCTTAGCCTGGCACACGAGGACGACGAGTTTACCCTGCTTAGGGTATCTGCCCACAGCCCCTCCTCGATCTCCTCCCCCAGCTCTTCTTCCCATTTCCCTTTTAGTTCATCTACCATAGTCTCCCCCTCGTCCCTCATTTCCCTATATATATCTGACACCATACCATCCCCCACCCATGTCTTTGAGATCACTCTGTCCTGCACCTCTTGTGTCGGGAGCTGTGTGAATTCCCTCACCTGTTGCCTCGCAAAAGCCCTCAGTTGCATATACCTGAATGCATTCCCTTGGGGCAACCCATATTTCTCGGTCAGCGCTCCCAGACTCGCGAACTTCCCATCCACAAACAGATCTTTCAGTTGCGTTATTCCTGCTCTTTGCCACATTCTATATCCCCCATCCATTTTCCCCGGGGCAAACCTATGGTTGTTTCTTATCGGGGACCCCCCCCCAAGGCTCCAGTCTTTCCCCTATGCCATCTCCACTGTCCCCAAATCTTCAGTGTAGCCACCACCACCGGGCTTGTGGTGTAGTTCCTCAGTGAGAACGGCAATGGGGCTGTCACCATAGCCTGTAGGCTAGTCCCCCTACAGGACGCCCTCTCTAATCTCTTCCACGCCGCTCCCTCCTCCTCTCCCATCCACTTACTCACCATTGAAATATTAGCGGCCCAATAATACTCACTTAGGCTCGGTAGTGCCAGCCCCCCGCTATCCCTGCTACGCTGTAAGAATCCCTTCCTCACTCTCGGGGTCTTCCCAGCCCACACAAAACCCATGATGCTCTTTTCAATCCTTTTAAAAAAAGCCTTCGTGATCACCACCGGGAGGCACTGAAACACAAAGAGGAATCTCAGGAGGACCACCATCTTAACCGCCTGCACCCTCCCTGCCAGTGACAGGGATACTATATCCCATCTCTTGAAATCCTCCTCCATTTGTTCCACCAACCGCGTTAAATTTAACCTATGCAATGTGCCCCAATTCTTGGCTATCTGGATCCCCAGGTAACGGAAGTCCTTTGTTACCTTCCTCAACGGTAGGTCCTCCATTTCTCTACTCTGCTCCCCTGGATGCACCACAAACAACTCACTTTTCCCCATGTTCAATTTATACCCTGAAAAATCCCCAAACTCCCCAAGTATCCGCATTATTTCTGGCATCCCCTCCGCCGGGTCTGCCACATATAGTAACAAATCGTCCGCATACAAAGATACCCGGTGTTCTTCTCCTCCTCTAAGTACTCCCCTCCACTTCTTGGAACCCCTCAACGCTATCGCCAGGGGCTCAATCGCCAGTGCAAACAATAATGGGGACAGAGGGCATCCCTGCCTTGTCCCTCTATGGAGCCGAAAATATGCAGATCCCAGTCCATTCGTGACCATGCTCGCCATCGGGGCCCTATACAACAGCTGCACCCATCTATCATACCCCTCTCCAAAACCAAATCTCCTCAACACCTCCCACAAATAATCCCACTCCACTCTATCAAATGCTTTCTCGGCATCCATCGCCACTACTATCTCCGTTTCCCCCTCTGGTGGGGGCATCATCATTACCCCTAACAGCCTCCGTATATTCGTGTTCAGCTGTCTCCCCTTCACAAACCCAGTTTGGTCCTCGTGGACCACCCCCGGGACACATTCCTCTATTCTCATTGCCATTACCTTGGCCAGGATCTTGGCATCTACATTTAGGAGGGAAATAGGTCTATAGGACCCGCATTGTAGCGGGTCCATTTCCTTCTTTAAGAGAAGCGATATTGTTGCTTCAGACATAGTCGGGGGCAGTTGTCCCCTTTCCTTTGCCTCCTTAAAGGTCCTCGTCAATACCGGGGCGAGCAAGTCCACATATTTTCTATAGAATTCGACTGGGAATCTATCCGGTCCCGGGGCCTTTCCCGCCTCCATGCTACTAATTCCTTTCACCACTTCTTCTACCTCGATCTGTGCTCCCAGTCCCACCCTTTCCTGCTCTTCCACCTTGGGAAATTCCAGCCGATCCAAAAAGCCCATCATTCTCTCCCTCCCATCCTGGGGTTGAGCTTCATATAATTTTTTATAAAATGTCTTGAACACTCCATTCACTCTCTCCGCTCCCCGCTCCATCTCTCCTTCCTCATCCCTCACTCCCCCTATTTCCCTCGCTGCTCTCCTTTTCCTCAATTGGTGTGCCAGCAACCTGCTCGCCTTCTCCCCATATTCGTACTGTACACCCTGTGCCTTTCTCCATTGTGCCTCTGCAGTGCCCGTAGTCAGCAAGTCAAATTCTACATGTAGCCTTTGCCTTTCCCTGTACAGTCCCTCCTCCGGTGCTTCCGCATATTGTCTGTCCACCCTCAAAAGTTCTTGCAGCAACCGCTCCCGTTCCTTACTCTCCTGCTTCCCTTTATGTGCCCTTATTGATATCAGCTCCCCTCTAACCACCGCCTTCAGCGCCTCCCAGACCACTCCCACCTGGACCTCCCCATTATCATTGAGTTCCAAGTACTTTTCAATGCACCCCCTCACCCTTAGACACAGCCCCTCATCTGCCATTAGTCCCATGTCCATTCTCCAGGGTGGGCGCCCTCCTGTTTCCTCCCCTATCTCCAAGTCTACCCAGTGTGGAGCGTGATCCGAAATGGCTATAGCCGTATACTCCGTTCCCCTCACCTTCGGGATCAACGCCCTTACCAGCACAAAAAAGTCTATTCGCGAGTAGACTTTATGGACATAGGAGAAAAACGAGAACTCCTTACTCCTAGGTCTGCTAAATCTCCACTGGTCTACACCTCCCATCTGCTCCATAAAATCTTTAAGTACCTTGGCTGCTGCCGGCCTCCTTCCAGTCCTGGACTTCGACCTATCCAGCCCTGGTTCCAACACCGTATTAAAATCTCCCCCCATTATCAGCTTTCCCATCTCTAGGTCCGGAATGCGTCCTAACATCCGCCTCATAAAATTGGCATCATCCCAGTTTGGGGCATATACGTTTACCAAAACCACCGTCTCCCCCTGTAGTTTGCCACTCACCATCACGTATCTGCCCCCGTTATCCGCCACTATAGTCTTTGCCTCGAACATTACCCGCTTCCCCACTAATATAGCCACCCCCCTGTTTTTCGCATCTAGCCCCGAATGGAATACCTGCCCCACCCATCCTTTGCGTAGCCTAACCTGGTCTATCAGTTTCAGGTGCGTTTCCTGTAACATAACCACATCCGCCTTAAGTTTCTTAAGGTGTGCGAGTACCCGTGCCCTCTTTATCGGCCCGTTCAGCCCTCTCACGTTCCACGTGATCAGCCGGGTTGGGGGGGGCTTCCTACCCCCCCCCCCACCTTGTCGATTAGCCATCCCCTTTTTCCAGCTCCTCACCCGGTTCCCACGCAGCTGTATCTCCCCCAGGCGGTGCCCCCCCGCCCATCCCCTCCCATACCAGCTCTCCCCTCTCCCCAGCAGCAGCAACCCAGTGATTCCCCCCTCCCACCCCCCCCACTAGATCCCCTGCTAGCGTAATTACTCCCCCCATGTTGCTCCCAGAAGTCAGCAAACTCTGGCCGACCTCGGCTTCCCCCCGTGACCTCGACTCGCACCGTGCGACGCCCCCTCCTTCCTGCTTCTCTATTCCCGCCATGATTATCATAGCGCGGGAACCAAGCCCGCGCTTCTCCCTTGGCCCCGCCCCCAATGGCCAACGCCCCATCTCCTTCACCTCCCCTCCTCCCCCCATCACCACCTGTGGAAGAGAGAAAAGTTACCACATCGCAGGATTAGTACATAAAACTCCTCTTTCCCCCCCCCTCTTTGCCCCCCACATTCGCCCCACCACTTTGTTCAAACGTTCTTTTTAATAACCAGCTCATTCCAGTTTTTCTTCCACAATAAAAGTTCACGCTTCATCCGCCGTCTCAAAGTAGTGGTGCCTCCCTCGATATGTGACCCACAGTCTTGCCGGCTGCAGCATTCCAAATTTTATCTTTTTATGAAGCACCGCCTTGGCCCGATTTAAAGCTCGTCCTCCTTCTCGCCACCTCCGCACTCCAGTCTTAATAAACGCGGATCACCGCGTTCTCCCATTTACTGCTCCGAGTTTTCTTTGCCCATCTAAGGACCATTTCTCTATCCTTAAAACGGAGGAATCTCACCACTATGGCTCTGGGAATTTCTCCTGCTCTCGGTCCTCGCGCCATCACTCGGTATGCTCCCTCCACCTCCAACGGACCCGCCGGGGCCTCCGCTCCCATTAACGAGTGCAGCATCGTGCTCACATATGCCCCGACGTCCGCTCCCTCCGCACCTTCAGGAAGACCAAGAATCCTCAAGTTGTTCCTCCTTGCGTTGTTCTCCAGTGCCTCCAACCTTTCCACACATCGTTTCTGATGTGCCTCATGCATCTCCGTCTTCACCACCAGGCCCTGTATGTCGTCCTCATTCTCGGCTGCCTTTGCCTTCACGACCCGAAGCTCCCGCTCCTGGGTCTTTTGTTCCTCCTTTAGCCCTTCGATCGCCTGTAGTATCGGGGCCAACAGCTCTTTCTTCTTTTCCTTTTTGAGCTCTTCCACACAGCATTTCAAGAACTCTTGTTGTTCAGGGCCCCATGTTAAACTGCCACCTTCCGACGCCATCTTGGTTTTCGCTTGCCTTCCTTGCCGCTGTTCTAAAGGATCCACTGCAATCCGGCCACTTTCTCCTCCTTTTTTGATCCGTATCCAGGGGGGATTCCCTTCTGGTTTACCGCACAGTGTTTTTAGCCGTCAAAATTGCCGTTGGGGCTCCTATCAAGAGCCCAAAAGTCCGTTTCACCGGGAGCTGCCGAAACGTACGACTCAGCTGGTCATCGCCGCACCCGGAAGTGAGGGATGGAATTTATAAGCAGGGAGGTTATGTTGCAACTGTACAGGGTACTTGGAGTACTGTGTACAGTTTTGATCTTATTTGAATAAGGATGTACTGGCACTGGAGGGAGTGCAGAGGAGATTCACTAGGTTGATTCTGGAGTTGATTAGCGAATGAGGAGAGACTAAGTAGACTGGAATATGGAAGAATGTAGAGGGGATCTTGTAGAAACATGTGAAATTATGAAGGAAATAGGATAAAAGCAGGGAAGTTATTTCCACCGGTAGGTGAAACTAGAACTAAGGGGCATAGCCTCAAAATAAGGGGGAGCAGATTTAGGATTGAGTTGAGGAGGAACCTCTTCACCCAAAAGGTCATGAATCTGAAATTCCCTGCCCAGTGAAGCAGTCGAGGCTACTTTGTTAAATGTTTTAAAGGCAAACGCAGATAGATTTTTGAACAGTAAAGGAATAAAAGGTTACGGTGAACGGGCGGATAAGGGGAGCTGAGTCCACAAAAAGATCAGCCATGATCATATGGAATGACAGAGCAGGCTCGAGTTGCCAGATGGTCAACTCCTGGTCCTTATTCTTGTGAGGCATTCGGAGATGGCCAGAATGAGGCCAAGTTCGCAGTGGCAGATTTGTTGGTGACCCAGCCTATGCTTCAGTGATATGGTTGGCGTTAGCCGATGACTGCCATTGAAGTTGTGGACAATGGTCTCGGCTCCCTGGCGCAGCTGATTCGTGCTCAGACGATGAATTGCGAGATATCCTAAAGAGAATGGATGAGCATAGAAGAGACTCCTGTCAGTTAGTAGGACAGTTTCCTCGGTGGGGGCTCGCCTTCAGTCTTTAGAAATCCTGTGCATGGTATGTTGAACATCCTGGTTGACTTGGGGAGATGAGCCAGAGAAGGGAGCTGAGGGAAGCTGGGGATGAGTTCATGGCTGAATTTGAGATCTGGCTGCTATGCTTTCACAATCTAGATTTGAAGGTTGGTCATTTTGGGTTTGATGGAGCACATTGACCTCAGGCCTTGAAGACCCAGTATATAGTCGGAGACCCCAGCCCCTGATCTTACTTTGTCTTGTCCTTGTTGAGAGGATTGGTGACGACCTGACGTGAAGGGTCTTCGTCACTCACCGGTGTCTCTTTACTGAGCTTTGGGACATTGCGGAGGTGCAAGGGGCTTCAGTGAAACACTGGATGGATCCTGGTTGATACTTGACGATCCTGTTATGGCTGTGGCCTTTTCAAGCTCGGTGGACGGTTACATAGTCCTGCAGTTCTTCATTAATCCTGAACCTTGTGATTTTATTGCCTTTTATCCTGGCAAGGTGTATGATATATGAGCGTAGAGGAGTTTGTCACCTGTTACCTTGTTATAATGTGAAAATCATGCTGAAATGGTCGTATGACATGAGGGTTGTGCAGTATTTGCCTTTTTTTCAATGCGCTGTAATCTTTGCTTGGAGTCCATTTATTTGTACCCTTCACTTTATTTGCAAATAATATGAGCAGCATCATAGCTGTGGGGAAATGGTTATGTCCTCATTGTGGTTGAGGAAAATCCCCATGAGAATTATTGGTGCCATGTTTTTCTTTTGTGCTTCTGCTATTTGGCGATTAAGAAATCCTTGCTCGTCTCCTATGAAAGTACAGACAGATCATATATCCTGGAAAAGACTGGGTTCCTTTTTGATTCTGTTGTTGATGCAGGGGGAAATATGTACTGGTGCATGCCCGGGTAATCCTTTGATTTCTGGGGTTGTTTTTTTTCTATTCACTTGGCTGCGCAGATAGTGACGGTTGTTACTTGATTACTTGGCTCACGGAATGTCCGGTGGACATATCCTGTTAGGATTGCTGTGATGAGGGGAAATGGGTGGAATCTTGTTGATGGCGGAGTCTAAGTGGCACTTGGGGTTCTGAGAGATACGGGTGGTTTGCTTTGTTTAATGTACAAGAGTGATGAATACCCTTGTCCTATCGGCCCCGATTCTAGTGTGTCATTGATTCTAGTTTAGCTTGATTGAGCAGGTTAGGGCAGTAGTAGTTAAGTTCATCCAGGTCAGGTGGAGAATTCGTTGGGTGGGGGAATAGATGTTCCCTTTTGAGTTCTGGACTGCTCTCCTTCATGAGATTTGGTTCTCTTGGGAATGTAGTATCCTGTTGCTGCAGGGCCCCGAGTGTGATTCTGAGTGATTTGGTTCAGCATTGTTCCAGTCTTTCTTCGATCGGAGATTAGGCTGGTTGGAGGAGTAAGTCGCTCTCCTCCAAGTGGTCTTATCCAGGGACTTTCAGACTGTCCTTCTTGAGGCGTTGTCTCCCCTGGGGGATACGGTATCCTGTTTCTTAGGTTATGCTATTCTGTTCCTAGTATCCTTTCTGCAAAAGTGTACATTGCCAGACCATGTTGGACGTCTACTGGCTAATCGTGGTGCTCCTCTCAGGGGTTTCCTCTCTTTGTTTGGGTAGGTGAGCTGCTGGTACAGGCTCTGATTTGTTACATTTAATTCTAGAGGGTGTCCCTTATCGGGTGAAAAAAAATTGTATTCTCTCTCTTTCTCCTCCCCACCCACCCCAAAATATCCTGGTGATGGGTGTCTTGACAATTCTTCTTTTCCTTGTTGATGGGGTTTCCTTGGTGAAAAGTGCTTTAAACTCCAGTGATGGTGGGACATGAACGATGGAAAGGAGTGAGGTTTGTTGGGTTGCATGTCTTGGCCTGGTGTAAGAATCCTTGGCAGCTAATTCTAGTGCTCCTCTCTTTCTGGGGCTTCCTTTCTTTATCTGGGTAGGAGAGGTGCTTATACAGGCTCTGATTTGTTTTATTTAAGGGTTTCCCTTATCTTGTTGGGGGGTGAGGAATTATATCCCTTCCTGAGAAACCTCATTGGTGGGAATTTGAACCATAGAATCATAGAATCATAGAAGTTTACAGCATGGAAACAGGCCCTTCGGCCCAACCAGTCCATGCCGCCCAGTTTTTACCATTAAGCTAGTCCCAGTTGCCCGCACTTGGCCCATAACCCTCTATACCCATGTAACTATCTAAATGTTTTTTAAAAGACACAATTGTACCCGCCTCTACTACTACCTCTGGCAGCCCATTCCAGACACTCACTACCCTCTGAGTGAAGAAATTGCCCCTCTGGGCCCTTCTGAATCTCTCCCCTCTCACCTTAAACCTATGCCCTCTAGTTTTAGACTCCCCTACCTTTTGGAAAAGATGTTGACTATCTACCTTATCTATGCCCCTCATTATTTTATAGACTTCTATAAGATCACCCCTAAGCCTCCTACGCTCCAGGGAAAAAAGTCCCAGTCTATCCAGCCTCTCCTTATAACTCAAACCATCAAGTCCCGGCAACACCCTAGTAAATCTTTTCTGCACTCTTTCCAGTTTAATAATATCCTTTCTATAATAGGGTGACCAGAACTGCACACAGTATTCCAAGTGTGGCCGGACCAATGTCTTGTACAACTTCAACAAGACGTCCCAACTCCTGTATTCAATGTTCTGACCAATGAAACCAAGCATGCCGAATGCCGCCTTCACCACCTTGTCCACCTGCGGCTCCACCTTCAAGGAGCTATGCACCTGTACTCCTAGATCTCTTTGTTCTATAACTCTCCCCAACGCCATACCATTAACTGAGTAGGTCCTGGCCTGATTCGATCTGCCAAAATGCATCACCTCACATTTATCTAAATTAAACTCCATCTGCCATTCGTCGGCCCACTGGCCTAATTGATCAAGATCCCGTTGCAATCCTAGATAACCTTCTTCACTATCCACTGTGCCACCAATCTTGGTGTCATCTGCAAACTTACTAACCATGCCTACTAAATTCTCATCCAAATCATTAATATAAATCACAAATAACAGTGGACCCAGCACCGATCCCTGAGGCACACCACTGGTCACAGGCCTCCAGTTTGAAAAACAACCCTCTACAACCTTCTGTCGTCCAGCCAATTTTGAATCCAATTGGCAACCTCACCCTGGATCACGTGAGCTTTAACCTTCTGCAACAACCTACCATGCGGTACCTTGTCAAAGGCTTTGCTAAAGTCCATGTAGACAACGTCTACTGCACTGCCCTCATCTACCTTCTTGGTCACCCCCTCAAAAAACTCAATCACATTTGTGAGACATGATTTTCCACGCACAAAGCCATACTGACTACCACGAATCAGTCCTTGCCTCTCTAAATGCTTGTAGATCCTGTCTCTCAGAATACCTTCTAGCAACTTACCTACTACAGACGTTAGGCTCACCGGTCTGTAGTTCCCAGGCTTTTCCCTGCTGCCCTTCTTAAACAAGGGCACAACATTCGCTACTCTCCAATCTTCAGGCACCTCACCTGTGGCTGCCAATGATTCAAATTTCTCTGTTGGGGGACCCGTAATTTCCTCCCTAGCCTCCCACAACATCCTGGGATACATTTCATCAGGTCCCGGGGATTTATCTACCTTGATGCGCTTTAAGACTTCCAGCACCTCCTCCTCTGTAATATGCACACTTCTCAAGACATCACTATTTATTTCCCTTAGTTTCCTAACATCCATGCCTTTCTCCACCGTGAATACCGATGAGAAATATTCATTCAGGATCTCACCCAACTCTTGTGGCTCTGCACATAGATGCCCTTGTTGATCCTTAAGAGGCCCTACTCTGTCCCTAGTTACTCTTTTCCCCTTTATGTATTTGTAGAATCTCTTTGGATTCTCCCTTGCATTATATGCCAAAGCAATTTCATGTCCCCTTTTTGCCCTCCTGATTTCCCTCTTAACTCTATTTCGACAATCTCTATACTCTTCAAGGGATCCACTTGATCCCAGTTGCTTATGTACGTCATATGCCTCCTTCTTCTTTTTGACCAGAGTCTCAATATCTCGAGTCATCCAGGGTTCCCTACTTCTACCAGCCTTGCCCTTCACTCTAAAGGGAATGTGCTTACCCTGCACCCTGGTTAACACATTTTTAAAAGCCTCCCATTTACCAGCCGTCCCTTTGCCTGCCAACAGTCTCCCCCAATCTACCTCTGCAAGTTCCTGTCTGATACCATCAAAATTGGCCTTGCCCCAATTAAGAATTTTAACTCTTGGGCCAGACCTATCATTCTCCATAGCTATCTTAAAACTAATGGAGTTATGGTCACTTGTCCCAAAGTGATCTCTCACTCGCACATCTGTCACTTGCCCTTCCTTATTTCCCAAGACGAGGTCAAGTTTTGCCCCCTCTCTAGTCGGTCCATCCACATACTGAATGAGAAATTCCTCCTGAATACACTCAACAAATTTCCCTCCATCCAAGCCCCTAATGCTATGGCTGTCCCAGTCAATGTTGGGAAAGTTAAAGTCCCCTACTACTACCACCCTATTATTCTTGCAGCTATCTGTAATCTCCTTACATATTTGCTCCTCAATTTGCCGCTGACTATTTGGGGGCCTGTAGTACAGTCCTACCAAGGTGATCTCTCCCTTCTTATTTTTCAGTTCCACCCATATAGACTCAGTGGGCGAACCCTCGGATATATCCCCTCTAAGTACTGCCGTGATGTTCTCCCTAATCAAAAACTCCACTCCCCCTCCTCTCTTACCTCCTGTTCTATCCTTTCTATAGCATCTGTACCCCGGAACATTGAGCTGCCAGTCCTGCCCCTCCCTTAGCCATGTTTCAGTCATAGCTATAATATCCCAGTCCCATGTGCCCATCCATGCCCTGAGTTCATCCGCTTTGCCCGTCAGGCCCCTTGCATTGAAATAAATGCAGTTTAATGTAGACCTTCCTTGCTCTCTGCCCTGCTTTCTCAGGTCATGCTTTACACACTCTCCCTTCCTGCCTTTTGTTTCTGTCCCCACTGACTTCCTACATCGGTTCCCATCCCCCTGCCACATTAGTTTAAACCCTCCCCAACTGCACTAGCAAACACCCCCCCGAAAACATTGGTTCCGGTCCCACCCAGATGCAGACCGTCCGATTTGTACAGGTCCCACCTCCCCCAGAACCGGTCCCAATGTCCCAGGAATTTGAAACCCTCCCTCTTGCACCATCTCTCAAGCCACGTATTCATCCTAGCTATCCTGTCATTCCTACTCTAACTATCACGTGGCACTGGTAGCAATCCTGAGATTACTACCTTTGAGGTCCTACTTTTTAGTTTAACTCCTAACTCCCTAAATTCAGCTTGTAGGACCTCATCCCATTTTTTACCTATATCGTTGGTGCCTATATGCACCACGACAGCTGGCTGTTCACTCTCCCCCTCCAGAATGCCCTGCAGCCGCTCCGAGACATCCTTGACCCTTGCACCAGGGAGGCAACATACCAACCTGCATTCTCGTTTGCGTCCACAGAAACGCCTGTCTATTCCCCTTACAATTGAATCCCCTATCACTATAGCTCTGCCACTCTTTTTCCCGCCCTTCTGTGTAGCAGAGCCTGCCACGGTGCCATGAACCTGGCTGCTGCCACCTTCCCCTGGTGAGCCATCTCCCCCAACAGTTTCCAAAACGGTAAATCTGTTTTGGAGGGAGATGACCACAGGGGATCCCTGCACTGCCTTCCTACTCTTCCTCTGTCTGTTGGTCACCCATTCCCTATCTGCCTCAGTAATTTTAATCTGCGGTGTGACCAACTCACTGAATGTGCTATCCACAACTTCCTCAGCATCGCGGATGCTCCAAAGTGAATCCATCCGCAGCTCCAGAGCCGTCAAGCGGTCTAACAGGAGCTGCAGTTGGACACACATCTTGCAGATGAAGGAGTCAGGGACACCAGAAGGGTCCCTGACTTGCCACATCTCACAAGAGGAGCATGACATGGGTCTGAGCTCTCCTGCCATGACTTAAACCTGAAGTTAAATTTGAACTACACTACACAGCTAAGAGAAAGTCAAAGAGAGAAAAATCACTTACCAGTCACAAGCCAATCACTTACCTGCTGGCTGTGATGTAATTGCTCCCGAGACTCCCTCACAGGTCTGCTTCTCTGCACCTCCTTAAGATGAGCACCAAATTCCCTTAACTAGTTAATTAATCTACTTAATTAATTGGATTTATTTTTTTTGGAAACTCAACCCCAAACACCGAACTCCAAAAAAAACACAGCCCTCACTCACCTCTTACCCGAACTCAGCCTTACCCAAACTCAGATACACTCTGTTTGCTTCCAGCACTCTGTCTCTAAAGGCACTTCAGCCACACCTTTTGTATCCTTCCTGATTTACAGTCAGCCAATAGGCCTGCTCCCGAAACTGATCTCTCGAAACTAACAGCTGACCTGCAAGGTAAGGAAGTTTTTAAACAGTACTTACCTCTGCCAGGCCGCGAACTTTTAAACTCTCCGCTCTGACTCGCAGCTCCCGCGCTTTTTAAATCTCCCGCGCTGTTTTCAATGTCCCTGCTCTCTCTCTCTCTCCCGCTCCCAGCTGACCTGCAAGGTAAGGAGGTTTTTAAACAGTACTTACCTCACCCACGCCGCGACCTTTTAATCTGTCCCCTCTGCCTCGCAGCTCCCGCGCTTTTTCAAACTCCCGCGCTGTTTCCAAGGTCCCGGCTCCCTCTCTCTCCCGAACAGCTGACCTGCAAGGTAAGGAAGTGGTTAATCAGTACTTACCTCACCCACGCCACTTGTATTGATATTTGCTATTCCTCTGTTTTTGTGGGATAATGATCATTCTGTATTGTACTAGATTTTGGGACTTGTTACTTTTTGTGGTTAAATGTGAAATATTCCCTTAGAACTAATGTATTTGTTATTTTTTTTTATTTTTTTTATTTGTATTTCTTTGTTTTGGAGTAAATTGTTGACTGGCTCCTGAAAAGGTACATGCAGGTCTCGTATCCAAGAAAAGGCTGCTGTAATGTGTCACTGGTGCCTCTCTTATAATTGGAGTTGGGTGAGTTATGTTTTAGTACAGCTTTAGAAGGATGAGGAAGGCAGGCTATCTGTCTCAGTCACGTAGGATATTACTTGTGACTTTGATGAGAGGCGTTTTGGTACTTCGGTCAGTGGTTTGCAAGGATGATGGAGTCAAGCGTTGGTTTTTGAGAAGGGACAGATTTTGAGAGAGGGACAATATCAGAATAAAAGAGACTTTAACCAGGCTTCTTTTAATAATCTCAACAATTGATTCATGATAAAACAAACCTTTGTAACTAGTTGCAAGGACTGATTAACACAATTGTCATCTGGAAGTAAAGCTATCTGTCTCTTGTTAAAACTTCAACAGCACATGTATACAAGCACATACACACACACAAAGGGCACGTAAGTAGTCTCTGCAGAAATGGGTGGTTAGACAAGTAGTTTATAAGGAAAGGATAAAGTTAGCAGTATCAACGCCATTGGAGTTCACACGTGAAGGTGGGCCACTGGTCCCAGTAGATGTCTATATATATATATATATTTATTTATTTATTTCATTCATTTTTAATATTTTTTAAATATTTATTATTTTATTTTTTATATATGTATAGTGCTGGAGCTTTATTTATCTCTGCTTTGCGGGTTTCCAAATGCAGTCCAAAAGTAAACTTGTGACCATTTTGTACAAAAAATCCAAGTGTCCAAAAAATGCACATTCCTTCCAAATTTTAAAATGAAATCATTTTTGACAGATATAGAGCGGGCCTCTCTGATTCCCCAGCCGCGTTTCCTTGGTGGCGTGCTGTTCGCTGGCAGTGGAGTTCTTTCTCCCTGCCACATGTCAATGGGATTTCCCATTGAAGCCACCTCACGCCGTTGGTAAGTCTGTGGGCAGGGTGGTGCTGCCGGAAAATTCCAGCCATGATTCTAAAATTCAAGATACTGATCTTGACCTGACCTGAGGAATTAGTCCTTCAGGCATGTTTGCATTAACATTGTTTCCATGAGAGGATCATAAAATATAGGCATGCTCAAACACCGAGTGAAAGTTATTGAATCAGATAACTTCAATTTACATATCTTGCAATTTTGACTGGTGTTCCAGAAATTCCATTCCATTTATCTTTAGGCCAATTAGTCCATAGTGATTCATGAAGTTGCATTCTGTTTTTATTGTCTAGGATTGCTAGATTTTTAATTGTTATGAGAACCATTTCTCTCAATTATTCCATGTATCAGTATCCTTGGCTGCAGTCGATAATTAATTCCTGAATTGGATTTTCAGGGCGGAATTTTTCAAACGGGTTCATTAGTGGACATGGGTGGAAAATATGGCAGGTGGCCCAGATCCTCCGCTGGTGCTCGTCATGGGGGTTGGTAAACCTGCCAGAAGCCGGTATGAAGCTCATTTGCATCCGGTTATTGGGTGGTGTAGTGGTATTGTCACTGGACTTGTAATCCAAAGACCCAAGGCAATATCTGGGGACCCAGGTTCAAATCCCGCCATGGCCGATGGTGACCGTTGAATTCAATGCATAAAAATCTGGAATTAAAAGTCTGATGACTGTGAAATCATTATCAATTGCCATAAAAACTCATTTGGTTTACTAATGTCCTTTAGCGAAGGAAATTGCTGTTCTTACCTGGTCTGGCCTACATATGATTCCAGACCCAGGGCAATGAGGTTGACTCTTAAATGCCCTCTGAACTGGACGGCAATTAGGGATGGGTAACAAATGCTGGCCCAGCCAGCGACCCCCACATCCCATAAATGAATAAAAAGATTTAAACTCCCAACGCAGTCCTCCGTGATGCTGGCAGGAAAACCCACCAGCTGAAACACATGTGGGACAATGTGGTGTTTGGATGTCGGGACTCCCCTGAACAACGCCTAGGTTCATCTGGAGTTCAGGGTGGAGGCCACCTGTGACCTTGGAACAGAACAACAGTAGTTCAAGTGTGCGTTTGCACTGGACCTTCCAGATTAGTTGTCCTGGACGATTCCATCTTCCAGCCTCCCATGTTCCCAAAGATTTATTTAACAAAGTCGCATGAGATGTTGCGCGGTGCGAGGTTTCCAGATTAACATATTTAAGTGAGCCATTGGGCTCATCTACGCCGATTCTCTGGCCTCACCTGGGAGACCTCGCCATGGTGCCATTTAGCATTGGTTTCCACAAATGTGGACCAGGCATAATGGCACCTGGGTGGGTCTCCCACGTCATTGGAGATCCCTGGGCAGTTGGGCTCTGGACAAGGTGGTAACTTTGCACTCTAGCTAACATCTGGGCACCTCGACTCTGCCACCTTTGCAATGCCACCTGGCAGTTCCAGGGGGTCCGGATGGTGCTGGCTGGGGCACTGTCAGGCTGGTAGTGCCAGGTTGCCTATGCCAGTGATCGGGGACCCCTTGAGAGCTGGGGGAGGGGGTGCTCGAGGACCCCATAAGAGGTAAGTGGGGGGAAGGGGGGTGTCCAGAGGTGGCCAAGTAGGGATGCTGAGGGGGGGTCAGAAGATCGGGGCAGCCTTTAAAAATTGTGCCCTTATCTGCAAATACTCTTGCTGCTCACCAGTGCAAGAAATTATGTAAGTGCGGCTTTGACAGAGCGTTCCTCGCCAAGGCCAAAAAAAGCGGCACCGTGCTGTTCGCACCCAAAACATGTCTCTGTTTATGTCCCATTAAATCACACCCACCTATCTCTTTTAGTTATCATCTGCAAAACTTTGTGTGGCCCCATTTTAACATCCATGCAGTGTTGTAGCCAAGATTGCTGAGACAGAACTCTATATTGTAGAGTATGAATCTCTGAAAGTTTATGACCAGGACAGTAAACTTATTGCAAAAACTAATAGAGATCCAGGATAAATTGCCAGGTTGATTAAATACAATCTGACTGATTTGAAACACCAAATAACTGACTGGTGATAGACTTCTTGTAGCCAGTTGATGAAGGAGGAGACCAGAAACCGATCTTTATTCATTTTTAGATTTATTCACATAATAAGATATTGCAAATTTATAGCTGCTAACTCTATAACCCACCATTAATATCGGTAGGTTCTCTCGACTGCTTTTGAGTATATCAATGAAAAATAAGCTAACTAACAAATTAATTAATAAACAAGTTAAAAGTCTTCCTCTCAAATATGTGTGCAAATAATTATCCAATGAATGCTCCCCACACCTAACCTTAATTTATGAAATGAAGTTATGGTAATTTTTAAAAATTGGGCAACTTTGCAGTGCAAATGAGCCAGCTTTTATATCAGAAAATATTATCATTCATACAATGGGTGCAAAAATAAAACTGCCACCGTCCCTGTTTTTCCTGCTGTGCTACATCTGGCAACGTTTAAATAGGTCAGTAACTTGTGTCGAACCACTGCATTACATCACATTGTTAAATAATTCCCTACCATAGAAGCAAACAACCTTACGAGAATGTGAAAATTGTGAAATATTTTGCAGTAGATTATTTTGTAAAAATGTTTACCTTTTCATTGATTCCCCAGAGTATCATTTAATTTTCCATATTGAAACTGATAATACCTGCAGCAGTGTTTCATATAATTGGATTTCTTATCTTGGTGTTTGTTTCAGATGGTGATCACTATTATTGCAGGACTACCTGGTAGTTATAAAGAAGATCTATGTACATATATTGTCAATCTGAATCAAGAACATGGAAGGTCAGTAAATTGAATGATTCAGCAGTCAATTTTATTTTGGAGTGAGTACTTAGTAAAACAAGAAGTTTTAATTAATTTGTGTTTTTGTTCTTCTACCTTTCCTACACACAATAGCTTGCATTCAACAACAGTTGCCAGGATAATGTTAATGTTAGGCCAGTTATATGCTCCTCCACACCATAGTTCCATATGCTCAAGTATGAGATTAAATAAACAAAAAGGGCCTAAAGCTGCCACTTTCGGTCCTGGAAGTGCCCAGTCTGTCCCAGATTACCCCAGAAGGGTAAGGTATCTCAAATATTTTAGCAAATATTTTAGCAGGTGAAGCTAACTCTTGTACCCGGTTACTATGCAGTAGCAACACGAGTGGTATTCTCTGCCAACAGGATGCTGCCATCAAGGCAAAATGATGTTTTGCTGATCACACAAATGAGCAATGTGGTTTATGAATTCATTGCATGTGTGATACGAGGTATATAGGCCATATGTCCCATTAACTGGCAAACCGTAGCAAACAGCATATCCTTTCAGTTGTTTGCAACAGGCAAAGTACTGACCATACCAAACAGTCTGTGCTTGCCAAACTCAAATTATAGGCTGGATTTTTCCAGTCAGCGGGATCCTCCGGTCCTGTCGACAGCCAATTGCTGCTGCGGGTCCCCCAGCGCCAGGGTTTGCATACAAGGGGAAACATCAGTGACAGAGGCAGGAGCAGACAATCTGGCCAATGGCAGCCACCTCGCCCACACCAACACGCCACGGTGGCACGTGGAAAATCCTGCCCACTGTGTCCAACATTAGATCTGATTCTGCAATTGGACAACACCTACTAAACAATCTGCAAAGAGTTGCACTGAAAGCCAATTTACGATGGTCATCAGGTGTGCATTGTGGTTCACATACAGATACTAGAAGCCACATATAATAGAATCCCTACAGTGCAGAAGGAGGCCATTTGGCCAATCAAGTCTGCACTGACCCCGAAAGAGCACCCTATTTGGCCCAGGATGCACGCTATCCCCTGAACCCAGTAACCCCACCAAATCATTTAGATACTAAGGGACAATTTAGCATGGCCAGTCCACCTAATCTGTTCATCTTTGAACTGTGGGAGGAAACCGGAGCATCCGGAGGAACCCACGCAGACATGTGGAGAACGTGCAGCCTCCACACAGACGGTCAACCAAGACTGGAATTGAACTTGGGTCCCTGGTGCTGTGAGGAAGCAGTGCTAACCACTGTGCCACCATGCTGCATATATTCATATATAGGGACTTTGCAGACAAAAGGAATTGCCCACACATTGAGCCTTTTTCAACTGAACAAAAGCTTAGGGAACAGTAATTCCCTGGTTCATTTCCTCCGGACAATGTCTTGACCAATCAGAGTCGACCTGCTTGGTTTGAACTTGAAAAGTTAGGCAGTTAACTGTTCCATGGCATGTTTATTCTCCATGGCAACACCTCCACCAATCAGTGGCACTTGCCAACCAATCGGCACTCTCTTTGTGCCGTATAAATTGTTGCCCCCCCCCATTAGGGAAAATTCTTGCAAGCTGTCCTGTTGAGTGCAAGTTGAAAAGTTTTGACAGCAGTCTTTTTTAGCAATAAGTAGAAAGACTTATGAAAACATGTAAAAACTTGGGTATTGCATGTTTGTTGCAAACAAAAAGAATACACCAAGTTGATTTTGGTAGCCCAAGAGAAGCGGTTGGATTATTTTATGAAACCAAGTTAAGTTCCTTGTTGGTGTTCCAATTTTCTTCATGGTTGTTGTGTTGGTCAAGCAATGCATTGCACTTTGAAAATGTATTATCAGCAAAATGAAGAGCATAAATCAGGTTATAGCTTAGCAATTTGTTATGAGAATGCTCTCGAGACATTATAAATGAAATAAAAAATCTAATCTTCTTAGGCAGTCCTTTGTAGTTGAGGATGAATTGCTTCTACACTGAAAGTAAATTCTCAGGTGACTGAGGAGTCCTGACGTTCCAGCTCCTGAATTTAATTTGAAGGGGTGGAAGATGCCTGTGCGTGAATTATTTTAATGTGGGGTGGCTATTGCACACCAGCTACCATACTGGCCTGACAGAGCAAGGTCTTAGTCCAGTGGGAAGGGAGTCCAAGACCACTGGAAACCAGGCTCTGCTGTATGGTCTAGGACATAACAAGCACACGCAATGATACTGTCCTCGTTTCTCCCTCCCACAGGACTTCTCTCCTTGGAGATGATCACCATTACTGAGATTGGCTTTCAATTCCAGATTTATTAATTGAATTTAAAATTCCATTTCAACATTGCTATCATTCAGTTCTCAGACATCATGCCGTATACAAACAAGTTATTTACCACATGCAGAAGTAACATCCTGCTGCTGCTGGAAATCTGAAGTCGAAACAGAACATACTGGAAATATTCCAAGTCTGGCACCATTTGTGGAGGGAAAAACCGAGTCACTGACCTGAAATGTTAACCCTGTTTCTCTCTCACAAATGCATCTAGACCTGCTGAGTATTTTCTGATTCAATTGCAGCATGGCCTGAGTGTACACAGTCATCTGACAAATACAAATCTGAATTATTATAATTAATCCTCTTGTAACTAATTATGGTCTCCTTTCATTATAGGTGGTTAGTTTACTGTCAGATGCCAGACAACTGTGAGCCATTCAATGTTGGGCAAATCCACCGATATCTTTCAAATGTTCTTGAAGCACAGCGGAATAGGACTGTTCGTCAATCTGTGTACTCCAGAAAGAAACTGAGGCTACTGATTGTTACGCCAGGGTGAGTGTAATTCAGAGTAGCTAGGATGTGCTTTGCATGCAAGTTTCACACACCAAGTCAAAGGGGAAAAAAACATCATGATGTGACATTTGACGCACTTAGTAGTTTGAACATCAAGAATTGTAAGAAATGTTTGCCATTTATCTGTCTGATTTGAGAATGGTACGTTACTTAATGAAATCTAAAAAGGTGGAAGATTGATCGGTAAAATCTAAGAATTAATTATTCACTTTTATTATTTCTTTTTTTCTTTTTTATGAGCAATGTCTCATTTCTTGACTAAGATTCAGAATCTTTAGAGTAGTTCTAATAATGTATCGTAGAAGTTATTGGTACTTGTTTGAGTATTGACTGACAGGCTGAAACCTAAGAGGGAATTGCAACTCACTTAATTCAAGGTTCATCTGAGTTGTTTGCATGCAGACTTCTAGCTGGCCACCAAGGAAGGCAGTTGGTTATCGGTCCAGAGACGAGTTGTGGTATCCCAAGTGCTGACCCAGCTGAAAGTCAGCTGATTCAAATTTGAAATCAAAGCTGGGAAGTTGTGTTGTTTGTCTCAGCAGTACTTTAGACCAGGGCGGGATTCTCCGTTTCTGAGACTAAGTGTTGACCCCGATGGAGGATTCGTGGACTTCCACAATAGCAAAACTGGTGCCGCACCCGGACCGATTCCGCTACTGTTAAGGGGCTAGCATCGGTGGCATGTGGAGCACAATTGATTTCAATGAAAAATGGTGCCAGATTCGCCGATTTTGTGATTGGCATTCAAGGAGCTGTCAAACTGCAGCCGCAAATACACACATACACCATCCTAGCCAACAAGATGGCAGGAAGACGCGCAACCCCAAGATTCACAGACGCGGAGCTGGTGAACCTCCTGGACATGGTGGAGGAGAGGAGGATGACCTTGTACCCCGGCTCAGGAAGGAGGCTGCCAGTTGCCACCCAGAAGGTAGTGGCACAGTCAGTGGGTGATGTGGCGCAGTCACAGGCAGAGACGGTCCACTCCCTGTACACCATGGCCACGAGCATGCAGACTCTGGCTGCGACCAGAGCGGGCTTCCAGGACTGGCAGCGCCAGATGGCGGGGAGCCTCTGGGGATAGGTCCCCTCGCACCCCCACCCCATGGAGTAGCCTGGAGACCATCGGGCATCCTGAGGGAAAAGGAGATGATGGGGCCTTTACGGGTGACTCGCAGGGGAAGATGCCGGAGCCCCCCCCCCCCAACACCTTCCTGTCCCTGGCACATCTGGTGGGCAGCAGGCAGAACGGGGTGGCACCACGCCACCCGGGACACCCGAGGAGCAGCTAGGCCCGGTCGTCCCAGAAGATGCCTGTCAGCAGGGGCCCAGGTCGCAGGGCAGGAATCACAGCAGGCCGCCTCCACTCCTGCTGTACCGTCTGGGGAACAACATAGGCATAGCTTTCGGGCCGTAAGGCCAGGATGTTAGACACTAGTTATGTTGGTATGAGTGCAGGGCACACTTTATTTATAGGGGCTAAGGCACACATCTGTAAATCACCATTCACATTAACCACTTGTTACCACTGTTACAGTCAGTCTTGGTGCTCTGTCCGATGGGTGTGTGGGGTGGGCTGGCAGGGGAGGGTGGTGGAGGAATGGGTGGCCTGTGCTCTCCTTTTTCCCCTCACCCACCCCCGCGATCGTACCGCCACCCCAGGGATTCGATGGACCTTGTGATGGAATGGCCAACCCGCATGCAGGGATCACCCAGGTGGATGGTGGAAAGTGCTACCGTGGGCAGGAGTCTGACGTCAAATGATGTGGAGCATCAGAGCTCATCGCAGAATGGGTTGTCATCCTCTTCCATCCCATGGACCAGACCCGCTGTTACTGCCAACCCAGGGCCCACACCTTGCAGCGCGACATGTATGAGTCACTGAGGTGGTTGCAAGGACAGGCGGAGAGATGCGGTGTCCATGCCCCTGGACAGTTCTCCCCCACTGGCTGGGCATCGTGATGGGCTCGGTCCACATTGAAATGGATGTATTGAGCCGCCTGGGCATATAGGGCCTCTGACGGCACGGGTGCACCTATCACTGAGGTCTGTGAGATCCCTGACATGTCCCCACTGATCGCCTGGAAGGATCCCATCGTAAAAGTTCAGAGCTGCCGTCACCTTGACAGCCAGCAGCAGTGGGTGTCCTCCCCTACACCCCGCGGTGCCTGGTGTGCTGTCAACTGGCAGATATGTCACACTGTCTCCCTGCTCAGCTGGAGTCTTCGACGGCATGCCCGGTACGACAGGTCCTCAAATGACAGGCGATGCCAGTACACGCGGCGCCTCCTTGGCACCTCCTCCTCCGTCTTTTGGGTGGCTGGCTCTCCATCCTGAGCGGCTGCCACTTGTTCCTCTGGTGCACGCTCCGTTGCTGCAGCTTTCTCCTCCTCAAGCAGCACCATAGAACATACAGTGCAGAAGGAGGCCATTCAGCCCATCGAGTCTGCACCGACCCACTTAAACCCTCACTTCCACCCTATCCCCGTAACCCAATAACCCCTCCTAACCTTTTTTGGTCACTAAGGGCAATTTATCATGGCCAATCCACCTTACCTGCACGTCTTGAGACTGCGGGAGGAAACCGGAGCACCCGGAGGAAACCCACGCAGACACGGGGAGAACGTGCAGACTCTGCTCAAACAGTGACCCAGCAGGGAATTGAACCTGGGACCCTGGCGCTGTGAAGCCACAGTGCTATCCACGTCCTACCGTGCTGCCACCTGCTCGTACAGCATACCCCAGGGCTGCAGCCACCATTGAATTCCAATATCCATTGTCTGCAGTGGGTGAAAGGCCGACGTGTTAGCATGGTGCATACCCCCGTGCCCAACACGGTCCACCAAGCTACATGGTGGCCTCAGTTGGCACTGTGGGCTGTGCCCCCACATGACTGCCTCTTCCCCACCCCATACCCATACCCCTAGCCTTGGTGGTTGGCACCATGAGGGCCTCTGGCCCTGGCGCCCTTCCCTGATGTCAGGGTGAATGGTCAGTGGGGTGCGCAGCATTATGGCCACGGTAATGGCCGTCCGTGTGTGGGCACTGCCCCAGTCCTGTTAGGCGTCACCCAGGCCACTCTGCCTGTTCTCCTCTCTTCCCCCCCCCCCCCCCCCCCCCCCCCCCCCCCCCCCACACACACACACACACACACACACACACTGCAGCCAGTGTCCGGCCAGCGAGTCGCTCCTCTCTGGGTCCTATCTCCGCGCTCTCCATCAGCCACCATGCCGGTTTCACAACTTTGGCCGTCTGGAACCCGGCCCATCAGAGGACGAGAATCATGGAGGCCCCGGAGAATACTGGGTTGGATCCGTTAATGATATGCAAAGGTTTTTTGCTGCACATGCGTTCAGGTACGCCGCTATCGAAGTGATGGAGAATCACGATTTGGCATTAAATCACGCCCGCTGCGATATAGGCGTTGGAACCTATTCTCCGTCCAATCACATTTAATGATTTTGGCGTCGGCAAACGGAGAATCGTATCCCATGACTTTTCCCATGTGACCATCAGAGGAGGTCAGTGAAAAGTAAACTAAAACTTTCAAACTAACATTTGCAGCTCTGAACAAAGAACAAAAGAACAAAGAAATGTACAGCACAGGAACAGGCCCTCCAAGCCCGTGCCGACCATGCTGCCCGACTAAACTACAATCTTCTACACTTCCTGGGTCCGTATCCTTCTATTCCCATCCTATTCATATGTTTGTCAAGATGCCCCTTAAATGTCCCTATTGTCCCTGCTTCCACCACCTCCTCCGGTAGCGAGTTCCAGGCACCCACTACCCTCTGCGTAAAAAACTTGCCTCGTACATCTACTCTAAACCTTACCCCTCTCACCTTAAACCTATGCCCCCTAGTAATTGACCCCTCTACCCTGGGGAAAAGCCTCTGACTATCCACTCTGTCTATGCCCCTCATAATTTTGTATACCTCTATCAGGTCTCCCCTCAACCTCCTTCGTTCCAGTGAGAACAAACCGAGTTTATTCAACCGCTCCTCATAGCTAATGCCCTCCATACCAGGCAACATTCTGGTAAATCTCTTCTGCACCCTCTCTAAAGCCTCCACATCCTTCTGGTAGTGTGGCGACCAGAATTGAACACTATACTCCAAGTGTGGCCTAACTAAGGTTCTATACAGCTGCAACATGACTTGCCAATTCTTATACTCAATGCCCCGGCCAATGAAGGCAAGCATGCCGTATGCCTTCTTGACTACCTTCTCCACCTGTGTTGCCCCTTTCAATGACCTGTGGACCTGTACTCCTAGATCTCTTTGACTTTCAATACTCTTGAGGGTTCTACCATTCACTGTATATTCCCTACCTGCATTAGACCTTCCAAAATGCATTACCTCACATTTGTCTGGATTAAACTCCATCTGCCATCTCTCCGCCCAAGTCTCCAGACAATCTAAATCCTGCTGTATCCTCCGACAGTCCTCATCGCTATCCGTAATTCCACCAACCTTTGTGTCGTCTGCAAACTTACTAATCAGACCAGTTACATTTTCCTCCAAATCATTTATATATACTACAAACAGCAAAGGTCCCAGCACTGATCCCTGTGGAACACCACTGGTCACAGCCCTCCAATTAGAAAAGCATCCCTCCATTGCTACTCTCTGCCTTCTATGGCCTAGCCAGTTCTGTATCCACCTTGCCAGCTCATCCCTGATCCTCTGCTAGTTCTTCTGTTTGATTGGAGTTTATACATAGCTGAGTTGCACAAATTAAGAAGATTTCCAGTTCACTTTACCCCTCTGAGCTAGGGTAGCTGATGTTATTGGATGATTCTGTGGCTTGGAAATGAAAATTGTTCAGGGTTCAACTCCAGAGAATCAGATGACAACAGGGTTGAACTCTCGGCTAATATCCTTACAGATGCTCATTGTTAAAGTTTATGCAAAAAGAATGATCATTTGCGAAAGGTGCTGGAAGATATGGAGCAGTAAGTTCATGCCTTAGAAAGCAATGCAAATAATAATTAATGAATCTTTCTTGCCATTAATTGATACTTTGTGTTGCTGGTATTTGAAGATTTTAGTTGGAAATCCTTCCAGCTCATTTTACTGCAGACGATGGGTTGAAGCAATGGGACTTTAAGCACTCCCTATCTGGCCATGTACCTGACTCATTTGACTGAGTGAGGCATTTATTTATTTTTTTAATTTAGAGTACCCAATTCATTTTTCCAATTAAGGGGAATTTTAGCGTGGCCGATCCACCTACCCTGCACATCTT
Organism: Scyliorhinus torazame; assembly: GCF_047496885.1. Lineage (NCBI taxonomy): Eukaryota > Metazoa > Chordata > Chondrichthyes > Carcharhiniformes > Scyliorhinidae > Scyliorhinus > Scyliorhinus torazame. The sequence continues at coordinate 331,617,638 of NC_092709.1, forward strand.
TGGTTTGTGGGGGCGAAACCCACACAAACACGGAGAATATCCACACGGACAGTGATCCAGAGCCGGGATCAAACCTGGGACCTCGGCGCCGTGAGGCAGCAGTGCACCACGTGCTGCCCTGAGTGAGGCATTTATAAATATGCAGGCCACAGTCCTCACTAAAGAGGGCTATGGGCAGAATAGGACAAGCTGATTGCTGCAGGAATCCAGCTCGTATATGATCTGCTGTATGGCCTACTGCGCTGTAATTTTTCTGTGATTCTAGGGGCATGACAAAACTTCTCCACCCTTGCGGGGTTTGTAGTGCTGTGATGAGAAGCCTGAGATTGCTGACTTTTTTATTGTTCTGTTGTGTATGAATGAGGATTCAGCTAAAATTTTATCTGAGGATAAAGAAACTTAATTCAGTTAAAAATGAAAAGGAACTGAATGTAGAATCGGATAAAGGAATAAAGAAAATTCCAATAAAAATATATGTAACTGAGAAAGGCTCTATCCATTTTGGGTGATAACTTTGACTCTTCCATTTCAATATTTTTGATCTGTTTACGGATAATTTTGAAATCTTCCATCAAGACCTGTACAAGCTTAATGCAGTTTACTTGATTTTTGATTCGACTGTTCGGAAGTGCAAAGGACATTTGAAGGTTTGGCGTATCTCCAGTTTATTTTCGAGGATGATTAAATGGTCTTAAGTGCTTTGATTGTTCTTCACATGTAAAGTTGTTCAAATTAATAGTCTCAACGACTGGTGGGAAATGCTTGAGGCTAGTTCAGCCTTTTCTTGGAACCCTTCAACTTATCACTGCGATGAGATGTTTGTTGCTGCTGTTCTTGTAACTAATTTTCAATTCACACGCATATACTTTGTTTTTTCATAGATACACAGATGTTATTGATGTTGTGCAGGCTATCCAGATGCATCCAGACCCTGAAGTTCAGTCTGCGTTCGTCATTGGAACTATCACTGCCTGTGTGGACCCACAGTGCTCAACCATGGAACACAGGTGCCATTGAAGTGTTTGTTTAATATTTTAAATCTTAACTTTTGGAATTTTACTAACCATTTATTTGAAATGTATTCTATATTGATCTAAAACCATTCTGCAAGAGCAGATTTGATGTGCTTAAATGTAAGATTCATTTGAGTTGTAGTTTCATCATGGATCAGATTTTCAACTATTGATTTGGTTAACTAAAGGTCAATCTGTCAAAAGCAGGTTGAGTGCAACCAAACGTTTCTAAGTGTAATTTTGGGTGCGTTTGGTGGGGTGTTTGTCGCCGGCTTTTTGGGGAAGATCCACACCACTATTCAACAACACTTTCATTTTTTGTACTTTGGAGAGTTTCTTCCCGGTCAAGCCCAAACCTCAAAACTTTTAATTCTGGGTAGCTGAACTCACCAGCAAGACCATCTCCTCTGAGATTGAGCCACCATTTTGAAAGTGTGCCCCGATCTCTAAATGAGCTAGAGGGACCCATACCCCCTCAAGTGAGGGTAACTTGCTATGGGTTTTCTGAGGACACTGCCTTTTAAGGCCTCTATACACCTCTTCCCACCCCCAAACTTTTGAGGTTCCTTCCTACCTGCCCCTCACCTCCCCATCCTTCATATGCTCCCTTATCTCTCCTTTCATGGGCATAGTCCCCCTCAGGCCTAGACCCTTGGTTGTGCCATCCCAACACCCTGGCAGTGCCCCTGCCAGCCTGGCAGTGGTATACAGGCACCTTGGCATTGCTACGGTGGCAGGCTGGCACTGCCAAGGTGCCCAGCTGCCAGCGAGAGAACCAGGGTACCACCCTGTCCTATCCCTGACCACCCAGGCGTCTCGAATGGCCTGGGAAACTCCCAGGTGCCATTACGCCTGGTCTGTTTGTGTGGACCAGTACTAAACGGCAGCTGGCCCAGGCTTTGCAGGGGCGCGATTAATTCGTGGGCACTAGGAGAATCAGGCGCAAAGGCGAGGTCTCTTGTGAGAATCAACAGCCTTGTCGCGTCACACTCCTCCAGAGCTTTACCTTTCTTTAAAATAAGCAAAATCGATGCTTCTCCCAGCATGGGCAGAACCCTCCCCCCACTTATTTAATGAGTCGTTAAAACGTTTCCATGAGGAGCGGTCCCAACTCTACAGCAAATGTTTTGTAAAATTCCGCTGGGAATCTGCCCAGGCTTTTCCAGACTGCATCGACCCAATGCACCTCATCACCACGTCCAACCCAAATAATAATAATAATAATCGCTTATTGTCACAAGTAGGTTTCAATGAAGTTACTGTGAAAAGCCCCTAGTCGCCACATTCCGGCACCTGTTCGGGGAGGCCGGTACAGGAATTGAACCCGTGCTACTGCCTTGTTCTGCATTACAAACCAGCCCCTACAGCATCCCAGCGATGGTAATGCCATTGAATGTCAAGTTGTCAATGGTTGGATCCTCTCTTGTAAAAAGATGGTCACTGCCTGCTCTTGTGTGGCGTCAATATAACTTGTCAGTCCAAGCCTGGATATTGTCCAGGTCTTGCTGCATTTGGACATGGACTGCTTCATTATCTGAGTAGTTGTGAATGGTGCTGAACATTGTGCAGTCATCAGCGAACATCGCCATTTCTGACCTTATGATGGAAAGAAGGTTATTGATGAAGCAGCTGAAGATCATAGAATTTAAAGTGCAGAAGGAGGCCATTCGGCCCATCAAGTCTGCATGGACTCTTGGAGAGAGCACCCTACTAAAGCCCAGGCTTCCACCCTATCCCCGTAACCCAACCTAACTCGGGGGCAATTTTAGCATGGCCAATTCACCCAACCTGCACATATTTGGACTGTGGGATGAAACCGGAGCACCTGGAGGAAACCCACACAGACACGGGGAGAAAGTGCAAACTCCACACAGACAGTCACCTGAGGCCAGAATTGAAACTGTTTCCCTGGATTGGTGAGGCAGCAGTGCTAACCACTGTGCAGCCCAACGATTGGGCCTAGGACTCCTGAGGAACTCCTGCAGTGATGCCCTTGGGCTCCAACCACCATGACCATTTTCCTTTGTGCCAGGTATGACTCCAACCAGTGCAGTTTTTCTCTGATTCCCATGTACGTTGATAATACCTCAAAACCTCATCTCCCTCAAACCTTTTACTGTCTCTAAATTGTCAGACTGCTTGACATTCGGTGCTTATGAGCAGACCAGTTTAAATATAAGGAAGGCAGAGGTTTTTAATACCTGACAGAAACCTGATTCCCTAACCATACCATCTCCATCCTTTTCCTTTGCAGCTGTCTGAAGTTGAATCAGACTAATCGCTTTCTTAATGTTGGGTTGACATACAGATGAGTTCCCAACAGCAGATCTGCAACTTCAGTGTTGCCTAATTTAACCTTCGTAACATCTCTTTACTCCACCGCTGCCTCAGCTCTTCTGCTGATCTTCACCCAAGACATTTCTACCTTGTAAATTTAACTATTCCAATACCCAACTCAAAGTTTGGTGTCATTGGCAAATTTTGAAGTTTTACTCTGTATTCCGTTATCCAAGTTATTTATATAAAAGTTATATTTTGTATGCACAATAGATATATTTTATATATATATATACATTATATATGAAAAAAATCAGTATTGTCCTTTGGGGAATATCATCATCTACCATCCGCCAGTTTGAAAAACAACTTGGGGTTTTCTGTCCTTAAGTATTAATGTTACCTTTCTTTCTTCCTCAATTTTTTTAAGATTACATAATTTGAAATCGAACATTTTGAACAAGTTGAAAATTAAATTTAATGTTGTCATACTTTTGGAGAAAGAATAAAAATTAAGAGCATGTGTAAATTGGGCAGAAAACCAGGTTCATTAACATTCATTGTCCCACATTCATGGTTTCCAGATAATTATGACTAGACATTTCCTATCCCCTAGTAATTATGCTGGCAGAGGCCAAAGAAAATAGGAAAATTACACCGAACCAAAAAGGGAAATTATGCATGAAAATTTATAGAATCATTATGGAATCATCAAATTACTACAGCGCAGAACAGGGCCATTAAGCTCATTGTCTGAAAGAGCACCCTACCTAGGCTCACTCCCTGGCCCTATCCCTGTAACCCCACCTACCCTTTTGAGACACTAAGGGGTAACGTAGCATTGTCAATCCACCTAACCTGCACATCTTTGGACTGTGGGAGGAAACTGGAGCACCAGGAGGAAACCCATGCAGACGCAGAAAGAATGTGCAAACTCCACAAAGACAGTCACCCGAGGTCGGAATTAAACCCGAGTCTCTGGTGCTTCGAGGCAGAAGTATCTATCTCTCAACCCGTCCAGAAGACTAGATTGAACAATGCTCGTTTACCTGATAAATTGATACCTGTGGTGGGAAATTTTCTCTAAGCCAATGAAGAACTGGCCCGGCTCTTAAGACATGCAGAGGGTCAACACAAACTGCACAAGTGAGCAGCTTATCCCAGAGAATTTGTTTGCACATTCACTTGAAAGGGTGTGGTGTAACATTGTAGAGATGCAAAAATTATATCCATAGGATGATGTAGATAAAAAATTATAAAAAGACACTGACATTTCAGGTTTTAGAAATACAAGCATGGAGTGTGAGAACATTGCTGCAAAGTTACGTTGCAAAGACGATAATCCAAGGTTGGCAACCATTTTTACCTGAAATGCCTTTCAAAAAGATTTGCACAAAATTAAATTATTGGGAGCCGCAAGAGGAAAATTCAGCATTTCTACACTTGGTAAATTTCTGTGTCTCTGGTAGAATGCATAATTTGCATAATTAAATACATGTATTTCAATACATAAGTTTGATTTATTTACTAAAAGCATCAAAATGAAAGTAGGACTAATTGAATTTTAGCATTATTAACTTTGTCAGTCAAACCATCTTCCAAACAAATTACAGTACATTCATATTGTCTCACCTGTAAGAAAAACAATAATGGTCACAACTTTAAAACTCAAACCAAATGGATTATTTATAACCAGTGGTCACAACTTTAAAACTCGAACCAAAGGCATTATTTATAACCATGGTATAGTTATACAACTTCAAGTTTATTTAAAGCATGATGATTTTTGTTTAAAATAATAATTTGAAACTGCAGCTTAATGATTAACTTTTTATCCTCCCAATAAATGCATGGCTTTTTTTCTACATTTTAAAACTTTTTTTCACATTGATGCAATCCAACTGGAAAAGGTTGGGAGCTGCAAATGAGATGTTAAGGAGCCTCATGTGACTCGGAAGCCTGTAGGTTGCCAATGCTTGGCATAGTTCAGGCACTGCAGTTTTGAAGAACTAACTTTAAAAAGTAAGTTGTACATAGGCTGCACACGCCTTCAACTTTGAAGATATTATAACTTTTTAAAAATTGGAATGAGGGAATAGCACGATAAACTGAGTCATTTTCTAGGCCACTTCAGAGGACATTCAGATTCAATCATGCATTGCCATCATACATAATCTTTTATCTGACAATGGTCAGATTTATTTCTTGTGATTTTCCATAATTAGCAGATTTGTTGAATTCCATTTTACTGTGCATACCTAAGGCATTTAAGGTGGCCGATTTCCTTCCTTAAAAAATGTTTTTTAACGACAATTAACCATTAGATTTCAATACCAGAATTCTCATTGAATTCAAATTTCACCACCTACTGTGGTGGGAATTTGAACCTCTCTCCCCAGATCTTGCCCTAGGTCACTGGATTACTAGTCCAGTGACAATACCGCTACGTCACTGCTTCCCCTTTATTAGTTATTTTTAAGAAGTGTTGTCAGACTTCTTACTGTGCCCACCCCAGTCCAACGCCGGCCCGATCTCCACATTATTTTTAAGATTGAGGCATGTGAATAATGATAGACTCTTAAAGGTGATCTGTTTTGAATCATATGATTTTCTTCATGGTTAAGAATTCTTTCAGCCCTTGTTAGGGAAACCATTTTCATTTAGAGATTACTAAAGAAGCTTTTCCTCTCCAAGAACAAAACAAGTGATTAATCTACCTTTATGCTCTATGTACCATTATTCCCTTTCCTCTTTGAAGATTGTGACTCTTGATGGATACAATTCCTTGGGTTCTAGCATCAGACCTCTATTTCTTTATATAAATGTCTGTTAATCACATGGCGACTCAGACCACGGATATTGGCAGGGTTTACGACCTTGGGTACAATCATGCATCCAAGCCCAATGATATCCATACACTTACTTTCCAGCAGGGGTCACTAGATTGCCATCAGGAAAGTGAGCTTTCATTGAATTTTTTATACTCTCCACAGCACAAAAAACACAGTTTAGATTAATTCCTACAACCCTGTAGAGATATCACTTTGGAACGCTACTATCAATTTGTATATGAGGTTCAAGGAACAAGTGAAACAATCAAAGAATCTAGTCTGTTGAGTTTCCTAATCTATAATACATTCATCAGGCCTGGTTTCCCAATTAGCCCTCTATCTCATTCAAACTGTTATTATTTCAATGATGAACCTCTTTTTACATAGAATTTACAGTGCAGAATTTTCTCCTTCCTTATCTTCTGTTTGCAGTTGTTCAAACCTTGCTTCCTTATATTGCATCATATCTCCAAACTCATTATTACTCAGTTTGTATGTAGTATTATTTTGCCGATCAGTAAGACTGTTGTTCCCTGTGGTAGAAGGAAATCTAAATTGCTGTGGGTGTCACTCCAAATATTTAAAAACTACATATACAACGTGAACAATAGAGCCTAATACAGCCTATAATTAAGAACAAGAACAACTGACCCTTGCTGTAACCTGTTAGTCACCTCATTCCAGATTGACCTTTTTATGGTGTCAAAGCTACTACACAAATTTGAGTTGCTTTCCCTTAAGACACTTGATAAAATTACTATCTCGAAATGTAATTATATTTTTATGTTGGGTATAAATGTGATTATATTTATTCAGTTGTTGGAATTTTTTGATTTTGGTATGAGAAACTTGGAAGGTTTCGGTGTTTCAATAACTGATCTGATTGACTGAAAACTACCCTAAATTCTCAAATTCTTTGAGAAGGATTTTTTGGTTTAGGATACAGGTGATGTTGGGTTGCTAAACCAGTGGAACTGCCACACACCATAAAGGAATGCAGCAGAGAGCAGGTCATTTTCCTAGAGTATACCCAAAGACAGAATTGCAAAATCTTCCAATTATCAAACTGTAAGGAAGAATTAACTTCATTTCATATAGGACCTTGTCACATTTTAAGGTGATCCCAACCAATAGATTCCTTTTAAGGTTCAGTCTAACAATAACCAGAACATTCTCTGCAATGATTTTTCATCCTGCTGCACGTAGTGTCCCTCTAGGATGATATATCTTTGAATACCTTCTCTTTCCCATCCAGTGCTACCCCTTAATAACATTATCAGAAAGTGTTGGGTAAAAAGTGTTGGCAAACTGCTTGGCTAATATCCAGTCTTGGATGAATAGCAACTTCGTCCAGTTAAACAGTGGTCAGACTGAAGCATTTGTCTTCAGCCCACACCATAAAAAGCTCCATGGTGGTACTGTCACTTATCTTCACCCTCCTCCCTGGCTACTGTCTTGGTTTGAGCCATGGTGTCATTTTTGAACCCAAGCTGAACTTCCAACCTCCTATTCGGGCACCTACAGCAGTTAGCACTGCTGCCTCACAGCGCCAAAGACCTGGGTTAAATTTTGACCTCGGGTGACGGAGTCTGCACATTCTTCTCTTATCTGCGTGGGTTTCCTCCGAGTGCTCTGGTTTCCTCCCACAGTCCAAAGATGTGCAGGTTAGGTGGATTGGCTGCGCGAAATTGCCTCCAGGTGGTTTCGGGGATGGGGTGGGGGGATTGAGCCTGGGTAGGCTTGCTGGTGCAGACCTGATAGGCCAAATGGCCTCCGTCTGCATGGATTCTATGATTCTATCCCCTGCAACAAGACTGTCTACTTCGCCTCCAAAACATCAACAATCTTTGCCCATGTCTGGTGCTGAAATCAGCATACTTGCCTTTACCCGCCCCTACATTACAATACTGACTGCACTTAAAATCAGTATGGCATTGCCTGTAAAGTGCTTTGGGATGTCATGTGGTCATGAAGGGCACAATTGGAGGTGCCATCTTTCAGGTGGGTATAAAAGATCCCAGAGCATGAATTCAGTTATCCCAGTGTCCTGACCAATATTTATTCCCCAATCAACATCGCAAAAACAGTTTGTCTCATCATTACCACATTGCTGTTTGGGCATTTGCAATGTGCAAATTAGCTGCAATGTTTCTTGCAATAAACCTGTGACTACGCTTCAGAAGTACTTCATTGGCTGTAAAGCGCTTTGACACGTCTGACCGTCTTGAAAAGTACAATATTAATATAAATCCTATCCTTTCCCTTTTTTGCTTTTCCTATCCTGCATTTCTGTTGTGTCAACTGTTTGTGCAGACTAAGATCACACAAATGGCAATTGACCTGTTTCTGGTGAAGTTGCTGAAGAAAAATATTGACTTTGGGAGAATTGCTTGCTCCTCTTCAAATTGTGTGTTTTCGACTGGCAAACATCAATTTAACATCACATCCAAACAGTGCATCTTCCTCGTAGTACTGCACTGAAGTGTAAGACCTGGATTATGTGCTCATGACTGTGGCCTGATTCAGAAACAGGGATCTGGGTCAAATCCTTGGTATTGTTTAATCTGTTTACCTTCAGTGTCCGGGAAGGCCTTGAGTTCTGAGCAAATGGCAATAATTCACTTATAAAACTGAAAAGTTTGCACTAACTAATGTTCGGAACTTGGCTCACATACTCATGTCAATTGATGTCACGAGTGCTGGAGGGCTATTGATATAATCTGAAAATGCAGCTTTGTTAATGCCAAACAAATATTAGTTCCTCTGATATTACTCTAATTCACTGCTACTTTAATTTCCAACTTTCCAGAGCTGGAATGCAACTTATCCCATTATGTGATCATATAATAATAATCTTTATTGTCACAGGCTTACATTAACACTGCAATGAAGTTACTGTGAAAAGCCCCTAATCGCCACATTCCGGCGCCTGTTCGGGTACACAGAAGGAGAATTCAGAATGTCCAAATTTTCTGTGTGGTTTTGACAATCATAATTCAAAATATTCAGATAATAATTAGCCAAATTTCATAATTGAAATTCTTCAACTGTCAGATCTCCTAAAGTCAATAAGCACTAATACTCCTTGATTTGCTGTTGCTTCTCTCCTTGACCAATTTACTTACATTCTTGTGCCGGCAGCTTGTTGTAGCTCTTTTTCTTGTCAACATTTAGATATTTTAATTAATTCTGTATCCTTTAGCGAGATGTCATTTTGTCTTAATGCCACTTTCACACCAAACAGTGAGCATTTCTTGGGGGGGGGGGAAATTCCTGCATTGATAGGTTTTGATTAGGAGCAAATGCACTGAAGAGACACTAGGCTGGATTCTCCATTCCCCGATGCTGAAATCGCGTACGGCGACGGAGCGGAGAATCGGTTTTGCTGCCAAAATAGAGAGCGGCGCTGGTTTCTGAATTCTCTGCTAGAGTATGCCGCATCGTGTGTCCACCGCCTCAGGCCATTGCCTGAGGCCAGCCCCACGATGCTCCACCCCCGACCAACCAAATTCCCGACGGCATGGGTTACGTGTGCTCACTGGCCGGGCGGCTCGTGCACCACTAGTTCAGGGCCGCCGCAGTCGGGGGAGGGCCGATTGGAGGGCGGGGGAAGCTTCATTCGGTGCTGGGGGCAATGTGGGCGGGCGTTCTGGGGTGCACGAGCGGCAGATCGGGGGCACTACTTTGGACGTCCAGGTCCACTGGTTGAATCCACCATGGAGCACGGTGTGGCCGCCGCCATGCGCATGCGCGGCCTCTGATCCGTAAGTGCTGGGGGCCGTATCGGCAGATAGGGCTGTGAGCTCTTATGTTGCCTCCCTGCTAGCACCCAGCAAAACTGGGACTGTGGCCTTTTGACACCAGTTTTCCTGGTGTAAAAGACCACCCTTTTCACGCCGGCGTGGTGACTTAGTCTCCAAAACCGAGAATCCAGCCGTGCCTTTTAATTTAGATTGGTGATTGGTTCATGCTGTTTTTGCCCTCCAAAACATGCATCCTTGGTTTAAACTTTAGCATTTTTAGTTAGTGTTGTATAGTTATTGCTGTTATTAAATGCAAGCTTGTAGCTATTCATTTCTAATAATAATCCTTATTGTCACAAGTAGGCTTACATTAACACTGATATGAAGTTATTGTGAATAGTTTGAGGTTTCCAGTGCTACCACGTAAGTTATATATTTGTGTGGTACTGGTATCGTGATGACTTATGATACAGTAGACAGAATGTGATAGCAGAGACTGGAGTGTGAACTTGTTTAGAACATAACCACCTTGAACTTATGCAAGTTGTAACGGCAACAAACAATTTCCTGTTTCTAAGTCAATTTTTTGCATGATATTTCCCTGAGAAGCATATTAACATATCTTTCCAAATATCAATTTTATGTTGCTAATGCCAGATTTTTTTGTTTTGCAGGTTATTCTTCCCCAAAGTTTTGGATCAATGCTTTCAAGGTATGCAAGATTGGTATAGAAGGCAGTGCGTTGCTGAAAATAATTTCCCTCTTGATATTCTGTCGTCCTTTCACAATTAATGTTAATATAGGTAGTTTGTTTTATGATTTTGTCCAAGTGAGTGCATGTTTGCACTTCCCAATTTGTGTTTTGGTTTGATAATAGATAGTTTGACGGCCAATATCTAAGCTAGCATTGAGATGTATTTTTGATACATTCAGGATTAGATCATTTTTAAGTTCATTTCCAATTGCATTTATTATTTTTCATTCTCATCGACATTGCATGCATAGATTAAGCCTGGATTCTTCTTTCACTCAGCCATCGGAATTACCTTTATTTTTTATTGCAATTTTATCATGGCACTCAATTCTGTTCTTGCATGATGTTTGTATGCGTGCTTTACCATCAGAAATTGCAGGAAGGAATTTGGGGAGGGAAATCACCCTTGTCCACTCTGGGATACAAAGAATTTATCTCAATTGACCTGTTGTTGCTCTTAGAGCAAAGAACAATGCATAAAACCATAAGACAAAGGAGCAGAATTAGGCCACTCGGCCCATCAAGTCTGCTCCACCATTCAATCATGGCTGATACTTCTCATCCCCATTCTCCTGCCTTCTCCCTATAACCCCTGATCCCCTTATTATACAGCACAGGACAGGCCCTTCGGCCCTCCAAGCCTTTACCAGTCATAATACCAACCTTTGCCAAAACCCTCAGCACTTCCTTGTGTCGTATCCCTCTATACCCATCCTATCCATGTGTTTGTCAAGATTTCTTTTGAACACCGTTAATGTATCTGCTTCCACAACCTTCCCTGGCAGCACGTTCCAGACACTCACCACCCTCTGTGTAAAAAAAACAGCCTCGCACATCTCCTCTAAACTTTGCCCCACGGACCTTAAACATATGCCCCCTGATGACTGACCCCTCCATATTCCTTAGCAATACAAATTTTAAGTGAAACCAATTACCATAAAAATAATTTTCATTCAATAATTATTCTTTAAATTTCTCATTGTTTTTTCTAGGCTTGGTCAGTAATGTTGTTTTTACAAGCTTGACATCTGAGCAAAGACATCCGCTTCTGGTGCATTTACAGAAGTTGATTCGTGTAGCAAATCCTAGCATTGCATTCATTCTTGCAGAAAAGGGAGCAGTGACCAGGTATACTTTTTATACTTTTCTGCTGATTCTGATTCAATGTTTATTCAAAAGGCACACCTAGTGAGTTATAATAAATACTAGTTGTATTTCTCTCTATACATTTTTAAATAATCTATAAAGTTAATTTGAAACAAAGATACCTTGCAACTTGAGCAGTAAAACGCAGTTGGACATTTCTTTGACAAGATCCGCATCGTGCCCCACTTGAAGGATAGATATTAATGCCCTAGGCTGTGGTGAGTTTGGTGGTGGGAAGGGCATTTAATCAGGTGGGAGTACGTTTCTTGGGGACCCTATCACCTTACTCCCTCCACCTCCGATTAAGTCTGCATCAGAAAAGTCCATGGACCTTCCTGCCTCCACTAATTGAGACGATTAATGCCCTTATCCCACTGCCATTGGCAATAATCCAGCGGCAGGCATTGAACAGGCCATATGGGGAGCACAACAAGCTGGTGTGTCGACACACAGGGTGGAGGTTCCTCATTCAAAGGCATTCGATGCCTGATCAACGGACTCTACATCGGGGAGGGGGGCCTGAGAACCACCCCCTTGCCTTTGCTACTAATAGCCTATTCCCCAATTTTGGAATTTTCACCCTATGATCATTCGCTTGTGCCTATATCAATCCACAATTCTAGGATTCAGCTGGGTGTCGGACTTGCAGCAGCCACTACCACTGGTGACACAGTCTTTCAGTCGAGCTGCCGGCCTCTGATTGGTTGGCAGCTTTCACCCGATAGGCCTTCCTTGATCCCATACTGTCAGGTGCCTTAGCATACTGCATTCAGATGCACTGTGGGGTGATGATCCCTGTTGCCTTCATTAAATACTGCCTGAATAGTATAATTGAAAACTTCCTAATATTTTTTTAATTATATGCACATAAAAGAGATACAATAATTATCAGACCCAACCCCCTCCTGCTGACGATTACCAACTCTTGAAGGAGGAGTGAACAGCCTACACCTCGCATAGAACCCCTCTTCCGATCCACTGATGGCAAACTTAATCTCCAAATGCTGTGGACCATCAGCAGCAGAATTGCATTCAGCCACAATCTGCAATCTCATGGCCTGGCATATCCTCCACTCTACCATTACCACCAACAAGCCAGGGGATCAAACAAGCCAAGGGATCAAACCTGGTTCAATGAAGAGTGCAGGAGGGCTTGCCAGGAGCAACACCGCACATGCCCAAAAATGAGGTGTCAACCTGGTGAAGCTACAACACGGCAGCAAGTAATAGACTTTAGTGATTCCACAACAAACGCATCAGATCTAAACTCTGCCACATCCAGCCATGAATGGTGGTGGACAATTAAACAGCTCCCTTCAGGAGGAGGAGGCTCCACAAATACCCCCATCCTCAATGATCGAGGAACCCAGCTCATCTGTGCAAAACATGAAGTTTAAGCATTCGCAACAATCTTCAGCCAGAAGTGGCGAGTGGATGATTCATCTCGGTCTCCCCCAGCGGTCTTCTGCATCACAGATTTTAGTCTTCAGCCAATACGACTCGCTCCACGTGATATCAAGAAACGGTTGAAGGCGCTAGATACTGCAAAGGCTATGGGCCCTGACAATATTCCAGCAATAGTGCTGAAGACTTGTGCTCCAGGACTTGTCACACCCCTAACCAAGCTAAAAGGCTGGGAACAGACGAAGCCTGTGTGGAATATAAGGAAAGTAGGAAGGAACTTAAGCAAGGAGTCAGGAGGGCTAGAAGGGGTCACCAAAAGTCATTGGCAAATAGGGTTAAGGAAAATCACACGGCTTTTTACACGTACATAAAAAGCAAGAGGATAGCCAGGGAAAGGGTTGGCCCACTGAAGGATAGGCAAGGGAATCTATGTGTGGAGCCAGAGGAAATGGGCGAGGTACTAAATGAATACTTTGTATCAGTATTCACCAAAGAGAAGGAATTGGTGGATGTTGAGTCTGGAGAAGAGTGTGTAGATAGCTAGGGTCACATTGAGATCCAAAAAGACAAGGTGTTAGGCGGCTTAAAAAATATTAAGGTAGATAAGTCCCCAGGGCCTGATGGGATCTACCCCAGAATACTGAAGGAGGTTGGGGAGGAAATTGCTGATGCCTTGACAGAAATCTTTGGATCCTCACTGTCTTCAGGTGATGTCCCGGAGGACTGGAGAATAGCCAATGTTGTTCCTCTGTTTAAGAAGGGTAGCAAGGATAATCCAGGGAACTACAGGCCGGTGAGCCTTACTTCAGTGGTAGGGAAATTACTGGAGAGAATTCTTCGAGACAGGATCTACTCCCATTTGGAAGCAAATGGACGTATTAGTGAGAGGCAGCATGGTTTTGTGACGGGGAGGTTGTGTCTCACTAACTTGATAGAGTTTTTCGAGAAGGTCACAAAGATGATTGATGCAGGTAGGGCAGTGGATGTTGTCTATATGGACTTCAGTATGGCCTTTGACAAGGTCCCTCATGGTAGACTAGCACAAAAGGTGAAGTCACACGGGATCAGGGGTGAGCTGGCAAGGTGAATACAGAACTGGCTAGGTCATAGAAGGCAGAGAGTAGCAATGGAAGGATGCTTTTCTAATTGGAGGGCTGTGACCAGTGGTGTTCCGCAGGGATCAGTGCTGGGACCTTTGCTGTTTGTAGTATTTAAAAATGATTTGGAGGAAAATGTAACTGGTCTGATTAGTAAGTTTGCAGACGACACAAAGGTTAGTGGAGTTGCGGATAGCGATGAGGACTGTCAGAGGATACAGCAAGATTTAGATCGTTTGGAGACTTTGGCGGAGAGATGGCAGATTGAGTTTAATCCGGACAAATGTGAGGTAATGCATTTTGGAAGGTCTAATGCAGGTAGGGAATATACAGTGAATGGTAGAACCCTCGAGTATTGAAAGTCAGAGAGATCTAGGTGTACAGGTCCACAGGTCACTGAAAGGGGCAACACAGGTGGAGAAGGTAGTCAAGAAGGCATACGGCATGCTTGCCTTCATTGGCCGGGGCATTGAGTATAAGAATTGGCAAGTCATGTTGCAGCTGTATAGAACCTTAGTTAGGCACTTGGAGTATAGTGTTCAATTCTGGTCGCCACACTACCAGTTTGTTCTCGCTGGAACGACGGAGGTTGAGGGGCGACCTGATAGAGGTGTACAAAATTATGAGGGGCATAGACAGAGTGGATAGTCAAAGGCTTTTCCCCAGGATAGAGGGGTCAATTACTAGGGGGCATAGGTTTAAGGTGTGAGGGGCAAGGTTTAGAGGAGATGTACTAGGCAAGTTTTTTTACACAGGGTAGTGGGTGCCTGGAACTCGCTACCGGAGGAGGTGGTGGAAGCAGGGACGATACTGAGTTTAAGGGGCATCTTGACAAATACATGAATAGGATGGGAATAGAGGGATACGGACCCAGGAAGTGTAGAAGATTGTAGTTTAGTCTGGCAGCATGGTTGGCACGGGCTTAGAGGGCCGAAGGGCCTGGGCGCGATTCTCCACTCCCGCGCCGGTTGGGAGAATCGCCTGGGTCGCCAAAATTTCCCGCGACGCCCAAGCGGCAAGAACGGCCCGGTCGAGTTCCGCGCTGCACAGGTCGGAGAATCGCCCGAGACACCCAAAATGGCGATTCTCCGCCACCCCCGCTATTCTCAGGCCCGGATGGGCCGAGCGGCCAGGCCAAAACGGCGGGTTCCCCCCCTGCACCGTCCACACCTGGTCGCTGTCGGCGGGAACAGCGCGGGAAAGCTAGGGGGGGCGGCCTGCGGGGGGGGGGGGGGTCCTCAAATGGGGTCAGGCCCGTGATCAGTGCCCACCGATCGTCGGGCCGTCCTCTCTGAAGGAGGACCTCCTTTCTTCCGCAGCCCCGCAAGATCCGTCTGACATCTTCTTGCGGGGCGGACTTGGAGAGGACGGCAACCACGCATGCGCGGATTGGCCGTATGTGCGGGTGACTCCAGTTATGCGGCGCCGTCCGTGTCATGTATGCGGTGCCGCCTTTACGTGGCGACAAGGCCTTGGCGCGTGTAAATGACGCGGCCCCGCTCCTAGCCCATTATCAGGCCCTGAATCGGTCGGGATAGGGGCCGTTTTGCGCCGTCGTGAACCTCAACGGCGTTCACGACGGCATGGGCACTTCGGCACGGGGGTGGAGAATCCCGCCCCCTGTTCCTGTGCTGTACATTTCTTTGTTCTTTGTTTTGAGGTTAGAAGTGGTGATGTCTGCAGATGTGCACCATTTTCAACACCATTCGCGACTCCTCAGATAATAAAGCAGTTCATGTCCAAATGCAAAGACATGGATAATATCCAGGCTTGGGCTGACAAGTGGTAAGTTATATTCGTGCCACACAAGTGCCAGGCAAAGACCATCTCCGACAAAAGAGTATCTTTTTTAAAAAATAATTTTTATTAAAGGTTTTCATAAAATATCAATAACAAAATGAGAAAGAAAAAAGAACCCAACAGGGTTAAGTACAAAACACAATCTAAAAAAGCAACCCCCCAACCCCTCCGTTAATGTTAATGTTAAATTAACATTAACACCCCGATTTAAGACAACAGGTGTATACACCCACTCCGACCCTTCCAGTGTAAATAACATAAACAAAAATAAAGTAAACCCCCCCCCCCCCCCACCCCCCCGAGCTGCTGCTGCCATTGACCAATGTCTAGCGTTCTGCCAGAAAGTCTAAGAACGGTTGCTACCGTCTAAAGAACCCTTGTACTGACCTCTCAAGGCAAATTTCACCCTCTCAAATTTAATGAACCCTGCCATATCGCTGATCCAGCATTCCACGCTTGGGGGCCTCGTATCTTTCCACTGAAGGAGAATCCTTCGCCGGGCTACCAGGGACGCAAAGGCCAGAATTCCGGCCTCTTTCGCCTACTGCACTCCCGGCTCCTCTGCCACCCCAAATATTGCGAGCCCCCAGCTCGGTTTGACCCTGGATCCTACCACCCTCGACACCGTCCTCGCTACGCCCTTCCAAAATTCCTCCAGCGCTGGGCATGCCCAGAACATATGGGTGTGATTTGCTGGGCTCCCTGAGCACCTAACACACCTGTCCTCACCCCCAAAGAACCTGCTCATCCTTGTCCCGGTCATGTGCCCTGTGCAGCACCTTAAACTGTATGAGGCTGAGCCTCGCGCATGAAGAGGAAGAGTTCACCCTCCCTAGGGCATCTGCCCACGTCCCCTCTTCGATCTCCTCTCCCAACTTCTACAAACAAAGAACAAAGAAATGTACAGCACAGGAACAGGCCCTTCGGCCTTCCAAGCCCGTGCCGACCATACTGCCCGACTAAACTACAATCTTCTACACTTCCTGGGTCCGTATCCTTCTATTCCCATCCTATTCATATATTTGTCAAGATGCCCCTTAAATGTCCCTATCGTCCCTGCTTCCACTACCTCCTCCGGTAGCGAGTTCCAGGTACCCACTACCCTCCTCCCACTTACCTTTCAACTCCACCACCGAGGCCTCCTCCTCCTCCTGCATCACCTGGTAAGTTTCCGAGATCTTCCCCACTCCCACCCACCCCCCCGAGAGCACCCTGTCCTGTACTGTGTGTGGCAGTAGCCGTGGGAATTCCACCACCTGCCGTCTGGCAAACGCCCTTACCTGTAAGTACCTGAAGGTGTTCCCCGGGGGGGAGCCTATACTTCTCCTCCAGCTCACCCAAGCTCACGAACTTCCCGTCCACAAACAGGTCCCCCAACTTTCGTATGCCTGCCCTGTGCCACCCCGAAAACCCTCCACCTGTTCTTCCTGGAGCGAACAGATGGTTCCCCCGTAATGGGGTACACGCCGAGGCCCTAACTTCCCCCCTATGCCGCCTCCACTGCCCCCACATTTTGAGGGCCGCCACCACCACCAGGCTCGTGCTATACCTCCTTGGAGGGAGCGGCAGCGGTGCCGTTGCCAGCGCCCCCAGACGCGTACCCACACAGGACGCCGTCTCCAGCCACTTCCATGCAGCCCCCTCCCCCTCCATCACCCACTTGCGCACCATTGTCGCATTGGCGGCCCAGTAGTACCCACAGAGGTTGGGCAGCGCCAGCCCCCCCCTATCTCTACTCCGCTCCAGGAACACCCTTCTCACCCTCTGAGTCCCTCGCGCCCACACAAACCCCATTATACTCCTGTTAACCCGTCTAAAAAAAGCCTTCGGGATAAACACGGGGAGGCACTGGAACAGGAACAAAAACCTTGGGAGCATTGTCATTTTGATTGACTGCACCCTACCCGCCAGGGACAGCGGCAACGCGTCCCACCTCTTGAACTCCTCCTCCATTTGCTCCACCAGCCTTGTAAAGTTAAGCCTATGCAGGGCCCCCCAGCTCCTGGCCACCTGGACCCCCAAATATCTGAAACTCCTCTCCGCCCTTTTTAGTGGGAGCTCGCCAGTCCCCCTCTCCTGGTCCCCCTAGCTGAACTACGAACAGCTCGCTCTTCCCCATATTGAGCTTGTACCCTGAAAAGTCCCCAAATTCCCTAAGCATCCTCATTACCTCTGGCATTCCTCCCACCGGGTCTGCCACATACAGCAGCAGGTCGTCCGCATAAAGCAACACCCTATGCTCCTCCCCACCCCGCACCAACCCCCTCCAGTTCCTCGACTCTCTCAGTGCCATAGCCAGGGGTTCAATCGCCAGTGCGAAGAGCAGGGGGGACAGGGGACACCCCTGTCTCGTCCCTCGGTGCAACCAAAAGTACTCGGACCTCCTCCTATTTGTGGCCACACTCGCCATCGGGACCTCATACAACAGCCTAACCCACCTGACAAACCCCTCCTCAAACCCGAACCTCTTCAGCACCTCCCACAGGTACCCCCACTCTACCCTATCGAAGGCTTTCTCAGCGTCCATCGCCACCACTATCTCCGCCTCCCCCTCCCTCGCCGGCATCATGATAACGTTCAAAAGCCTCCGCACATTCGCGTTCAACTGTCTCCCCTTCACAAACCCCGTCTGGTCTTCATGGATGATCTGCGGCACACAACCCTCAATCCTCGTGGCTAAGACCTTCGCCAGCACCTTGGCATCTACATTTAGCAAGGAAATCGGTCTGTAAGACCCACATTGCAGGGGATCCTTGTCCCGCTTCAGGATCAAGGAGATCAGTGCCCGGGACATCGTCGGGGATAAAGCATCCCCTCCCTTGCCTCATTGAAGGTCCTAACTAACAGCGGGCCCAACAGGTCCATATATTTTTTGTAGAACTCGACCGGGAAACCGTCCGGCCCCGGTGCCTTCCCCGCCTGCATGCTTCCTATCCCTTTGATTAGCTCCTCCAGCCCAATCGGGGCCCCCAGTCCCGCCACCAGTCCCTCTTCCACCTTTGGAAACCTCAATTAGTCCAGGAAACGGCCCATCCCTCCCTCCTCCCGTGGGGCTCGGATCGGTACAATTCCTCGTAGAAGTCCCTGAAGACCCCATTGATGCCAACCCCACTCCGCACCACGCTCCCTCCCCTGTCCTTAACTCCCCCGATCTCCCTAGCTGCTCCCGCTTCCGAAGCTGATGCGCCAGCATCCGGCTTGCCTTTTCCCCATATTCGTAGACCGCCCCCTGGGCCTTCCTCCACTGCACCTCCGCCTTCCTGGTGGTCACCAGGTCGAATTCGGCCTGGAGGCTGCACCTCTTCCTCAACAATCCTTCCTCAGGTTCTTCCGCATACCTCCTGTCTACCCTCACCATCTCCCCCACCAGCCTCTCCCTCTCCCTCCGCTCCTTGTGGGCCCTGATGGAGATCAGCTCTCCCCTCACCACCGCCTTCAGTGCCTCCCATACCATCCCCACTCGGACCTCCCCGTTGTCATTGGTCTCCAAGTACCTCTCTATACTTCCTCGGACCCGCTCGCTCACCTCCTCGTCCGCCAACAGCCCCACCTCCAAGCGCCACAGCGGGCGCTGGTCCCTCTCCTCCCCCATCTCCAAGTCCACCCAATGCGGGGCGTGGTCTGAAATGGCGATTGCCGAATACTCGGTATCCTCTACTCTCGCCATCAGCGCCCTACTCAAAATGAAAAAGTCGATTCGAGAATAAGCCTTATGGACATGTGAGAAGAATGAAAATTCCCTAGCCCCCGGCCTTGCAAATCTCCAAGGGTCCAACCCTTCCATTTGGTCCATAAATCCCCTCAACACTCTAGCCGCTGCCGGCTTCCTACCCGTCCTAGATCTGGAGCGATCCAGTGCAGGATCCAACACCATGTTAAAGTCTCCCCCCATTATCAGGCCACCCACTTCCAAGTCTGGGATCCGACCCAACATACGCTGCATAAAACCCACATCGTCCCAGTTCGGAGCATACACATTGACCAGTACCACCCTCTCTCCCTGCAACTTACCATTATGTACCTACCGCCATTATCTGCCACAATGCTCGACGCCTCGAATAACACCTTCTTTCCCACCAAGATCGCCACCCCCTCGATTTTTGGCATCTAGCCCCGAGTGAAACACCTGACCTACCCACCCTTTCCTCAGTCTTACCTGGTCTGCCACCTTCAGGTGTGTCTCCTGGAGCATAACCACATCCGCCTTGAGCCCCTTCAGGTGTGCGAACACGCGGGCCCGCTTAACCGGCCCATTCAGTCCCCTTACATTCCAGGTTATCAGCCGGATTAGGGGGCTACCCGCCCGCCGACTAGCCATGACCCCTCCTCGGCCAGCCACGCGCCCGCACCCCACACCCGGCCCGTTCCCCACAGCGGCATACCCCCGTCTTGACCCACCCCACTCGCTCCAGCTCCTCCTTGATCTTAGCAGCAGCAACTCGATTCCCCCCCACCCACCCCCCCGGCTAGGACCCATCCTAGCTGGTTTACTCCCCCCATTGCACTTCCGCAAGTCAGCTGACCCCGGCCACTCCTGCCTCCCCTTCGACTCCTCCCATTGTGTGGCACACCCTCCTCTCCCGCTCCCCATTCACAGGCTCTTCCCCCTCCGTTCTAAGCGCGGGAAACAATCCTCGCTTTCCCCCCCCCCCCAGTCTTCGACGCGGGAAGAAAATCTCGCGCTCTCCACCTACCAGGCCCCGCCACCAACCAAAACAGTGCCCAACCCACCCCATCCACCCTCTCCAACCCGAAAGAGAAAAACACAGAGAAAAAGAAACCCAAAACAATGCAAAGCCCCCCCCCCCCCCCCCCCCCAAAACCAAAAATAGGCATAACATATCCACCGCAGTCGCCAATCGCCCATCCCGACCCTCAGTCTGTGTCCAGCTTCTCGGCCTGAACAAAGGCCCACGCCTCCTCCGGAGACTCAAAATAATGGTGCCGGTCCTTGTAGGTAACCCACAATCGCGCCGGCTGCAACATGCCAAACTTCACCCCCTTCCTGTGCAGCACCGCCTTCGCTCGATTGTACCCGGCCCCCCTCTTCGCCACCTCCGCACTCCAGTCCTGATATATCCGAACCTCCGCGTTCTCCCACCTGCTGCTCCTCTCCTTCTTGGCCCACCTGAGCACACACTCCCGATCGACGAACCGATAGAACCGCACCAGCACCGCCCGCGGAGGCTCGTTAGCCTTGGGCCTCCTCGCCAACACTCTATGGGCCCCTTCCAGCTCCAGCGGCCCCTGGAAGGACCCCGCTCCCATCAGCGAGTTTAACATGGTGACCACATAGGCCCTCCGGGAGGCCCAGAATCCGCAGATTCTTCCGCCTCGACCGATTCTCCATCTCCTCGAACCGCTCCTGCCGTTTCTTGTGGAGCGCCTCGTGCGCCTCCACCTTTACTGCCAGGGCTAAGATCTCATCCTCATTGTCAGAGATCTTTTGTTGAGCCTCTCGGATCGCCACCCTCTGGGCCGTCTGTGTCTCCAGCAGCTTATCAATAGAAGCCTTCATCAGCTCTAGCAGGTCCTTTTTAATCTCTCTGAGGCAGCGCTGGATACCCTCCTGTTGCTCCTCCGCCCACTGCCACCACGCTGCCTGGTCTCCGCCCGCCGCCATTTTGTCCTCCTTCCCTCCCTTCTTCTGGTCCACCACCACATTTTTTGTCACCCCGCTCCTAGTTAAAGCCATATACTGACGGGGAACTATTATTAACTCCTTCCCACACCGGGAAACGTCGAAAAAGTGCCCTTGGGGGCCCTGAAAAGAGCCCAAAAGTCTCGAGAGGGAATTCTTTTGGCAGTGTTCGCTTCACCAATCTGCCCCAAAATGTCCGTGGAAACTCCTGAAAAAGGTCTAAGTGTCCGTTCCAGACGGGAGCTGCCGAATGCGTGACCTACTCCTCCATGGCCGCCACCGGAAGCCTCGTCCCCGCTTCTTCAGTGGCCCTGGTGAGATCTTTTCACAGTTGTTCCCTCTGCTGTTAGAATTCACTTTTGATAAAGGTCCTCAGGTCAGTTTGCAGCTTTAAGCTTGCCCTTCCCCCGCTTGCATGCTGGAAGGGGCCCTGTTTATCCTGTTGCAGCCAAATCTTCCACTGCTTCTGCCGGGCCTGGCAGCCAAAAGACACAACACTCCTGGGGGACACCATCAGGGGAATGTTGCAGTCCTCTTGCCACACCGGGAAATGTCAAACAAATGCCGTGGGGGCCCTGTAAAAGAGCCCAAAAGTCCGTTCCAAGCGGGAGCTACCGAATATGCGACCTAGCTCTGCATAGCCGCACCCGGAAGTCCGTCGACAAAAGAGTATCTAACCATCGCCCTTTGACATTCAATGGCTTTACCATCGCTGAATTCCCCCACGATCAACACCCTGGAGGTTATCATTGTTCAGAAACTGGACTGGACTAATCATATCAACACTGACTACCAGAGCAGGTCAAAGACTAGGAATCCTACAGCAAGTAACTCACCTCCTGACGTCACCCCGCCTCCCCCAAAAGCCTGTCCACCATCTACAAGGTGCAAATCCGAGTGTAATGGAAAACTCTCCACTTGCCTGGATGAGTGCAGCTCTAACAACACAAGAAGCTCGCTTGATTGCTAGCCCTTCCACAAACATTCACTCCCTCTACCACTGATGGAACAGTGGCAGCTATTCTACAAGATGCACTACAGGAACTCACCAAGGTTTCTTGGGCAGCACCTTCCAAACCCACAACCACTATCATTTAGAAGGACAAGAGCAGCAGATACCTGGGAACTCACCACCCCGACTTGGAAATGTATCACCATTTCTTCACTGTCGCTGGCTCAAAATCTTGGAACTCCCTAACAGCACTGTGGGTGTACCTATACCTCAGGGACTGCAGTGGTTTAAGAAGGCAACTCGCCGCCACCTTCTGAAGGGCAACACAGGGATGGGAATCAAATGCCGGCTTAACCAACAATGCCCACATCCTGTAAATTAATTTGAAAAAAATCCGGAGTCCGCATTGGGGGAATCAAGAGATCACTTCCTGCACTGATGAGCGGAAAACAATTCAGCCTCACCCACCTGAAACAGGACTTCTCCCCCCCCCCCCCCCCCCCCCATTAAATCACGCCCTAAATAAAACTGTCTTGCATGAATCATCTGTTAGGCAACAAAAGCAGCTCACATTACTTCTTCATGCCTCCTTTTGCCTTATTTTTGTTGTTTTTCCCAAAATATAGGAATGCTGATGTTGAAATGATTCTATCTGATAGCAGTTTTTCAGAGCCCATGATGTTGCGAGCACGTTATTTGATGTTTCCTGGCTGGTAAGCAAGAGATAAAATTGTTAAAGTCTACAATATAGTTCTTTAGCTGCTGGCTCGAAGAAATGATCAAACTGAGTATGTAGCATTACATTGTCTAGAATTTTTATCCTTAAATTAGTTGTGTGAATTGCATTGCTTTATTCAAATTAATGGATACTTGGAACAAAATGTAATGGCATTTTTGGGAGTAGACTCGTGTTTCTCGTAAACAATAAATGTGGATGACCAGATTCTCTAATTAATAAATGAAAGTAACAGCCTATGCTGACATCAATGAGCCTTGTGTGCAGCAGTAATTGGGAGGGAAAACTTATTTTTAGGGCACTTTTAATGGATATTTGGAGATAATGCATAATTTTGTGTTTTGTTCAGGTGGAATGGCAAATTCCGATCAGGATCAGTTTTCCCACAAATGACTCAGATCTGCATTAGGTTCAGCCGTCCACTTGAAAAGGCTCGATTTGTGACAAAGTGCAAAGGTAAATTTCATTTTTATGATAAAATGTAAGTGACATGCTGCTCATAGTGAATTCAAATCTGATCGAGTTTGAGATTGTGTCAATATTGCAATTGAATGCAACTACAAATATAGTATAATTAGTTGTTTAGTAGTGCAAAATATTGCTGAAAAAAGGCATGTTGAAGCTTTTCGTCTTGCACTCATCAGGGCATTTCACATGAATACAAATTGCAAGGGGAAAACAATAATTTATACCTTGGGAGAAACAAATGCTAATTGGTTGATAAGTAGACTCTGGTAGAGATTTTGCCAGTTGGTCAAGGCATTTCCGTAGAAATGAGTCCGCAAATGGCTGTCCCTTATTTTGCTTAGCTGAGATAGGCGCAGTGTGTGGTGTGCATGTTTTTTCTGTCTGGAAAGAACAAGGCCCTGTTTAATATATGTAGCTTCCAGTGCTCCCAAATGTACCACATTACGAGCACCATTGACAATCTTAAATTGGCTGTTGTAATTCTTAGCACACTGGATTATTGAGCAAATGTTGTCCAGTCATGGAATCACATTCGACGTTGGACATGTGTTTTGAGTTTTGGAAGCGTGGGTTGGTTGGATGCATTCTGTATCTTGCCTGTTGCAACTATTGGCTGGGACATGCTGCTCGATATGATCCGCCCCCAGTCTTTGGAATGTATGGCCTACATACCTAGCATCACACTGAGACAGAAATTCATATGCCACAATACTAATTTGTGTGAGAGGCAGAACGTCTTCTTGACTTGATGGCAGCATCCTGTTCGTGGCGAATACCACTTGTTTTGCTACTGCATAGTAGCAGTGTGAAACAGCTTCACCTGTTTCTCAAATTAATGTAAACATTATGCTGACAACCAATTTAAGATTCTGTCAGGCTCGCAATGTGTACTAGAAGCTACAAATATTAATACACAGGACCCTGTTCTTTGCTGAAAGGAAGAATCCACCTGATTCAGCTAACAAAAATAAGTGATAGCCATTCGCTGACTCCTTCCTTTGATCAATCGGGGTCAAGCTACCTGGTTTAAATTTCAAACAATGCATGGCAGTTAACTGTCAGTCACCATCAACTCGTGCATTCTCCATAGCAATGCTTCTGCCAATCAGAGTCCACTTCCCAACCGATCAGCACTCTCTTCTCATAAGGTTTAAATTCTTGTTTTCCCCTTGTTAGTATTCTAACAGTGTCCTGATGAGACAAAAAGCTTCAGCATATCTCTTGTTTTCTTTTCAGCAGTACTATAGTATCAATCACTTAGGAGAAGAAACAGTTCAAAGGCCTGAATGTAATGAGTAACATTTTGATTTCATACCTGGAAGCAGTATATCCATGGGTGACTTAATGCATTAATAGCCGCAAGTGAGGCTGACTGGGATACTACATTGGACGCAGTGAAACTCTGGTTAGTTTTTTCCTCCCCCCTCCATTTTGCGCAGAGTATTATTGTCAGAGTTATGAAAGTATTCATGTCAGGCATGCTTACCATGCTAGTGCCTAAAATACTGAAAGAAAACTTTAATTCTCCTTTAATATTTCCCTGGCCTCCTGCATGGCTGATTCTTGGTTGAGTACTTTAATGTTCTCAACATCTCTGGTATCAGCTGAAGTGGCATTTTATATCTGGAAGCCTAATAATAATAATCGCTTATTGTCACAAGTAGGCTTCAATGAAGTTACTGTGAAAAGCCCTGGACAAAGAGTATTGATGGACTATTCCAGCTGTGCTTGCTCATGTTTTACAGCTACACTCAGTCATTCAGCAAGGAGCAATCTCACAGCTGATCTGCAACCACATGGTCCCTAAACTCTAGAATTCCCTTCTAAAATCTTTCCACGTCTCTTTCCTCCTTTACGACTCCTACGACTCCTTAAAACCTGTCTCCTTTAGCCAAACTTTTGATCACTCATCCTAATATCTAGCTTTGGCTCTGTAAATCTTTTCACCTATGAAGGTGTGTTTCGAATGTCTCCTTAAAGTAAAGCATTAGTTAAATGCAAGTTGTTGATTTTTACCTTTTTCTTCCTCCCTTTTCACTACAGACCCACCCAACCATTGCCAGGGTGAAATCTGATAATCATCTTTCTTAAGCCTTTTCCTTATTTCCTTTAAGTTGGTCTTATTTGTTTTAGCTTGTATACCTTCCCTCCTCCTTTGTCTTTTTGAATCAAAGATAATATTGCATTGCTATTCCATAAAGATTTCCAGTCTGCTGTCAATCTTTCTGATGTGCATTTGCACTGCATCTTGCAGCTTCCCTGATGTACTGGTTCATGATGCAATATAACAACTCTCACACTTGGGCTTTGGCAATTAATCCAGAGGTTCAACAATAACTTGAATGAATTGTCAGCAAGGATGGCTCAGAAATTGGATTCATTTAACCTATAGTTAGGTACTACAATGGAAAAATAGTTCCGATATGGAAGTATAAGATAAAATGAGCAGAACAGACTTATTTTCTAAATTCTCTGACCTTTATGTGGAAACCAATGTATACCTTCAGATATTCCTTGGTCATCTTGTCATTTGTTTGTTATTTAGCTTTGAGAGCCACGCTGAAGTCATTTCCTTTCAATGGAAATATATATCACATTCGAGCACAACTGAAATTTTCAGGTACCTACCTTTTATTTCCACCAACTTGTGCAGCATGTTTATTCATCTGTTACAATTAAATCATTGCTGTGTCCATTGAGATATTTTTGTAGCTTTATAATATATTGAAATTTGGAATGATCCAATATTGGATACATTAAATTGCATTGATTTCATGTTTAATTCCGATTCACTCAGGCACTGCATTACTACATTTGTTGAATGATCTTCTTCTGTGATTTAATAGAATCCCTACAGTGCAGAAAGAGGCTATTCGGCCCATCGAGTCTGTATCAGCCCTCCGAAAGGTCACCCTGCCTAGGCCAGCTCCCCTACCCTATCCCCATAACCTGCGCACATTTTTGGATACTATGGGGCAATTACCGTGGACAATCCACCTAACCTGCACATCTTTGGACTATGGGAGGTAACTGGAGCAGGGGCATACAGTGCTGCCAACTCACCCTGGCTGCCCTGAGGAGGTCATACAGTTTTTCCGGCACAGCTGGCTGGTCTGAACAGTGTTGCTGACGGCGCTCACCGCCTCTGCCACCTGTGCCCAGGCATGCGAATGGCGGCAGCTGGCAGTCTCCTTCCCGGACAGGGGTACAGGGTCAACCACCTCTCCTCCACTACGTCCAGAAGGGTCTCCAACTCTGCATCCGTGAAATAGGGTGCCGCCTTCCTCGATGCCAACTTGTTGACTGGTGTGTGCGGAGTGAAATGTGTATATGCGGCTGCTGCTTGTCGGCCTCCTGAGTGTCAGTCGTGAAACCAGCGAATCCTGCACCTTTTCTCATTGCAATAGATTGCGTTCCATGTGACCCCAGTGCTAGCCTGTTAACAGTAGCTGAATCGGTCCAGGCGCATGCTGTCGAGAAAGTCCACAAATCCTGCGACGGCGTCAACACTCTCTCAGAAATGGAGAATCCAGCCGGTCATCTTTCTTCTAGGCATATTCCAGTCTTCTGACTCAACATTGAGTTTAAGAACTTGAGACATTAATCACCGCTCCATTTTCTCTCAGACAGCACTGGAGTCACTAAGTGGAGGAAATCTGGGCTGTTACTGAGGAAGGGCAGTGGAGTTCCCTGTTGGTATACGACTGGAACGATAGCCTGTATGTCTGGGGTCTACTTACCGACTCACCATGAAAGCTGCCTCATGGGAATTCCACCTCACTTCCAAAGCTTGGTTTTCTCCTCTCTTTTGCTGTAGCCAATTACATTCATACTTCTTCCAGACCAGCCTTTGTTTCTATACTTGTTATTATCAACTTAGTAAGGGGCTGCTATCCCTTTTGTTATTTAATCAGATCTGCTTTATCATAGATTGATTCCTTTTAATTTATTTTCATGGATCTATACTTGCTTAAAATCTGTTCATCTTAAACATCCTCTGATAAAAGGTCATCAACATAAAAAATTACCTTTATTTCCCTTTTCATCTATGCTGCCTGTCATGCTGAATGAATACAACATTTTTTTTCTTTTACTAGAAAATCTATGTTTCGTTTTTTTAAACTTTGATAATTGAGAAAACATACTTGGTGTTTTGTTGAACTCAACTTGGAAAATACGATACGGTAGGTAATTTGAGCCCCAAGAGTTATGGCTGATCTACTTCAACTCCACTTTTCTGTCCGATTCTCTTTAATTCCCTTAAGATCCGAAAATCTATCCATCTCCGTTGTTAACTGCATTCGAGACATAGCCATCTGGGGTAGAAAATTCCAAAGATTCACAACCCTTTGAATGAAGAAATGTAACTATCTTTTGGTCCTAAATATTCAGCCCTTTATTCTGGGTCTATGACATCTAACTATAGAACCTCCGTCAAGGTAAACAACCTCCCATAATCTGCGCAAAAAGTCCCTTACCATTACATGTTTCAATGAGATCACCTCTTCTCAATTTTAGGGAATATAGGCCTAGTGTCCTCATTCCAGGAATCAGTTTTATGAAATTAATTTCACTCCCTCTAAGGAAAGCCTGTCGTTCCTTAGATAAAGTGATTCAAAATGTGCACACAATTTGAGATGCGGCCTCAAGAAAGGCCCTATGCAATAGAAATGAAATCTCAATATTATTATTATTGTTTTTATATCTCTTTACTCTAGTACTCCAAATCCTTTTGTGTTTTTCATTCTTTCTTACAATGTAAGCATTGCTGGCAAGGCTAGCATTTGTTGTCCATTCCTAATTACCCTGGGATAGGTGGTGGTGAGCACTGGAGTGTTGGAGGCTCAGTACTGAGGGAGTGCTAGACTATTGGACCGTCAGTACTGCGGGGACGTTATGTTGATTCTTGGGATCAGGGTGATGTCCTATCCTGAGATTCTGAGTAAATTGGGTCAATATGCTCTGGGGTTTGGAAAACTGAGAGTCGATCTCATTGATACAGGGAAGATTCTGAAAGGCGTTGACAGGGTAGAGGCGAGGAGCTGTTTTCTCCTGGCCGGAGAGCATGGAACAGGGGGGCAGTCCTTAGGAATAAAGCGTTTGGCCATTTAGGACTGAGATGAGGAGCGATTTCTTCACTCGGATGTTTGTGAATATTTGGAAATTTCTACCCCAGGGAGTTGTGGATGCTCGATCTGAATATATTCCAGGCAAATTGATAGCTTTTTGGATACTATGGGAAAGATGGAATATGGGGATCAGGCAGTAAAGTGGAAAAAAGACCCATTTTTCACTTCCTGTCTGCTAACCAGCTTTCTATCCATCTCAATCCCACATACTTTAACGTTATGTAAAAATCTACTTTGTGAGACCTTGTTGAAAACCTTCTGAAAATCTGAATAAAACACATCCACTGGTTCTCGCTGCTCAATTCTACTAGTTATTTTTGTAGATCTTTTGTAGATTTGTCAAGCATGATTTCCCTTTCGTAAATTCATAATGGAGTACAAGGAAGTGGCAAAATAAGTAAACAACTACTTTAGTTCTATCTTCATGAAGGAAGACACAAATCACATCCTAGAAATGCTAGGGATTGAGGAATTGAAGGAAATTAGTATTAGTAAAAATATAGTGCTGGAGAAATTAATGCGACAGAAAGCCAATAAATCCCCTGGGTTTGATAATCTACATCAGGGTACTAAAGGAGTAATGCGGGTTGCCATCTTCCAATTTTGGAACCATCCTGGCAGATAGGAGGGTGGTAAATGTAACCCCAGTATTCAAAAAAGGAGTGAGGGGGGAAACAGGGAATTAACCTGAGGATCACCACACCTCAGGAAAGGGGCAAGGTTGAGATGGCGGGGCCTTCATGAATAACACACGCTGTTGGCCGAGCTCTGCATCACAAGTTAGCTGTCCAGCCAACGGAGCTAAACTGGCCCCCATGATTACTGTAACACCCTTATTGCTTGCATCTCTAATTTCTTGTTTCATGCCATCCCCTAGCTTATCACTGTGGTTTGGAGGCCTATAGACACTCCCACTAATGTTTACTGCCTCTTGTCGCTTTTTAGTTCCACCCAGGCTGATGGTGCATCTTGATTTTCTGAGCTAACCTTATTACTGCACTGATTTCATCCTTTGCTAACAATGCCACCTTACCTCCTTTTCCTTTTTCTTCTTACCTTCCTACATATTGAATATCCTTTGATTCTCAGTTTCCAACCTTGGGTCACCCTGCAGCCATGTCTACATAATCACCACTTTACAAATATTTATGCTGTTAATTTGTCTACCTTAGACATCTTTTTAACATTTTTGCACAATGTTTTTTGCTCTATTTCTGGCGAAAGTATTGGGGGAGGGGGAGCGCCAGCTAGCCCTTTCTTCCTCTGTCATCCACTTTTGCATTTTACTTTTCTATCTTTGTTTCTCTTGTGTTTCCACGCTCAGCTTCCCAACCCCTGCCACTCTAGTTTTAAACCATCCCTCAAAGTACTAGCAAATTGCCCCCGAGAGGTTTGCTCCCAGTCCTGCTGGGGTGCAACCCATCCAGCTTTTACAGGTCCCATCTTCCCCAGAATCAGCCCCAAGAATCTAAATCTCTCCCTCCTACACCATCTTTCCAGCCATGCATTCATCGGGTCTATTCTCCTATTCATGATGGTACCATATCTCAAAGGTTATGATTTTGTGAGTTGACTGTCAGGCTGTTGCTTGATTAGTCTGTCAGGTCTGTCACTACACTGAAAGTGTAGTGGATCCAGATTCTAAAGTAACTTTCACAAGGCAATTGGACATGCACTTAAGGAGACTAATGTGCAGAGAATGGACTGAATATTTTAACAGCGCTTTTTTAAAAAAATGTTTTTATTCTCCATTTTCACATTTTCCTTCAAAATTTACACCCCACCCACAAACAGTAAACGGTAATAAATACAAAATCAATCCCATTAACAATACCTATGATCTCATCCTCCAACCACCCCAAACAACGGCCCACCTGTCAATATATGCATCCAATAAAACAAACCCTCCCACAGTGGCAGCAAAAAAAAAACAAAGGAGAAAAAGAAAAAGGAGTCCAGGACCGCCCATATGACCTATAGAGTCCACCCCCCCTCCCCCCCCACACACACATTCAATGCCCTCCAACCTCTGAAAGAGTACCGTACATGATACCCAACAGTTGTAACCCCCCCCCAGTCTCCCAACTCCTCCCGGCCACTGCCTCTTGTAAAACTACTCCTCCCAACCTCGGTTCCTTCACCCCGGCCAGACCACTCGGACCCTGTTCTGCCAGGCTCCGATGGCCGCAGCCCCTCCCCCACCTCACTCCCGTTCACTGGCCGGCTTAAACAGGCCAGCGTGGAGGCCCCCGCCCGGGTCCCTTTCCACCTTGCCCGGCCCTAGGAAAGCCCAGAAATCTCCTTTTAGCACAGAAACCCCGCACATTCACCTACACCCCAAAGAGCCCTTATTTTGCGTGAAAGTCCCATCACTTCCCTTGTCCAAATATATACAACATTGGCTCCTTTAGCCCATACACCCGCACGCAGTGAAACAAAAAAGAAAAAAATACAGTTATGAGGTTACAGCGGCTCATGGCCATTTCTCAGTTCTGCCACAGTCCTTCTGCCTTCGCAAACTCCTCCGCTGCTTCCGCCGTTCCAAAATAAAAGTCCCTGAGCTTGTAAGTCACACTCCGCTTCGCTGGATATACAATGCCTCACTGCACCTTGCTGATGTACAGTGCCCTCTTCACCCGGTTGAAGGCAGCCCGCTTCCTCGCCAGCTCCACCGTAAAGTCCTGGTATACACGTATACCAGCTCCAGCCCACTGCACCGCACGCTTCTGCTTGGCCCAGCTCAGGACCTTCTCCTTCACACTGTACCTACGGAAGCACAGAGTCACTACCCTTGGCGGCTCACTCGCCTTTGGTACAGGCCTCCACGACCGATGAGCCCGATCCAGTTCATATCGGGAGGAATCCTCCCCCTCCCCCAATAGTTTCGCCAGCTTCGTGGCAAAATACTCAGTCGGCCTCGATCCATCAACTCCTTCGGGCAGCCCCACAATCCTCAAATTCTGTTGCCTGGATCTGTTTTCCAGGTCTTCCATTTTTCCTCGCAGATCCTTGTTAATGTCCATCACCTTCCGCATCTCCTTCCCCATCAAGGCAAGTTGATCACCGTGCTGCAATACCGTCTCCTCCACTTCCTTCAACGCCTCCCCTTGCTCTCGCACCTCCGTCACTGCGCTCGCCACCGTCTTCGTCACCGGGGAAATCGCCTCCTCCACCAGCACACTCAAAACCTCTCATCTCCTTCCTCATTGTCTCCATATATTTTGTAAATTTCCTTTCGAATTCCATCACTTTAGTTATTTCTTCAGCCGTAAGCAATGCGGCCTCCCCTGGTGCTGCGGCCTCCATTTTCCTTGGTGACCCCGCGGTGACCTTTCCACTCCCCGATGGACCTTCAGCTGTTCTCCTTACGGACGTTCTTTTGCTCAGCCTCGACATTTTTCTTCACTCTGCCGCCTCTGTGCCTTCTCCCTGCTTTTGCCGCCTCCGTGGACCCTGGGACCAGGCTTAAAGCCCTGAAAATGCCGTTCCCAAACGGGAGCCCTCCATTGTGCGGCCGCCTCCCGCCCGCCGTCACCGGAAGTCTTTAACAGCTCTTTTAAAGAGCTGTCATCCTGTCTATAATCTCTCTGAGCTCAAAGTCAATGGGGCATGTTGCTTTGGGGGCAAGTGTGTGCATTTCACATTTGGTAACCTGAAGTACTATCGTAATTTGGGGGCAAACTGATGATAGTCACGAGTCCTACAGAGCAGAAAAGGTCCTTCGGCCCATCGAGTCTGCACCAACAATAACTACCCTTAATCTCGCGCTAATCCCATTTTGCAGCACTCGTCCCATATCCTTGAATGTGATGGTGTTTCAAGTGCTCATCCAAGTGTTATTTGAAGGTTGTGAGTTTTCCAGCCTCCACTACCTTCCCAGGCAGTACATTCCAGATTCTCACCACCCTGAGTGAAAATCATTTTTCTCAAATCCCCTCGAAACCTTCTGCCCCTCACCCTAAAGGTATGCTCCTTGTGATTGACTCTCAACCAAAAGAGAACAGCTGCTTCCTATTTATCCTGTCCAAACCCCTCATAATCTTATACACCTCAATCATATTCCCCCTCCCCATGCTCTACTCTGAAGAAAACAATCCAAGCCTATCCAGCTCCTTATAGCTCAAATGCTCCATCCCAGGCAACATCCTGGTGAATCTTCTCTGTACTCTTCTCTTCTCCACCCCCCCCCCCCCCCCCCAAAAAAAAGTGCAATCACCTCCTTCCTACAGTGAGGTGACCAGAACTGCACACACTATTCCAGCTGTGGCCTAACCAATATTCTGTACAGCTCCGTCATAACATCCTTACCCTTATATTCTATGGCACGACTAATAAAGGCAATTGTCCCATATACCTTTTGATAAGTGTACTAAATGTCTGTTGCGTGCTTGTTCACAGTGGATAAGAGAAGATTGAGCATATGGTCATTGTTGAAGCTCATCCTAGCAATGTTTGATTACATCCATAATAATAATCTTTATTAGTGTCACAAGTAGGCTTACATTAACACTGCAAAGAAGTTACTGTGAAAATCCCCGAGTCGCCACATTCCGGAGCCTGTTCAGGTACACTGAGGGAGAATTCAGAATGTCTAATCCACCTAACAAGCACAACTTTAGGGACTTGTGGGAGGAAACCAGAGCCCCCGGCATGAAGAAACATCAGCAGCGCTGTTTTGGAAAGTGGCATCATCAGAACAGATGCAACCGAGGCAAAGAAACTGGGAGAATGGAGATGGAGTCCTTACAGGATGTGGGGTGTGAAGATCTATAGTCAAGGTAGTTGTGGGAGTCAGTGGGCTTGTAAGGGAGGTTATGCTGATGGACAAAGCATGCAGATAGATGCACTATGTTGCACATGGACATTGATAGGTGAATAGAGGTGAAGGTGACTGTCCTTGACATCAAGGCAGCATTTGACCAAGTATAACATCAAGGAACCCTAGCTAAACTGGCATCAATGGGAATCAGGGGGGGAACTCTCTGCTGGTTGGAGTCATATCTGGCACAAAGGAAGATGGTTGTGGTGGTTGGAGGTCAATCATCTCAATTCCAGGACATCACTGCAGGAGTTTCTCAGGATAGTGTCCCAAGCCCAACCATTTTCAGTTGCTTCATCAATGACCTCCCTTTCATCAGAAGGTCAGAAGTGTTCGCTGATGACTCCACAATGTTCAGGTTTGTGATTCGTCAGACACTGAAGCAGTCCATATCCAAATGTAGCATGACTTGGACAATATCCAGGCTTGGGCTGACAAGTGGCAAGTAACATTCGTGACACACGTGCCAGGCAATGACCATCTTCTACAAGAGAGGATCTAACCAACACCCTTTGACATTCAAAGACATTGCCATTGCTGAATACCCCACTATCAATATCCTGGGGATTACCATTGACCATAAATTGAACTGAACTAGGCATAGAGGTCTGCAGCACAGCCAAGACCCTTCGGCCCATCATGTCTGCGCCAGTCAAAAACGACCACCTAATGATTCTAATCCCATTTTCTAGCACTTTGCCAAAAGCTTTGTATGCCTTGGCATCGCAAGTACACATCTAAATACTACTTAAATTTTAAGCGGGTCTCTGCCTCCACCTCCCTTTCAGGCAGTGAGTTCCAGACTCCCGCCACCCTCTGGGTGAAAAACATATTTCCTCACATCCCCTCTAAACCTCCTGTCCCTTACCTTAAATCCATGTCCCTGGTCATTGATCCCTCTACCAAGGGGGAAAGTTTCTTCCTGTCTACTCTATACCACTCATAATTTTATACATCTCAAACATGTCCCCCTCCGTCTCCTCTGCTCAAAGGTAAACAACACCAGTCTACCCAATCTCTCTTCGTAACTAAAATTCTCCAGCCCAGGAAACATCCTGGTAAATCTCCTCTGTACCCTTTCTAGTGCTACCACATCCCTCCTATAACGTAGATTCCAGAACAGCACACTATATTCTAGCTGTGGCCTAACCAACGTTTTATGCAGTTCCAGCATAACTGCCCTGCTCTTAAACTCTATGCCTCGGCTAATAAAGGCAAGTATACCATATGCCTTCTTAACCACTATCTACCTGCCCTGCTACCTTAAGGGGACCAGTGTACATGCACACCAAGGTCCCTCTGATCCTTGGAGCTTCCCAGGGTCCTCCTGCCTTTTATCACGCATTCTCTTGCTTGTTTGTCCTTCCCAAGTGCATCAACTCACACTTATTCGGATTGAATTCCATTTGTCATTGATCAGCCCATCTGACCAGCCTGTCTATATCCTCTTGAAATCTAAGACTATCCTCCTCACTATTTACCACCCCACCAATTTATGGATAATTAACAAACTTACTGATCAACCCTCCTATATTTAGGTCTAAATCACAAAAAGCAAGGGCCCCAACACTGATCCCTGCAGAGCCCCACTGGGCACAGGCTTCCAGTCAGAAAAACACCCCTCGACCATCATCCTCTGCTTCGTATCACTCAGACAATTCTGGATCCAATGTGCCATAGTTTCCTTGGATTCCATGGGCTCTTGCGTTCACTCCCATGTAGGACCTTATCAAAAGCCTTGCTGAAGTCCAAGTAGACTATGTCAAATGCATTTCCCTCATCTACATACCTGGTCACCTCTTCGAAAAATTCAATCAACTTGAAATACTGTGGCTACAAGAGCAGGTGAAAGGCTAGGAATCCTGCAACGAGTAACTCACCACCTGATTTCCAAAGCCCAGCAAAAGCACAAGTCAGGAGTGTGATAGAACACTCCCTACAAAGCTCAACATCATCCAGGACAGAGCAGCCCACTTGATTGGCATCCCTCCCACAAACATTCACTCCCTCCACCACCGACGCATAGTGGCAGCAGTGTGTAACATCTACACGATACATTCCATGAACTCACCAAAGGATTTTACACGTGACCAACAGCGTTAAAATGTTTTTACCCAATTATGAATGCAATGGGGTTTGTACTTTTTGTTAACCGCTGCAGTGCATTCTATGGGGGAAATGTTGACTCATTAACAGCAGCTTCTGGATTTCCATGCTATTGGGCGATTGACAGCTCAATTGAAATAAATATGTATGACCTAATAGCAATTGCCCATTACAGAGACATGGCAGCAAGGTGATCCAGGAAATAACAAATGTAAGACGTCACCTGTGGGAGTAGTTTCTAGATCACCTAACAATAACAACATTGTAGGATGGAGTATACAGGAAGAAATAATGGGGCTTTGTAAAAAAGGTACAGCAATGATTATAGGTGGTTATATAGTTGATTATAGATAGATTTGATGAATCAGATTGGCAATGATAGCCTGGGTGATAAGTTCCTAGAATATTTTTGGGACAATTTCTGAGAAAAGCATGTTTGCAGACACCCAGAGAGCAGGCTATTCTGGACCTGGTAATGTGAAATGAGACAGAATTAATGAATGATCTCATGGTGAAGGAGTCTCTGGGTAGCAGTGATCATAACATGATTGAATTTCACATTCAGTTTGAGAGTGAAAAGTTTGGGTCTTAGACGAGTGTTTTAAACTTAAGGCAATTGTATTCTGAAGACGAGAGCTGGTTAAAGTGAACTGGGAAATTAGATTAAAGATAGAGATGCAATGGCAGAC
Source organism: Scyliorhinus torazame (assembly GCF_047496885.1). NCBI lineage: Eukaryota > Metazoa > Chordata > Chondrichthyes > Carcharhiniformes > Scyliorhinidae > Scyliorhinus > Scyliorhinus torazame. The sequence goes on from NC_092709.1 coordinate 331,654,243, forward strand.
TTTAAAGGAGATATTTCATAATACTCAACAAAGATACATTCCAGTGAGAAACAAAGACTAGAGAAGGACGCACCATCTGTGGCTAGCTAAAGAAGTTAAAGACATTGGGTGGCATTTTCTGCAACCCCCGTGGGATGTTTCACATCAGGAGTTGTGGCCTGACAGTGGGATCTTCTGGTCCTGCCACTGTCAGCGCAGTTTCTCATTCTATGCACCCCCCTGCCGGGAAACCCACAGCAGGGGTTCACTGTTGGCTGGACCAGAAAACCCCGCTGGGGAGAATGGCCACAGAATTCCGGCCAATATCAAATTGAAAGAAAAAGTGTACAATCCTGTGAAGGGTAGAGGTACATCAGAAGATTGGACAGGATATAAAAAATGGCAACGAATGATTTTTTAAAAAGGGATGAATTAGAATATGAGAGTAAGCTAGCTAGAAATATAAAAACAGATAGTAACCGATTCTACAAGTCTTCAAAAGAAAATAAGTAATTAAAGCGACTGGTGGTCATCTAGAGAGAGAGTCTGGGAATTAAGAAAATGGTCAAAACGTTAAACAGATTTTTGGTGTCTGTTCTCACTGTAGAAGATACAAATAACATCCCAGAAATACATGTAAATCAAGAGGTGAAAGAAAATTACGATCGACAATGAAATGATGCTGAGAAAACAATTAAAGGCTGACCAATCTCCAGGACCTGGTGGCGTGCATCCTAGGATCTTAAAATAAGTGACTGGTTAGATAGTAGATGCCTTGGTTGTAATTTTCCAAAATTCCCTAGATTCTGGAAAGGTCCCATCAAATTTGAAAATAGCAGATGTAATTCCTATGTTCTTGAAAAGAGCCGGACACAAAGCAGCAAACTATAGGCACGTTAGCCAAACATCTAACCATAAGGTGTAGGAGCAAAAGTAGGCCATTCAGCCCATATTGTCTGCTTGCCATTCAATGAGATCATGACTGATCTGATATAATCCTTAACTCCACTTTCTGCCTTTATCCCAATACCCTTGATTCCCTTACTGATTTAAAATCTGTCTATCTCTGCCTTGAGTATACTTAAAGACTTAAGTCTCTACAGTTCTCTGTGGTAAAGAATTCCACAGATTCAGTACCCTTAGAAAGAAACAATTTCTCCTAACCTCTGTCTTAAATTAGAAAGATGATAGATGAGACAAAAGCAGTAGATGTTGTATACATGGACTTCAGTAAAGCCTTTGACAAGGTCCCTCATGGTGGACTGGTACAAAAGGTGAAGTCACATGGGATCAGAAGAGAGCTCGGTCAGAAGAGAGCTGGCAAGTTGGATACAGAACTGGCTTGGTCACGGAAAACAGGGTAGCTGTAGAAGGGTGCTTTTCTGAATGGAAAGCTGTGAGTAAGATGCTTTGGAGAGGGTACAGAAGTGGTTTACTAGGATGTTGCCTGGTATGGAGGGTATTAGCTATGAGGAGCGGTTAGATAAACTCTGTTCTCACTGGAACGACGGAGGTTGAGAGGCGGCCTGATAGAGGTCTACAAAATTGAGTGGCATGGACAGAGTGGATAGTCGGATGCTCTTTCCTGGGGTAGGAGAGTCAAGTACTCGGGGACATAGGTTTAAAGTGCGTGAGGAAAAGTTTAGAACAGCTGTGCGAGGCAAGTTTTTTTTACAGAGAGGGTGGTAGATATATGGAGCGTGCTGCCTGGGGAGGTGGGAGGAGCAGGTCCGATAGTGATATTTAAGGGACATCTAGACAAATATATGAACATGGTGGGAATGGAAGGATACGGACTCCGTAAGTGCAGACGGTTTTAGTTTTAGGCAGGTGCCATGGTCGGCGCAGGCTTGGAGGGCCGAAGGGCCTGTTCCTGTGCTGTTTTGTTCTTTGAAACCGACGCAAACACGGGGAGGACGTACGGACTCTGCACAGTGGCCCAAGCCGGGAGTCAAACCTGGGTCGCTGGCGCTGTGAAGCAACAGCGCTAACCACTGCTACCGTGCTGCTCCTCAGCTTTGCAGCATTGCATCCATGCAGCTTGCTAGAGAAAACTGAAGGCCTAGGAGTAATTTGGAAGCCTTGCAAGCGTTGCATTAGAGTCGCATGCAATCGAAACAAAAGAAAAATAATCAACTTGAGCTTTTCTTGTGATAGTTTTCAATAATCTTGCGCTCACATTCTTTTCCTACAGCTTTTAGAATGTCAGCATGTTCCCAGTGGACATATTTTGTAGTCATTCTCTTATTGTAAATCATTGTTTGCAAATCATTATCTTACTGTGCCTTACAGATTCTGAGAAAATGTTTGAAATCTGTCACAACACCCAGACTAATATGTTCTGCATGGTACCCTTACAAGATGGCCCTTCTCCACCTCCTTTGCAAGGTGATGGGAGGACCAGTGGGCGAAAGCTCGATAGTTTCGTTGTTTTCATCGGTTGCACGCTGAAAGAGGAGACCATGAAGGATTGGCTGCGACAGTGTGCGAGCCAGGTAGAGTGGAATGCAAATGTGTCAGATCCATTTCTGATTCTTGTAAATGCATCTTTTTAAATCTCCTTCATGCAATGGCTATATTACTGGATTGTGTAGTTATATTTCTGACCCTTAAACTGCACCAAATATGTGCCATTTTACCTGCTGAAACTGATGCTGATTTTTCAAAATTGAAGTCATTATTCTTTTTTCAATCCTGTATTTCACTAATGCGACTCTTGTTTTATAGAAACTACAGAAGAAATCTCTCAAGACATTTGAGACCCTCACCAAACAAGAAATAAAGAATGTCCATGTAAGTACTTAAGTCAACAGATTTGATCATTTGTTTTTATTATACAGAGTGAGCCTGAAACTCTTGGTTGTCCCTTGTGTTAGTTTAAAGAGATTGTTGAGGCTGCTGAATGGCACAGCATGCTGATGTACGGTTGCTGTCTGTGTTCTTGCATTCATGGTTAGGTGACATGGGGGGAAAGGTGGAGGTGATTCACAACTCATAAGACAGGGAGGGGAAATTGGTGAGTCTGTTATTGACACGCGTATTGCCCAGCAATCCAATTGCAGATTACTACCAACCGGGGAAACAGTCGATTCCTGTTGTCTTAGAATCATAGAATCTTATAGCTCAGAAGGAAGCCATTTGGCCAGGTCTGTTGTCTGGCTCTTTGAAAGAGTTGCCCAATTTAGTCCACTCCTAGTTATTCTTTCTCCCCTCTAGCCTTGCACATTAGTCCCCTTGAAGTACATGTCCAGTTGCCTTTTGAAAGTTACTTCAAAATTTGGTTTGTTACACTTTCAGGTAGTTTGTTTCAGGTCTTAAAAAAGACATCTGCACAAAGAAGTTTCTCCTCTTGCCCCCTTTTATCAATTCAAGTTCAACCCACTTATCAATTTCTTCCTACTTGCGCACTCAAACCTCTCAGAATTTTAAATACCTGTTAGGTAACTTAACCTCCCCTTACTCCTTGTTTGCAGGAGAACAATCCCGTCTTCGCTAATCTCCCCACTAACTGAACTCCCTCATCAATGGTTTCTCCTTTTTACCCTCTCAAAGACCTTGACATCCTGTCTAAAATGTGGCACCCACAGTTGTCAACAATGATCCAGCTGAGCCCTAACCAGAAATTTCTAAAGATTTAGCATAATGCCTTATTTTTGGCATGGTATCCTTACAAGATGGCCCTATAAATGTCTTGAATGTATCCATTTACAAAGTCAAGTATCCTACTGTTTCCTAATCTCCGTTTCAATTTACTCAATCACCTTCCAAGATTTGTAGATTATGAATACCTAGATGTCTCTTTTCTTGCACCCTGTGCAAAATAGTACCATTTGGATTCCGCAAAATCAATATTCTGCAGCTGCTGAAAGCCTGAAATGAAAGTAGAATATTCAGTGGGTAATGCAGCAGAGAGAATCAAAGTTAATGCACTGTAGCTTCTGAGCTGTCCCACGTTGTATTGAGGTTATACCCCAAAGATCCATGAGGAAATGCACCTGAAAATTCCCAGACAATGTTTGCATGGAAATTGTCCAGAAGTGCAAACTTCCCCTGGGCAATTGCCCTACACTGGGAACTATCCTAAAACGGTGATTTTAAGTCACAAACTTTGGATGGCTCCACCAATTGTTAGTGAGAATTAAAACCTGTTTTGGCTTCTCTGCAACTATTGCACAGACCCACAGGACTCTTTCCCCACCACTCCCAAGACAGGATTCCAGGTAAGAATGGGCAGCACGGTAGCACAGTGGTTCGCACTTGCTTCACAGCGCCAGGGTTCCAGATTCGATTCCCGGCTTGGGTCACTGTCTATGTGGGGTCTCCACGTTCTCCCAGTGTCTGCATGGATTTCCTCCCGGTGCTCCGGTTTCCTCCCACAAGTCCCGAAAGAGGTGATGTCAGGTAATTTGGACATTCTGAATTCTCCCTCAGTGTACCCGAACAGGCGCCGGAGTGTGGTGACGAGGGGCTTTTCACAGTAACTTCATTGCAGTGATAATGTAAGCCTACTTGTGACAATAATAAAGATTGTTAAGAATCTGGGACTGGAGTGGCAATCCAATGCTGATTGCCAGTCCGAGAAGTTCAGGCCCAAATCAAGTCGATGATGATTCATCATTTAGATTATATTGCCTCTCTGTTATTTCTTCCAAAGTGCATTACTTCATGCCGATTGACATTATGGCATTCTGAAGTCTGCAGTTATTAGCTATTTGATACGTTGCCTAGTTTCATCTGCAAACTTCCAATATGTCAGAGACTTCTGTATTGCCTTAATTTCAACAAATCTTTCGACCTCCGTATAAAAGAGTTCTATAGTCAAGTGTATTTATGAGAACAAGTTTCGAATTAAATATTTAACATAATGTTGTTTTCATAAAATATTTTAACTTTTATCCTACAGGTGAAACGCCACTTGGAGCTGCCTCCGCCTGGTTGGTTTTACAATGGAAACCAGTTTGTTAACTTCTTTGGTGAAAAGAGTGACTATCACCCATGTATCCTTTCAAGTTTGTGCTTTGAAGTTAGTAATTTAGGCTTGACATCGATAAATGGATTTTAAAAATCAGTTTTTGTTAAATACTTTGTTTTGAATCTCTTTGGGAACTTTCTAACTCAAACCTCCAGTTCAGTATTCAAGACTGTTTAAACTACCTTTTTTGTGTTTGGGCATAGCATGCACATGGGTGAATGGGACTTTGCTGCCAATATCTTAATTCCTACATTCCAGCAATCTCTCTCTTTCCCTCCCTCTCTCTCTTTCTCTCGCTTTCTCTCGCTCTCTGTCTCTCTCTCGCTCTCTGTCTCTCTCGCGTTCCCTGCCTCGGCGCGCGCGCTCCCTGCCTCGCGCGCGCTCGCTCCCTGCCTCGCGCGCGCTCGCTCCCTGCCTCGCGCGCGCTCGCTCCCTGCCTCGCGCGCGCTCGCTCCCTGCCTCGCGCGCGCTCGCTCCCTGCCTCGCGCGCGCTCGCTCCCTGCCTCGCGCGCGCGCTCGCTCCCTGCCTCGCGCGCGCGCTCGCTCGCTCGCTCCCTGCCTCGCGCGCGCGCGCTCGCTCCCTGCCTCGCGCTGGCAAAGGTGGCCCGCCAGGATTTCTCATTGCGCGCCGCTCTCTCTCCCTCTGTGCGCGCCGCTCTCTCTCCCCCTCTGTGCGCGCCGCTCTCTCTCCCCCTCTGTGCGCGCCGCTCTCTCTCCCCCTCTGTGCGCGCCGCTCTCTCTCCCCCTCTGTGCGCGCCGCTCTCTCTCCCCCTCTGTGCGCGCCGCTCTCTCTCCCCCTCTGTGCGCGCCGCTCTCTCTCCCCCTCTGTGCGCGCCGCTCTCTCTCCCCCTCTGTGCGCGCCGCTCTCTCTCCCCCTCTGTGCGCGCCGCTCTCTCTCCCCCTCTGTGCGCGCCGCTCTCTCTCCCCCTCTGTGCGCGCCGCTCTCTCTCCCCCTCTGTGCGCGCCGCTCTCTCTCCCCCTCTGTGCGCGCCGCTCTCTCTCCCCCTCTGTGCGCGCCGCTCTCTCTCCCCCTCTGTGCGCGCCGCTCTCTCTCCCCCTCTGTGCGCGCCGCTCTCTCTCCCCCTCTGTGCGCGCCGCTCTCTCTCCCCCTCTGTGCGCGCCGCTCTCTCTCCCCCTCTGTGCGCGCCGCTCTCTCTCCCCCTCTGTGCGCGCCGCTCTCTCTCCCCCTCTGTGCGCGCCGCTCTCTCTCCCCCTCTGTGCGCGCCGCTCTCTCTCCCCCTCTGTGCGCGCCGCTCTCTCTCCCCCTCTGTGCGCGCCGCTCTCTCTCCCCCTCTGTGCGCGCCGCTCTCTCTCCCCCTCTGTGCGCGCCGCTCTCTCTCCCCCTCTGTGCGCGCCGCTCTCTCTCCCCCTCTGTGCGCGCCGCTCTCTCTCCCCCTCTGTGCGCGCCGCTCTCTCTCCCCCTCTGTGCGCGCCGCTCTCTCTCCCCCTCTGTGCGCGCCGCTCTCTCTCCCCCTCTGTGCGCGCCGCTCTCTCTCCCCCTCTGTGCGCGCCGCTCTCTCTCCCCCTCTGTGCGCGCCGCTCTCTCTCCCCCTCTGTGCGCGCCGCTCTCTCTCCCCCTCTGTGCGCGCCGCTCTCTCTCCCCCTCTGTGCGCGCCGCTCTCTCTCCCCCTCTGTGCGCGCCGCTCTCTCTCCCCCTCTGTGCGCGCCGCTCTCTCTCCCCCTCTGTGCGCGCCGCTCTCTCTCCCCCTCTGTGCGCGCCGCTCTCTCTCTCCCTCTGTGCGCACGCGCAGCTCCCTCTCCCTATGTGGGCGCACGCAGCTCTCTCTGCCTCTCTCTGTTCATTATTTCATTGGCAATATATGCACATGAAGGATAAATTGCATTCAAAACTGATCTTGGGGAAACATTTCAAATTCATCGACAAGCAATTTTAACTAAGTTGTTGCTGGACCATATGGAGAATGTTGACTTCCCTTACATCTATGAACTCAGTGATGGACACATTCATCGAAGAATATCTATCAGAAGTGAACAAAGAGATTGAGAAGTACAACACAGAAATTGCAAAACAAGTTTGTCAAGATCTCTTTGAGTCGTAATTTTAAGCTCCACTTAAGTCCATGGTCAGAAATATTTTGAATTGGACTGAGACAGCAAATTACAAAAACGAACAAATTGCCTGAAGCTGAATTGGAGCTGCTAAAAAGGCAAAACTTTTTTTTTTGGCAACAAGGTATGTTTCAACAAGTGACTTTAAACAAAAACAAGAGAAAAACCGGTGGGAATTTACAAATATTGATAACTATATTTGAATGCAACATATGGAATTCTAATAATTTCCCACTAGCTGACCATAGTCATTTAAGTCTGCATTAGAAGTGTGGTTACATGAAACATACCTTTTTTGCTTACTGAGTCTGAATCAATGCAATTCTCAGCTCACTTTTACTGAAGACAAATTTAACATGATTAAAATAGAAAGCTTGACACTTTATAAATCTTCCAGGAGCCTGGAATATAGCCCGTCCCAGAAGTAGTTGAAGTTATATTATTTGCTGTTTGAAAAAGGACATAGACTTCAAGCTGGAATGTTAAGCAAATATACCTGTTCAAATTCACTACAGGGGAACACTCATTACATGTTGGAAATCCACATGCATCTCGTACTTTAGTTTTAAAAGCTGCTAATTCCACCAAACCAATGTCAATCTAGATTTAATCAGTGTATTTTGTGTAGCATGACACATTCTGCCTGGAGGTCCTGGAGTTATTTCTAATGTTTTGATTCTATGATTAGAGCAATGGATGATTTACTTGTCCTGTAGAGATGCAAGTTGAAATTAGTACAGTTATTCCAAGGAATTGGTCTACACGATCTTGGTATAATGATCCTTTACCATCAATTTGGTTTCTAGAAGCATTAACAAAGTTATAAGTAGGTATACAGTTGGAGTATTTGATTGATTGTTAGACATTCAATCATTGATTATGTGTTTTGATTGTGTTTAAATACGGAGTCTGGTACTGAGCACAAATCCTAAACCACAGATAATAAATCTGTACAGTAATGTAGCTACATTATGCACGTACATTGATCAGGCTTGTTAAATTTGTTTTTAATTTTAGAAAGTATCTCCCACACAAATGCACAGTCTTGCATGTATGTCTGTACTTCCTTAATTTTCCCTGCCTTTCTATCCCCACCACTATCTCAAGATCATCATCAGCTCTTGGCCAAAATTATTTGGCCTTTGGAGAAATGAATGAGTGTTTATAGAAAGGGGGTTGCCTTGTATGTATGTAATGATTTGCTAATTTTTAATGCTGCATAGGAAGCTTTGCAAGTACTATTGTGACATCTAACAGCTGTTTTTTTTAATGCATGACTCTAAATTGTCCCTAGTTATTGAGATGCCTGTTAAGTTTAAAAAGTGGTCATTTTCCTGCAGTGTTTTTATTTATGGTGCATTAACCTGCAAAACAAAGTAAGTAAGGATTCAATGGGCGTGATCTACCAGTTATTCTGGTCCCACGCTGGGTTTCCCAACGACAAGGGATGCAGTCACCGCGAAATCCGGTTGACAATGGGGTCGGTAAATCCCGCTGGCGGGCTGCCTCCACCGCTGAAAACCACGCGGCGGTTGGTCGGTGAATCCCACCCAATAGATCCTGTTGTGTACCTTTCATATACTGAAAAAAATGAAGTACTCTTTTAGAAAAATCAGATGCTGCTCAACAGTTGGATTGGTGGAATAACAACTTTTGTAAAGTACGCTGAAACGTGTGTTCCTATTCTATTCTCTGCGAACGAGTATTAATGATGTGGAGAGTGGAATTGGCAACCTCTATAACGAAATATGATGTGTTCAGGTGAATTTGTTTACTCGTTCCGCAATCTCTACTTTTGGAAAAAATGTGAAGAACAAACCTTTTTTTGCTGCACTTTGTACTTTGTGGCCCATGTAAATGGGTGACTCAATTCCCATGTATAATTTTCGTTCCCATAGTTTGGATATTGTTAAAAATAAGTCCGAGTCGACTCCACACTAAGCTTGTAGCACTGTTGTACAACACATCAGATAATGTACTTGAGTACTAATGGTATTCAACAGTAAATAACATTAACCACATTGTTCAGCATGCTTCTGTTTCTGCAACAATTGCTTATTCATCTCAGACTTGGCTCTCAACTGTACTCCTCTATGCTTTGATTAGAAAAACTCAAGAAACTGAGCCCCATGTTTTTGTATCCCAAATCAAACAGCTGTCTTTTATTACTAGAAAATAAGACGATAAATATAAATGGTTTTTAAGAAAACAATGCCAGTCATGTGAAATAGCTGTGGATAGCTGTTGAAATGACACAGAAGCGATAACTAAAAAATTGCTGAGGCATTATAGTACTCAGCTAAGGAATAGTTAAATATACTTTCATTTTAAGATAACGCAAGGGCCCAAGAATTATAAAGATGAAAACCTATCTATTTGAACAGCGCATTTTCCCTGTTATGTAATATTGAACTATGCAAGGAACTTTGCATTTCATTTCATCCATTTGAGTATACAAAGAAAGATACGGTTTTCTTGAATTCAGTGTGCACCTCCATTTGGGTGTTGTTCTTGGGCTCTTGCACCACTTAGTATGCATGTGACTCGCCTTTATGCATGAAGATCAGCTTACGGGGTGAAAGGCTAAATTAACCAGTAGCTGCATTCAAGGGGAACGGCTGTCGGTGAATCCTAGTGCTGCCATTTACTTTGACATACCAGAGGTGTGTATCTAAAATGCATAGACTAGTCACCAAATATCATTGATTTACTTCCAGAGTGAAGACTTTTAAACTTTGCTTTATCACATTGATGATGGTGAAGTCGGTGTTGATATAAACAAACTCAATGGCTCCTTAATTATTTTGTTGAACCAAGAGAATGTCATTCCAAGTATTTGACAAGCTTCAACCAGTAAATTGATTCAAAAATTCAGTAATCAGATGCCCTGAAACTTTCAACTACACTCTTTATTCCAGAAGATGATTTTCATAGGCTAAATCACATTGTTAGAAAAATTTCCTTCATATGTTGCATTGTAATGCGGTACAGAATTCTCAGGACAGTGGTCATATTCTAAACCTAAAACTTCTCATTTCAATTTTTAAAAATAACTTTGTTCCACTTATCTCTGGACGAGAGTAAATTTTAATTGATGAGAATGGTAACATGCTGATCACCAATACTTGCAGTCAACACCTCAGGTACTTTTAATGTTTTGCTGCAGTATTGGTGAAGTGATAAAGAAAATCTTTAGCCTTTCACTACATGGAACAGTGTAACTGAAATTAAACAAATGGAAAACTAAGCAAAAGGAGCATTTTTAACAACTTTACAAGTCTAATGAGTAAATGGCAGTTAAAGCACATTTAGCTGACAAAGCAATTAATGTTTATATTTGAATGAAGTCGGAAACTATATAGTGACGCTTTGAAGCCTTCCCCTAAAATAGTTTTTACAGCTATGCTGTGTGATAACTTGGTAGGTTTGAGTATTTGTTTACCAGTATAACCACACAACTAATGTTAAGATGCTGGGATAGCAAAGAAATAGTTTTTGTGTTTCCCAGCGTAGAGTTGTGATGGGCGACATGAACTTTTTAAAAATAAATTTATATCTGAAATAGAAACAACAGTGCCTAAATATTTTAAAAGCCTTGTAATGTTTTCTAGCTGAAACTCTATTAAGACTCAACAGTGAGCCACTCTAAAGCTAACTGCTAAACCTTGATTTGCAGTCAACTTGCATTAATTGGCACAAGTAAATTATCACCTTGCACTGTAATAAAGTCTCTTTAAGATGCCATGCTGTAATATATAAACAAAAACTAAACTACGGCGCACCCAAAATAGTTGTTGTTCATATATAAAGAAATGTGTTGTAATATTACAAAGTATTGCAAATGTCGTCCATCATAAACTATGAATAAGTTAAGCTTCTTTAATATCACTAAGATGGAGTTAAGTATTTTAGGCTACACTAAAATGTTAGTTTAACATCAGTGACTTCTGTGATTATAGAGGCAGGAATATAGGCACTATATGATGTGGCCAGCCATTCTATTTGTATAACGCATTTAAAAAAAGATTTTCTTGAAATTGGTCCAATGTGACATCCAGATGGCCTTAGCCCTTTCACCACATTTAATTCTCTGCCAGTGAGAACAGCAAAGATTATATCAGTGTTATTGATAATAGTTTGGGCTGTTACTGATTTTTGGCAGCTGTTTTGCTGCTATATTATTCTGGATGAAACAGAAGTGGAAAAAAATATTATGCAAGCCATCATTTCTTGCACTGCTATAAGTGCAAGTTATTTTGTTGTAAGCTGCAAAACTGGTGGCTTATGAATTCGCCAGTTGCAAAGGAACCTAGAGTGTAAATTACTTTTAGCTTTTTATAAAAAGCAACAAGGTTGCATATGTTCTTTCAGGTCAATCATACGAGCAGTGTACGGTGCAGCCATGTGTTTGTAAATTCAACCCAAAATCCAAGAGGCCCATATTTCTAGGTTACTTGTATGATTGCATGCCAAAATACCAGCAGATGTATGGTATAAATCATAGTGATGGATTATTTAAAATCCCACTTCTACCCAATAAACAACAAAAGGACTTTGTTTCTTGAAGCTCAGAAATAGAAAGGAAAATGTATTGGCAAATGTTTTGGTATAATACAAATTGTTTTACTAAGCACAATAACCACCAAAGTAAAATTTTGGTCTGCACATGTTTTGGGTAATGATGTCACTGTAGGTTATTTGGTGTTTTTGGCATTTGACTGGATCGAAGATATTTGAATTCAAAAGCAACGGTATTGAAATAATTGCATTCTTCAGGTAAATGTTGAAGCAGTCGCTTACATTAAGATGCTTTGGGTTTCTGGGCCTCCTGTTAATTTTGGCCTTTTGAGCATTCTACTAAAAATGGTGTTGGTGAAAGGGATTTAGTATTAAAGTAACAGGAGTTACAAAATAATACCTGAATGCTAGGCAGGGGTTTTGATGTTAAACTATTAGCAGACCTTAACAGAGTGTGCTTGCATCGTTATTGTTGGAAGAGTGTCTTGTACTGGTCGCTGAAGTTATGGAACTCTTTTCTTTGAAAAGGAACACAACAGCTTGAATTAGCTTACATTCCCTGGTCTATTTGACTCTAGGGTTAATTTAAGTTATAGTTTGTGTTCCCATTTGGAATTCTAACAGTATTTGCACATAAAGAATTCAGTCAAAGAATTGGCATTCGGAAAAAAGGGAACAATTTTATTAGTTTGATAACAATGACTTTACTGTGATTTCCTACAACCTACGATGTAATTTTAAACGTCAGATCATTAGCAAAATAATTTACCTCATAAATTGAAAGCTATAACAAATTTTTAGACAATTACTTGCTGAATTTTGCAAGCAAGTATCTTCATATAAATGAAGAGTGAATTCAGGAATTTATTTGTGTGACTTGAAAGCGTGCCAAATTTGTCATTTTGATACTAACTTTAACCACTTTAGCTTGTTTTTTGGGGGAGGGGGAAAATATCTTTAAATTAAAAAGGTTGAATTGTATTTGCACAAAACTACTGTAACTTCAGTTAAACTGGTTTTGCGTGTGACTGAAGCTTTTTTGCATATCTTGTATTTATTACACTGCAAAAGATATAATTAATCCAATAAAGTGTATAGAATAATTATTAGTTTTTCCATTTATTTTTGTATTTGTTGGCACATTTTTACTTGTAGTTGTGTGATGTTTTGCAATTTTTACACGTGTAATTTTCAGCAATTGCGTTTCAATTCAACTTTCAATAAAGTTTATATGTTTCACCAATTAAAGTTGTCATCTTTAATTCAACACCATTCAATTCTGAAATAAAGTTGTTTTTTTTTAACTGAAGGAAGAATGTTAATCCTTCTTGTTAAAGGCAATGCTTAGGGTTCAAACTTGCATAATCCTTGATCGTTGCTGAAACAGACCATCGGCTTCAATTGCTCTCTGCTGAAGTTTACGCTCCACATGAGCTTCTTCACTTCATCTAAACCTGTTGCCACATCCTTATATACCTTTCCAAAGATTTGAAATTGCAAAAGTATTTGGCAAAATGGAACTTAAAAGGCTTTTGATTGCACAAAGGAAGTAGCATTCAAAGGTGAAAGCAAGGGCCCTAGTTAATTCACTGAAAAGAGGGTGATGGAAATAAAAGAAAAGGGTGTGAAGAAGAGCAATCTATGATTAAAAAATCACGGCTGATGCATATATTGGAACATAGAACAGTACAAGCCCTTCGGCCCATGATGCTGTGCCGGCCATTTATCCTAATCCAAGATCAACCTAACCTACACCCCTTCAATTTACTGCTGTCCATGTGCCTGTCCAAGAGTCGCTTAAATGTCTCTAATGACTCTGACTCCAGCACCTCCAAAGCATCCACATCCTTCCTATATTGAGGCTACCAGAACTGGACACAATATTCCAAGTGTGGTATAACCACGGTTTTATAAAGCTCAATCCCCCTGTTCATGAAAGCCAACACACCATACGCCTTTTTCCTTTTTAATTTTTTTTATTCTCCTTTATCACATTTTCTCACAAATTTACACCCACCAACAATAAACAATAATCAGTAACAAATATGTCAATCCCCATATCAATAACAACAATCCCATCCTCCCACCAAACCCCAAACATTAGCCCTCATGTTCACACAAACAAATGACAAAAAGGAATTGGGGATCACCCATAGTCGCCATTAACACACAGCCCCTCTCCCCACAACCCTCCCACCCACACGCCCCAACTAATGTTCGATGTTATCCAGTTCTTGAAAGTGCATAATGAATAATGCCCATGAATTGTAGAACCCCTCCATCCTTACCCTCAGTTCAAACTGAACCTTCTCAAGAGTCAAGAATTCCAACAGGTCCCCCTGTCCCCCCACACCAGGGCACAGGGTGGAGAGGTTGCTCTCCAACCTATCAGGATCTGCCTTCGGGTGATCAACGAGGCGAAGGCTACAACATCTGCTTCCACACCGTTTCCAACCCTGGCTGGTCCAACACCCCGAATATGGCCTCCCGGAGGCCCGGGTCCAGTTTCACGTGCACCACTTTAGAAATTACCCTAAAAACCTTCAATAATCATCTAGCTTTGAACAGGGCCAAAACATGAATGTGATTAGCGCCGCCCTGCCATCCCTCCTCCCCGCAACGTACACACACATCTGCTTCAAAGAATCAGCTCATCCTCACCCTCGTGAGGTGTGCTCTGGATATCACCTTCAGCTGTATCAGCCACAACCTCGCGCACGAGGTGGAGACATTCACTCTCCAGAGCACCTCACACCAGAGCCCCTCCTCCATATCCTCTCCCAACTCTTCCACTTTGCTTTGATCCCTTCCAGTGGTGCCTTCTCCTCTTCGAAAATAGCTCTGTAAACCGCTGACACTACCCCCTTCTCCAGTCCCCCTGTCGTCAGCACCTCCTCCAGCAATGTGGAGGCCGGCTCCACCGGGTAGCTCTGTATCTCCTTTCTGGCAAAACCTCGAGCCTGCATGTATCTAAACATTTCCCTCTGCTCCAGCCCATACTTCACTTCCAGCTCCTTCAATCCTGCAAACCAACCCCTAAGAAACAAATTTTTTAGTGTCTTAATCCCCTTCTCCCATTTCTGAAAATTTCCATCCCAACTCCCTGGCCCAAATCTATGGTTCCCCCGAATCGGCATTTCCCAAGACCCTGCCCCAACCCAAAGTGTTGGCGAAACTGCCTCCAAATTCTCAATGAAGCTATTATTACTGGACTCCGAGTATTTCCCCGGAGCTATCGGGAGCGGCGCTGTTGCTAGTGCTTTCAGCCCCGACCTCCTGCACAAACACTCCTCCATTCTGACCCACTGGCAATCAACCCCTCTGACCCAGCTCCGCACCTTCTCCACATTCGCTGTCCAGTAATACATCAGGTTCGGAAGACCCAAATCCCTGCCTGCCTTCCCCTCTGTAGCAGCACCTTTCTAACTCTGGCTACCTTCCCTCCCCATATGAACGAAGTAATCCTTCCCTCAATCTCTCTGAAAAAAGCCTTTGGCAGGAAAATCGACAGGCATTGAAAAATACACAAATCGCAGCAACACATATCAGGGGCTGTTTAGCGCACGGCTAAATAGCTGGCTTTGAAAGCAGACCAAGGCAGGCCAGCAGCACGGTTCAATTCCCGTAACAGCCTCCCCGAACAGGCGCCAGAATGTGGCGACTAGGGGCTTTTCACAGTAACTTCATTTGAAGCCTTGTGACAAGCGATTTTCATTTCATTTTTAATTCATTTCATTTCATTTTAACCGCCTGTACCCGACCCACCAGTGACCGAGGGAGACCATCCCACCCTGCCAGATCAGCTTTCACTCTCCCCACCAAACTAGAAATGTTGTACCTGCGGAGCCCCTCCGCCTCCAAACACCCGGGCAATCTGCACCCCCAGGTACCTAAAGTGAGTCCCTGCCCTACTGAATGGCAGCCCCCCCCCCCACCCCCGGCTGAGACACCACAAAATACTCACTCTTGTCTAGATTTAGTTTGTACCCCGAGAATGACCCAAACACTCAAAGCAGCTCCAATATTCCCCCTATCGATGCACTCTGTTCCGACACGTATAACAGCAAGTCATCGGGATATAAGGACACCCTATGCTCTATCCCCCCCCCGCACTATTCCTTTCCATAACCCCAAACTTCTTAATGCGATGGCCAACGACTCAATTGTGAGTACAAACAACAGGAGGGGCATAGGACATCCCTGCCTAGTCCCACGGTGGAGAGAAAAGTATCTCGAGCTGATGTTGTTTGTGCGGACACTCTCCCTCGGCTCCTTATATCGTGGCTTTACCCAGTTCACAAATCTTGGACCAATCCCAAACCGCTCCAGAACTGCCATCAAGTACCCCCATTCTACCTGGTCAAATGCCTTCTCAGCGTCCAATGCCACAATCACCTGTTTCCTTCCCCTCTGCCGGTGCCATAACGACATTCAATACCCTTCTAGTGTTTGAAAAGAGCTGCCTCCCTCTCGCGAACCCCGTCTGATCTTCACCTATCACCTTTGGGAGGCACTCCTCCAACCTACCCGCCAGTACCTTCGCCAATACATTTGCGTCCACATTCAGAAGTAAAATGAAAATCACTTATTGTCGCAAGTAGGCTTCGAATGAAGTTACTGTGAAAAGCCCCTAGTTGCCACATTCCGGTGCCTGTTCGGGGAGGCTGGTACGGGAATTGAACCGAGCTGCTGGCCTGCCTTGGTCTGCTTTAAAAGCCAGCGATTTAGCCCAGTGTGCTAAACCAGCCCCTGTGATCTGGGCCTTTACGACCCTCCGTCAGACCCTTATATTTTTTTAGCAACAGGGAAATCGATGCCTGCCCCAAAGTTTGTGGCAACACCCCCCTCCCTATCGCCTCTTCAAACATCACCACCATCAGGGGTGCCAGCTTATTCTTGAATTTTTTATAATATTCCACTGGAAACCCATCCGTCCCTGCCACCTTCCCTGACTGCATTCTCCCAATCGCATCCTTTATCTCCTGCTCCACTATCGCTCCTTCTAATGTAGCCCTGTCCCCCTCCCGTAACCTCGGGTACTCCAACCCATCTAGAAATTCCTGCATCTCACGGTCTCCCCCAGGTGGCTCTAACCTGTGCAACCTCTCATAAAATTACTCAAAAACCTTGTTAATCAGATCTGGAGCCACTACCAACTTCCCTGCCCTCTCCCTCACCTGAACAATTTCCCTTTCCGCTGTCTCCCTCCGGAGCTGACCTGCTAACATGTTCGTTAACTGCACCCCTTGCTCGTCTCAGTTGGTGCACCGCCTTCCTCGTAGATAGTCGGTCAAAGCTCGCCTGCAGTTCCTCTTTTCAGGCTTCGCTGGGTCCCTACCTTCTGCATAACTCCTATCTACCTCCAACATCTGATCTATTACCCTGCCACTCCAACCTCTCCTCTTTGTCCACCCTGGCCTTAAACAAAATCACCTCACCACCGCCTTTAGAGCCTCCCAGACAATTGCCTTCGACGCCTCACCTGTACAGATGAAACCTACATATTCCTTAATTACCTTTTCAATTTTGTCACAGAAACCTTGGTCGCCCAAAAGTCCTACATCTAATTTCCACCCCGGCCTCTGCGCTGTTCCCTTCTCCAGTAGCATATCCACCCAATGCGGAGCATGACACTGCAATTGCCGAGTATTCCGATCCCTTAACCCCAGCCAGCAAAGCCTTCCCCACCACAAAAAAGTTGATCCGCGAGTATACCTTTTGGACTGCTGAGGAAAAAGAGTAATCCCATTCCCTCGAGTGCAGAACCATCCAAGGGTCCATCCCTCCCATTTCCACCATCAGCCCAGCCAATGCCTTCACTCCTCCTGATGGGACCAGCGAGTGCGGCCGTGATCTGTCCAACCTTGGCTCCTGCACCAAGTTCCAGTCCCCCCCCCCCCCCCCCCCCCCCACTATTAGTTTGTGTGTGTCCAAGTCGGGGATGGCCCCAAATACCTTTGCGAATCCCACGTCGTCCCAATTGGGACCGTCTCCACTTAACAGTGCCACTAACCTCCCCTCCAGCACCCCTGTCACAATCACATATCTACTCCCCTGATCTGCCACCACCTTCTCCATCTGGAAGCGTACACTTTTGCTGACCATTATCGCTACCCCTCGAGCCCTTCCATCAAATCCAGAGTGAAACACCTGACTAACCGAGCCCTTTTTAAGTCTCACCTGGTCCTTCACCCTCAAGTGAGTCTCCTGCAGCATTGCTACATTGGCTTTCAAACTTTTAAGATGCGCAAGCACCCTTGACCTCTTGACCGGATCTCCTAATTCCCTCACGTTCCACGTGACTATCCTAACTGGGGGTCTCCCCACCCCCTTATCCACCATCACCAGGCCCTGCCCCATGAGCCTGACCCACCCCTATCCATTATTAACATCAAACCTTCCCCCCCCCCCCCCTACATTTCCTCTCGAAAAAACATCTCCCAGCATCAATTCCCCCCCCCCCCCCCCCCGGCTCGCCTCAGGCCCATCAAAACCTGCTAACCAGGCTCCAGTGTCCGCAGCCCTCCTCTCACCTCACCTCCGTTCACTAGCCGACTTTAGTTAGCTAGCACGGGTGGCTCCCCCCGCCAAGATATACCGTCCCCTCCCACCCAGTACCAGAGAAAGAAGAAACAACAATCCAACCCATACAATTCACTAAACTAAGATATAACCGTCGCAACACAGAATGCCAATCAACCCAACCAGTAACTTGAACTCTGTAACAATGTGAAGAGAACTAAATTACAATACACGTCAGTAAAAAGAAATTTATAGCATTTATACATTTTCCAGCTCCCCAATCACAGTCCACAGTCTCTCTTCCAGCTCCGCTCCTCACATCTGTCCCAAGCCTTCTGCCCTCACGAACGCCTCAGCCGCCTCCGCTGTCTCGAAATAAAAATCTTTGGCATCATACGTCACCCTCAGCTTCACCGGGTATATATACCATACCAAATCGCATCCCCTTTTTGTACAGTGCCGCCTTCACTCGCCCGAACGCCGCTTGTCTTCTTCATGCAGTACTTATGGAAGCAAATAATTACTGCTCTTGGCAGCTCATTCACTTTGGGCTTCGGCCTTAATGAACGATGAGCTCGGTCCAGCTCGTACCGAGCGGGGTTCTCCCCCTCCCTCATCAACTCCGCCAACTTATAGCGAAGTACTCTGTTGGCCTTGGGCCCTCTGTCCCTTCGGGCAAGCCCACAAGTCTCAGATTGTGCCGCCTCGAGCGGTTCTCCAAGTCCTCGAGCTTTGCTCGGAGTCCTCTGTTGACCTCCACCACCCTCCGCAGCTGGCCCCCCATCGAGGTGAACTGGTCGCTGTGCTGCGTCACGGCCCCCTCCACTTCCTTCATCTTCTCGCCCTGCTCTCTCACCTCGGCCGATGCCTTTGCCACAGCTACCCTCACCGGGGCGATTGCCTCCTCCACCAATGACTTCAATGCGACCGTCATCTCCTTCCTCAAAGCCTCCATGTGCCTCGCAAACTGCTATTCCAGCTACACCGCCATTCCCTCGGTCATCTTCTCCACCGTAAGTAGTGCGACTCCACCGTAAGTAGTGCGGTCCCACCATGCGGTCCGGCTTGCGCCATCTTGTCAGCACTTTTACTGGTCCTCTCATTCAACGGCGAGCCCGCGTTTCCTCCCTCCCTCGACGCTGCTTTTCGCATCCTTTAATGACTTACTATTTTTACTTTTTTTTTCACCCTTCTTTCCTTCTTCAATCTTTTTCTTTATAGAAAAATAAAAAATTCTTCCTTCAAAAAAAGAAAAAAAAAAAAACTTTCACCAAGTTTCTTTAAAACTTCTTTCTCTTCTTTTCTGTATTCCTCCAGAATTTCCCTGGGACCGGACTTCAGTCTTCTTATTACATTCTAGGCGGGAGCCACCCGATGTGGGACATCTCACCTACATCGCGCCCCGGCTTCGGGCCTGCCGCCTCGACCTCCATTTGTCTCTGCCCCCACTGCTCCGACCTCAGCGCGCGCTGGGCCCAACGCCTCAGCACCAGCCGCCCGACACCCGCGCGGGGTTCCTCGCCGGTTTTCGAACCGGTGCCGCTTGATGCCTGGGATGGCCCCAAAGGCCGACAATAATCGGGGGGAGAGCGAAGAATGGGGAAAATCCCCGAAAGCGCCGCAAATAGTGGCCACCAACGGGCGCTCCTCTCGATGCAGCCGACCCGCTCGCAAAAACCATCGTATGCCTTCTTAACAGCCCTATCAACCTGGGTGGCAACTTTAAGGGATCTATGTACGTAGACCCCAAGATCCCTCTGTTCCTCTACACTTCCAAGAATCCTGTCTTTAACCCTGTATTCAGCATTCCAATTCGACCTTCCAAAATGAATCACTTCACATTTATCTAGGTTGAACTCCATCTGCCACTTCTCAGCCCAGCTCTGCATCCTGTCAATGTTCTGTTGTGACCTGCAACAGCCCTCAACACTATCTACAACTCCACCAACCTTTGTGTCATCGGCAAACTTGCCAACCCACCCTTCCACTTCCTCATCCAAGTCATTTATAAAAAACCACAAAGAGCAGAGGTCCCAGAACAGATCCCTGCGGGACACCACTGGTGACCGACCTCCAGAGGGAATACTTTCATCCACTGCCACTTGCTGTCTTCTTTCGGCCAGCCAATTCTGTATCCAGGCAGCCAAATTTCCCTATATCCCATGCACCCTAACTTTCTGAATGAGCCTACCATGCGTAACTTTATCAAATGCCTTACTGAAATCCATATACACCACATCCACTGCCCGACCTTCATCAATGTGTCTTGTCATATCCTCAAAGAATTCAGTGAGGCTTGTGAGCCATGATCTGCCCTTGACAAAGCCATGCTGACTATCTTTAATCCAACTATGTTTTTCTAAATAATCATAAATCCTATCTTTCAGAATCCTTTCTAATATTTTGCTCACCACAAACGTAAGACTGACTGGTCTGTAAGCCCCAGGGATTTCTCTATTCCGCTTCTTGAACAGGGGAACAACGTTCGCCTCCCTCCAATCATCTGGTACTACTACAGTGGAGAGTGAGGATGCAAAGATCATCGCCAACGGCGCAGCAATCTCCTCCCTCACTTCCCGTAGTAATCTTGGGTATACTCCGTCAGTCCCAGGGGACTTATCTATCCTGATGTTTTTCAAAATTTCCACCACATCCTCCTTAATATCAACTTGTTTGAGTCTGTTAACCTGGTTGACCCTGTTCTCATGAGCAGCAGGGTCGCTCTCTCTAGTGAATACTGAAGCAAAATATTCATTTAGGGCCTCCCTATCTCCTCAGACTCTAGGCATAAGTTCCCTCTGCTATCCCTGATCAGCCCTAATCTCACTTTGATCATCCTCTTATTTCTCACAAGTGCAGAACGCCATGGGGATTTCCCTAATCCTTCCTGCCAGGGCTTTTTCATGCCCTCTTCTAGCTCTCCTAAGTCCATTTTTGAGTTCCTTCCTGGCTACCTTGTAACCCTCTAGAGCCGTGCCAGATCCTTGCTTACTCAACCTTACGTAAGCTTCCTTCTTCCTCTTGACTAGAAGCTCCATTTCTCTTGTCATCCAAGGCTCCTTCACCTTACCATTCCTTCCTCGTCTCAGTGGGACAAAACTAACCAGCACTCGCAGCAAGTGCTCCTTAAACAACCCCCACATTACTGTTGTGCATTTCCCCAAGAACAACTGTTCCCCCTTTATGCTCCTCAGCACCTGTCTAATAGCAGTATAATTTCCCCTTCCCCTATTAAATATCTTCCCATACTGTCTGTTCCTATCCCTCTCCATGACTATGATAAAGGTCAAGGAGTTGTGGTCACTGTCACCAAAATGCTCTCCCACCGAGACATCTGACACCTGGCCTGGTTCGTTGCCGAGCACCAAGTCCAATATGGCCTCCCCCACTAGTCGGCCTAGCTAAATATTGAGTCAGGAAACCTTCCTGTACACACCTGATAAAAATCATGACAAAATATGTTTGGGTTGTAACATCATCAATGAATGTGCAGCACAGAAAAAGACCATTTGGTCACAGAACCTTCTCCCATCCTATTCATCTTACCTTATCCTATCAGCCTACCCTTCTATTTCTTTCCTCCCTCATTGGCTTAGCTAGCTTCCCTCAAATCCCATCTGTGCTGAATGCCTCCTTGTAGTAATTTCTATATTCTTGCCACACTGGGTAAAGCCATTTATTAGATTTAGTGGTAACTGTCTTAAATTTATCACCTCGAAGTTTTGGACTCTTCTCTATGTCTATCCCATCAAAGCCTTTCATTATCTCACGGTAGCATAGTGGTTAGCACAGTTGCTTCACAGCTCCGGGGTCCCAGATTTGATTCCCGGCTTAGGTGACTGTCTGTGCGGAGTCTGCACGTCCTCCCCGTGTGTGCGTGGGTTTCCTCCGGGTGCTCCGGTTTCCTCCCACAGTCCAAAGACGTGCCGGTTAGTTGGATTGGCCATGATAAATTGTCCTTCGTGTCCAAAAAGGTTAGGTGGGGTTAAGTGGGGTGCTCTTTCCAAGGGTCGGTGCAGACATGATGGGCCGAATGGCCTCCTTCTGCACTGTAAATTCTATGATCTCAAAGATCTTCATCAAGCCACCTCTGCACCCTTCCCATTTTATTTTTAAAAAAAAGAGAGCCCCAACCTTTCCTGCTAAGTATATCCTCTTATTTCTGGTAACATCCTTCTAAATGTTTTAACTGCCTTTACCAATGTCTCCATATCATTTTTGTAATGCAGAGAGCAGAACTGTTCTCATTACTCCAAACCTGACCACATCGAGAATTCAGACCAGGTGAAAAAACTCGGGGTGGCCTTCCCTCCCTGCCGCAAGCAGATAATGTCCACTCAAAGGCTTCATTCTACTGCTGTTGGTATATCGCAGTGACGGGCAGAGGGCTCACTCAAAAAGCAAACCCTTTTCAGATTGCCTCATTCAAAGTCACTTTGTCTTGATCAGGCACATTGGTGGGCTACCCAGAGAGCCACCCTCCTGCCCTTGCTGCTCAT
The DNA here is from genome assembly GCF_047496885.1 of Scyliorhinus torazame. Classification (NCBI taxonomy): domain Eukaryota; kingdom Metazoa; phylum Chordata; class Chondrichthyes; order Carcharhiniformes; family Scyliorhinidae; genus Scyliorhinus; species Scyliorhinus torazame. The sequence continues at coordinate 331,676,803 of NC_092709.1, forward strand.
CCCCATCTCTCATCTGTGGCCTAGGATCTCTTTTGTCAGCAGCCACCACTGCACTGATGTTACCAGGAAATACCAGGCGCTATCTTGGAGGTGGCAGGATTTCTGCCCCCCTGACAGGTCTGTCACTGCTTCGGTAAGTGCTTGATTGACACTCAATTTGGTGGGCTTTTGTGATCAGAGGTGACTCCGGGATCTCATCGTCCAAGAATAAAGTGCTAAAGCTAGGAATATGGGGCGGGATTCTCCCAGCCCTGGGCCGGGCCAGAGAATCCCCGAAGAGCGGAAAATCGGCGGCATTGGTGCCGGAGTGGTTGGCGCGGCGCCGGTCGCGGGCCGCTCTATGCCCCCCCCCCCCGCGATTCTTCGGCCCGGATGGGCCGAGCGGCCGGCGCCATTCTAACCTGCTCTGAGCCGGCAGGAACTCGGCGTTGAAGGGTCGGGTGGCGGCCTGTGGGAGTGGAGGGGAAGGGGGCTCGGGGGCTCCGACGCCGGGGGGGGTGCTCCGATGTGGCCTGGCCTGCGATCGGGGCCCACTGATCGGCGGGCCGTCCTCTCTAGCTGGGGGCATCCTTTCCTACGCGCCGGCCTCTGTAGCCCTGCGTCACGTTGCGTTGGGGCCAGCACGTTGAAGGAGGCCACGGCGCATGTGCACCTTGGCGCCGGCGCCACTGCGCATGTGCGGATCCCGCGGCGCACAGTTCGCACCAGAAATTAGCCCCGGCAGCGGCCCCTTCACACCATCGTAAAACACGGCGGTGTTGGCACTCTGCCACGGGATTAGAGAATCCCGCCCTTGATGTGTGAGAATTCAGTACAGAGCGGAGAGGAAGTGTTTTTCTTTCATGCGGTGTGAGCATCACTTTCAAGGCCATCCTTAGTTGTCAGCTATAATTATCTTTGTGCTGCTTTTTATAATTGTTGTTTTCTTTCCAATAACTGGTGAGTGTTTTTCTTTTGTCTTTAAACAAGGAAACTGACTTGTTCTTACTTTGGTTAACAAGTAAAAACTAATATTGCTAGACACGGTACGGCCAGTGATGTGCCCTAACTGCTGCATTAGATTATCTGTGGAGAACATTGCAGTCCCAGACAGTCATATCTAAAGTGTCTGTGGCCTGAGCAACTTTGGCTCAGCGTTGTTGAAGTGAAGCGCAAGCTGCAGACATCAGGAAGGGGAAAGCACCGCGGGTGGAATACTCCCAGCTCCCTTGGCGGCGTCAATAGCGGTTGGCCCAAAGATCTGTTGCACACCGGCATGAAATTACAGCGGAATCTTACGATGCTGTCCGTCATGGTGGATCGCTAATCTTACTGGAGGCCGATGTAAAACCGATTTGCATCCTGCTAATGGGATGCCGATGAAGGCCTATTAAAAAAAAACTATCCTTTGTGGGTATGAGTTGGTTTCTGATGCAGACAGGCAGAAATTTCAAAATGCAAGAAAACAGTCTGGACAAACATTGAATTGAGAGGGTGAAGCAAAATTATTTTGACCGTTGGATATGGGCTTTGAAGGTAGAGAAAACATATGAAGCCCTGAGAGGTGATTCCTATAGAAGAATATAAAGACTCACTTCTTCTGCAGCAAGAAGTCAACAAAATCTTTGGGTGGAGGTCAAGCGCATGATCCAATGCCCTGGATGCCTGCTGCATTTCTTTTTTGTTTTTGACCCCTCAGTGTTCTGAAATATGCTTGCCGGGTGAGAGTTACTGGGTGATGTTGCTGTGGTATATGTCGGTCAGATTTTCCAATGGCAATTAGGATGCATATTGAGGAATAAAAAGTTTAAACTACTATAGAGGCAGTAGCATTTGCTGATGATTACAAACTAGTGCATAGAACTAAACTTTTCCGTTACCCTTTTAAACTTGAGAAGGATAGAAAGTGGGAAGGAGTAAAGAAAACAAATAGTGAATAAAGAAATGGAATAGGTGTAAATGGTGAGGAAATTTCACCTCCGATCAAAAAGGTAAGTGCCGAAGGTGGAAGTGTCATTTGGAGACCAAAATGTTTCCATTGTAACAAAGTGGGACATATTCAGGCAGATTGTTGGAAATTAAATGGAAGACCAGTTGCAGTAGCAGGAAAGGAAGCATCTGAAAAGGAAATGGCTGTTAAAACTAGCAACTTTGATGACAACTGTATTGCAACAGGCAGTTTGTCATAGTGATTTTAACAAACTAGAAAACTACTGTGCAGAAAAATGAGTCACTTATTTCAGATATCAAGCAACTGAAGGAAAACCTGATTAACACAGAAAATTAACTTGCGTATGAAAGAGGAATTTGCGAATGGAAAAAAATGAACTGATGAGAACAATTGAGAATAAGTCAGGCAAAGTGGAACATTTGATGGGATTTGAACTGTCTAAAAGATAAACTTGTAAAGAGAAACTTGGCAAAGGTTGATCTTCAGTTAAAACTTGGTGAACTTGAAGCATCAGACGTATTTATGAAGTATAGTGGAAAATGCTTTGAACAAGAAAAGGAGGTTCTAGTAAATCAGAATAATTGGTTGAATGCAGAATTAAAAACTGAAACTAACGATCTGTTAGAACTTCACTGTGAAAAGCCCAATGAGATTTTTGAACCTGAAAATAAATGGAGGAAATGAAAAGAAGGTGGATGATATGGCGTGTTGCAATTCGAAAGTTGGTCCTGTGAATAAAGCCTCATTGTTTAATAATAATCTTTATTATTGTCACAAGTAGGCTTACATTAATACTGAAATTAAGTTACCGTGAAAATATACTGACCCTGTTGAGCAAAGAACTGATCCAAGTAATATTATTGATGTATCAAAGTCAGTAATGGATATCCAGAAAACAACTGACGTACTTGCAAAATGAGAAATTACGAATCGTCAATCTGAAGGACTGAAGTTGCAAAGTGATCCTTGAGTGAATGACCAGAGTCTCTGATTTAGATGTAGGCCTGGATTCTCCGGCCGTTCGCTGGTAAGGGAATTCTCTGGTCCCGTCGGTAGCGTGCACCTCCCCTGCGGTTTCCCAGCTTCGTGTGGTGACTTCAATGGGAATTCTCATTGACAGCGGCAGGAGCAAAGAATCCCACCACCAGCGAACGGCGAGTTTCCTCCTGCCATCAAGAAACCTGCAGCTGGGAGGCTGGAGAATCCTGCCTGTAATATTTGCAAGAAAGGCAAGTGACTAGTTTGCCAAAGACCATTCAAACTGTATTCATAGAATTTACAGTGTAGAAGGAGACCATTCGGCCCATTGAGTCTGCACCGGCTCTTGGAAAAAGCACCCTACCCAAGGTCCACACCTCCACCCTATCCACATAACCCAGTAACCCCACCCAACACTAAGGGCAATTTTGGACACTAAGGGCAATTTATCATGGCCAATCCACCTAACCTGCATATTTTGGACTGTGGGAGGAAACTGGAGCACCCGGAGGAAACCCACGCAGACATGAAATGAAAATCGCTTATTGTCACAAGTAGGCTTCAATGAAGTTACTGTGAAAAGCCCCTAGTCGCCACATTCCGGCGCCTGTTCGGGGAGGCTGGTACGGGAATTGAACTGTGCTGCTGACCTGCCGTGGTCTGCTTTAAAAGCCAGCTATTTAGCAGTGTGCTAAACGAGCCCTGGGGAGAATGTGCAGACTCCGCACATTCAGTGATCCAAGCCGGGAATTGAACCTGGGACCCTAGAGCTGTGAAGCAATTGCGCTAACCACTATGCTAACGTGCAGCCCCAAAGTCATCCAGACTCGAAACGTTAGCTCCCTTCTCTCTCCACAGATGCTATCAGACCTGCTGAGATTGTCCAGTAGTAACGGTATTTGCTACTGAGAACTGGACTGAGATAGTTCAGAAACTCTGCAAAAAAGTTGAAGGATTAGAACAAACTATAAAACTTCAGAGAGGAAGTGATTGACATGGCTCAAACATAATTGAAAAGGATACATTTGAACTGGGGCGGGGAGAAACAACAAGACCACAATGTTCAAAGAACGAACAAAAAGCAAGAATGCAATATTATTTTAAGTGAACATAGGCATCTTAACTCCATTCTTGAAACAGCTCAAAGAGCTTTCTCTGCAGGAGACTAACAAAGTGGGAGGGGGGTGAGGGGAGGAGGATCCAGCTGTCATAATCCACATAGGAACAAATGACATCGGCAGAACTCGGAAAGATGCTCTGCTGAGAGAATTTAAGGAATTCGTCTAACTGAAAATGCAGAACCTCAAAAGATGATGATTTCTAACTAATTATCATTATCGAGGCATGTTTACAATATTCCAGCATACATAACGGGCCAAAACTCTGGAAGAGTGGGAATCCCAGATTGCCACTCCGCTCCTTTCTTCCAACCTGAGCTGGGATCTGCGCCTTCCTCGCCCAACCTTCCGAGTCAGGCTGGGTGAGAAAATTGCAATGCAGCAGATTCCCAAAGGTTTGCACTGAGTGCTGAATTTGGTGCATTTGAGTGCTATAGTGAGAGTTTGGTGCCTGAGGGAGTTAGGTGAGGAGGGAGTAAGGTCCTCCTTTCATTTTGTTTCCTACATTTCCGCAAGAGCGAGAAGGGAGCCAGGAGTTTACAGAGAGTGCAGCTGACTGGGAGCAGAGTCGGAGGGTGGAGATCCAGTTGGTCCACAGGGCAGTTATATTCTGTAAGGTAAGAGGGGATGGAGGCTAGGCCAATTACATGCTCCTCCTGTAGGATGTGGGTGGTGAGGGATACCACCGGTGTCCCCGCTGACTATACCTGTGGGAAGTGCACCCAACTCCAGCTCCTCAAAGACCGTGTTAGGGAACTGGAGCTGAAGCTGGATGAACTTCGGATCATCTGGGAGGCAGAGGGCGTGATAGAGAAGAGTTACAGGGAGGTAACCACACCCAAGGTACAGGACAAGAATAGCTGGGTTACAGTCAGGGGAAAAAAAATAAACAGGCAGACAGTGCAGGGATCCCTCGTGGCCGTTCCCCTTCAGAACAACTATACCGTTTTGGATGCTGTTGGGGGGGATGACCTACCAGGGGAAGGCCCTGGCGGCCAGTTCTCTGGCACTGAGTCTGGCTCTGGGGCTCAGAAGGGAAGGGGGGAGAATAGAAAAGCAATAGTTGTAGGAGATTCAATGGTTAGGGGAATAGATAGGAGATTCTGTGGTCGCGAGCGAGACTCCCGGAAGGTATGTTACCTCCCGGGTGCCAGGGTCAGGGATGTCTCGGATCGTGTCTTCAGGATCCTTAAGGGTGAGGGGGAGCAGCCAGAAGTCGTGGTGCACATTGGTACCAACGACGTAGGTAGGAAAAGGGGTGTGGAGGTCATAAACAAGTTTAGGGAGTTAGGCTGGAAGTTAAAAGCCAGGACAGACAGAGTTGTCATCTATGGTTTGTTGCCGGTGCCACGTGATAGCAAGGCTAGGAATAGGGAGAGAGTGCAGCTGAACACGTGGCTGCAGGAATGGTGTAGGAGGGAGGGCTTCAGGTATTTGGATAATTGGAGCGCATTCTGGGGAAGGTGGGACCTGTACAAGCAGGACGGGTTGCATCTGAACCAGAGGGGCACCAATATCCTGGGAGGGAGGTTTTCTAGTACCCTTCGGGAGAGTTTAAACTAATTTGGCAGGGGAATGGGAACCGGATTTGGAGTCCAGCAACTAAGGTAGCCGATATTCAGGACGCCAAAGTGTGTAATGAGGCAGTGGGGAAGGGAACACTGACAAAGGAGAGTACTTGCAGGCACGGAGATGGGTTGAAGTGTGGATACTTCAATGCAAGAAGCATCAGGAATAAGGTGGGTGAACGTAAGGCATGGATCGGTACTTGGGACTACAATGTGGTGGCCATCACGGAAACTTGGATAGAAGAGGGGCAGAAATGGTTGTTGGAGGTCCCTGGTTATAGATGTTTCAATAAGATTAGGGAGGGTGGTAAAAGAGGTGGGGGAGGGTGGCATTGTTAATTAGAGATAGTATGACAGCTGCAGAAAGGCAGTTCGAGGTGTATCAGCCTACTGAGGTAGTATGGGTTAAAGTCAGAAATAGGAAAGGAGCAGTCACCTTGTTAGGAGTTTTCTATAGGCCCCCCAATAGTAGCAGAGATGTGGAGGAACAGATTGGGAAACAGATCTTGGAAAGGCGCAGAAGTCACAGGGTAGTAGTCATGGGTAACTTTAGCTTCCCAAACATTGAGTGGAAACTCTTTAGATCAAATAGTTTGGATGGGGTGGTGTTTGTGCAGTGTGTCCAGGAAGCTTTTCTAACACAGTATGTAGATTGTCCGACCAGAGGAGGGGCAATATTGGATTTAGTACTTGGTAATGAACCAGGGCAAGTGATAGATTTGTTAGTGGGGGAGCATTTTGGAGATAGTGACCACAATTCTGTGATTTTCACTTTAGTAATGGAGAGGGATAGGTGCGTGCAACAGGGCAAGGTTTACAATTGGGGGAAGGGTAAATACGATGTTGTCAGACAAGAATTGAAGTGCATAAGTTGGGAACATAGGCTGTCAGGGAAGGACACAAGTGAAATGTGGAACTTGTTCAAGGAACAGGTACTCCGTGTCCTTGATATGTATGTCCCTGTCAGGCAGGGAAGAGATGGTCGAGTGAGGGAACCATGGTTGACAAGAGAGGTTGAATGTCTTGTTAAGAGGAAAAAGGAGACTTATGATTGGTGGAGTTGTGGATAGTGAGGAGGGCTGTTGTCGGCTGCAAAGAGACATAGATAGGATGCAGAGCTGGGCTGAGAAGTGGCAGATGGAGTTTAACCCTGAAAAGTGTGAGGTTGTCCATTTTGGAAGAACAAATATGAATGCGGAATACAGGGTTAACGGTAGAGTTCTTGGCCATGTGGAGGAGCAGAGAGATCTTGGGGTCTATGTTCATACATCTTTGAAAGTTGCCACTCAAGTGGATAGAGCTGTGAAGAAGGCCTATGGTGTGCTCGCGTTCATTAACAGAGGGATTGAATTTAAGAGCTGTGAGGTGATGATGCAGCTGTACAAAACCTTGGTAAGACCACATTTGGAGTACTGTGTGCAGTTCTGGTCGCCTCATTTTAGGAAGGATGTGGAAGCTTTGGAAAAGGTGCAAATGAGATTTAACAGGATGTTGCCTGGAATGGAAAGTAGGTCTTATGAGGAAAGGTTGAGGGTGCTAGGCCTTTTCTCATTAGAACGGAGAAGGATGAGGGGCAACTTGATAGAGGTTTATAAGATGATCAGGGGAATAGATAGAGTAGACAGTCAGAGACTTTTTCCCCGGGTGGAACAAACCATTACAAGGGGACATAAATTTAAGGTGAAAGGTGGAAGATATAGGAGGGATATCAGAGGTAGGTTCTTTACCCAGAGAGTAGTGGGGGCATGGAATGCACTGCCTGTGGAAGTAGTTGATTCGGAAACATTAGGGACCTTCAAGCAGCTATTGGATAGGTACATGGATTACGGTAAAATGATATAGTGTAGATTTATTTGTTCTTAAGGACAGCACGGTAGCATTGTGGATAGCACAATTGCTTCACAGCTCCAGGGTCCCAGGTTCGATTCCGGCTTGGGTCACTGTCTGTGCGGAGTCTGCACGTCCTCCCCGTGTCTGCGTGGGTTTCCTCCGGGTGCTCCGGTTTCCTCCCACAGTCCAAAGATGTGCAGGTTAGGTGGATTGGCCATGATAAATTGCCCTTAGTGTCCAAAATTGCCCTTAGTGTTGGGTGGAGGTGTTGACTTTGGTTAGGGTGCTCTTTCCAAGAGCCGGTGCAGACTCAGGGGGCCGAATGGCCTCCTTCTGCACTGTAAATTCAATGATAATCTATGATTAATCTAGGACAAAGGTTCGGCACAACATCGTGGGCCGAAGGGCCTGTTCTGTGCTGTATTTTTCTATGTTCTATGTTCTATGTTCAAAGCAGCACAGCAGAGTTGGATGGAAGGAAGTCATGCCCCCTTTTTGCAACATTGGCTGTCATAAAGCAGGTCAGATTAAAGACCCCAGCCTCTTTGAGAAGCCAAGGTGTAGGTCAGTGGGCAGGTTGGGGCTTGGCTGGTCAGTTGGTGGGGTTGGGGTTGGAATCAAAGAATTTACAGTGCAGAAGGAGGCCATTAGGCCCATCGAGTCTGCACCGGCTCTTGGAAAGAGCACCCTACCGGACTTCCGGATGCGGCGATGACCAGCTAAGTCACACGTTTCGGCAGCTCCCGGTGGAATGGACTTTTGGGCTCTTAATAAGAGCCCCAACGGCAATTTAAACGGCTAAAAGTACTGTGCGGTAAACCAGAAGGGAATCCCCCCTGGATACGGATGGAAAAAGGAGAGGAAAGTGGCCGGATTGCGGTGGATCCTTTAGAGCAGCGGCAAGGAAGGCAAGCAAAAACCAAGATGGCGTCGGAAGGTGGCAGCTTAATATGGGGCCCTGAACAACACGAGTTCTTGAAGCGCTGCGTGGAAGAACTTAAAAAGGAGATGAAGAAGGAGCTGTTGGCCCCGATATTACAGGCGATCGAAGGGCTAAAAGATGAGCAAAAGACCCAGGAGCGGGAGCTTCGGGTCGTGAAGGCAAAGGCTGCCGAGAACGAGGACGATATACAGGGCCTGGTGGTGAAGACGGAGATGCACGAGGCACACCATAAACGATGTGTGGAAAGGCTGGAGGTGCTGGAGAATAATGCGAGGAGGAAGAATTTAAGGATTCTTGGTCTTCCTGAAGGTGCAGAAGGGGCGGACGTCGGGGCATATGTGAGCACGATTCTGCACTCGTTAATGGGAGCGGAGGCCCCGACGGGTCCGTTGGAGGTGGAGGGAGCATACCGAGTGATGGCGCGAGGACCGAGAGCAGGAGAAATTCCCAGAGCCATAGTGGTGAGATTCCTCCGTTTTAAGGACAGAGAGATGGTCCTCAGATGGGCAAAGAAAACTCGGAGCAGTAAATGGGAGAACGCGGTGATCCGCGTATATCAAGACTGGAGTGCGGAGGTGGCGAGAAGGAGGGCGAGCTTTAATCGGGCCAAGGCGGTGCTTCATAAAAAGAAGATTAAATTTGGAATGCTGCAGCCGGCAAGACTGTGGGTCACATATCAAGGGAAGCACCACTACTTTGAAACGGCGGATGAGGCGTGGACATTTATTGTTGAAGAGAAATTGGAATAAGCGGGTTATTAAAAAAGAACGTTTGAGACAAAGTGGTGGGGCGAATATGGGGGGCGAAGAGGGGGGAAAAAGGGGGGAGAGATGATTTTTATGTTGTTAATCCTGCGACCCGGTAACTTTTCTCTCTTCCACAGGTTGTGGGGGAGGGAGGAAGGGAGGTGGAGGAGCTGGGGGCGTTGGCCATTGGGGGCGGGGCCAAAAGGGAAGCACGGGCTTTGTTCCCGCGCTATGATAATTATGGCGGGATTAGGGAAGCAGGAAGGAGGGGGCGTCGCACGGTGCGAGCCGAGGTCACGGGGGGAAGCCGAGATGGCCAGAGTTTGCTGACTTCTGGGAGCAACATGGGGGGTGTAACTACGCTAGTGGGGGATCTTGCGGGGGGGGGTGGGAGGGGGGATTTACTGGGTTGCTGCTGCTGGGGAGAAGGGGGAGCTGGTATGGGGTGGGGTGGGCGGGGCGGGAGGGCACCGCCTGGGGGGGACACAGCTGCGTGGGAACCGGGTGAGGAGCTGGATAAAAGGGGATGGCTAATCGACAAGGGGGAGGGGGTAAAGAGCCCCCCAACCCGGCTGATCACGTGGAATGTGAGAGGGCTGAACGGGCCGATAAAGAGGGCACGGGTACTCGCACGCCTTAAGAAACTTAAGGCAGATGTGGTTATGTTACAGGAGACGCATTTGAAACTGATAGACCAGGTTAGACTACGCAAAGGATGGGGGGGGGCACGTGTTTCATTCGGGGCTAGATGCGAAAAACAGGGGGGTGGCTATACTAGTGGGGAAGCGGGTAATGTTTGAGGAAAAGACCATAGTGGCGGATAGTGGGGGCAGATACGTGATGGTGAGTGGCAAATTACAGGGGGAGGCGGTGGTCTTAGTGAACGTGTATGCCCCGAACTGGGATGATGCCAACTTTTTAAAAAAATATATTTTATTGAAAATTTCTGGTCAGCCATCACAGTACATTGTGTATCCTTTACACAATAATATAACAGTATAAATAACAATGACCTGTTTTATAAACAAAGAATAAATAATATATAACAAAAACGAAAACTAAAACTAAATGGCAACTGCCTTGTCTCAGTTAAACACTCTCCAAAAATATGATTTAACAGTCCAATATACAATTATTTATAGCAACGACCTATACATATTATACATATATATTAATAACCCTGAGACTCCTTCTGGTTCCTCCCCCCCCCTCCCCCCCCCTACCCCCCCCCCCCCCCCCCCCCACCTCCCACCCCCCTGGGCTGTTGCTGCTGCCTTCTTCTTTTCCATTCCCTCTATCTTTCTGTGAGGTATTCGACGAACGGTTGCCACCGCCTGGTGAACCCTTGAGCCGATCCCCTTAGGACGAACTTAATCCGTTCCAGCTTTATAAACCCTGCCATGTCATTTATCCAGGTCTCCACCCCCGGGGGCTTGGCTTCCTTCCACATCAACAGTATCCTGCGCCGGGCTACTAGGGACGCAAAGGCCAAAACATCGGCCTCTCTCGCCTCCTGCACTCCCGGCTCTTGTGCAACCCCAAATATAGCCAATCCCCAGCTTGGTTCGAACTGGACCCCCACTACTTTTGAAAGCACCTTTGTCACCCCCACCCAGAACCCCTGTAGTGCCGGACATGACCAGAACATGTGGGTGTGATTCGCTGGGCTTCTCGAGCATCTCGCACACCTATCCTCTACCCCCCAAAATTTACTGAGCCGTGCTCCAGTCATATGCGCCCTGTGTAACACCTTAAATTGAATCAGGCTTAGCCTGGCACACGAGGACGATGAGTTTACCCTACTTAGGGCATCCGCCCACAGCCCCTCCTCAATCTCCTCCCCCAGCTCTTCTTCCCATTTCCCTTTCAGCTCATCTACCATAATCTCCCCCTCGTCCCTCATTTCCCTATATATGTCTGACACCTTACCGTCCCCCACCCATGTCTTTGAGATTACTCTGTCCTGCACCTCATGCGTCGGGAGCTGCGGGAATTCCCTCACCTGCTGCCTCGCAAAAGCCCTCAGTTGCATTTACCGGAATGCATTCCCATGGGGCAACCCATATTTCTCGGTCAGCGCTCCCAGACTTGCGAACTTCCCACCCACAAACAGATCTTTCAGTTGCGTTACTCCTGCTCTTTGCCATATTCCAAATCCACCATCCATTCTCCCCGGGGCAAACCTATGGTTATTTCTTATCGGGGACCCCACCAAGGCTCCCGTCTTTCCCCTATGCCGTCTCCACTGTCCCCAAATTTTCAAAGTCGCCACCACCACCGGGCTTGTGGTGTATTTCTTCGGTGAGAACGGCAATGGGGCCGTCACCATAGCTTGTAGGCTAGTCCCCCTACAGGACGCCCTCTCCAATCTCTTCCACGCCGCTCCCTCCTCTTCTCCCATCCACTTACTCACCATTGAGATATTGGCAGCCCAGTAGTACTCACTTAGGCTCGGTAGTGCCAGCCCCCCTCCTATCCCTACTACGCTGTAAGAATCCCTTCCTCACTCTCGGGGTCTTCCCGGCCCACACAAAACTCATGATACTCCTCCATTTGTTCCACCAATCGCGTTAAATTTAACCTATGCAATGTACCCCAATTCTTGGCTATCTGGATCCCCAAGTAACGAAAGTCCCTTGTTACCTTCCTCAGCGGAAAGTCCTCTATTTCTCTGCTCTGCTCCCCTGGATGCACCACAAACAACTCACTTTTCCCCATGTTCAGTTTATATCCTGAGAATTCTCCAAACTCCCGAAGTGTCCGCATTATCTCTGGCATCCCCTCCGCCGGGTCCGCTACATATAACAACAAATCATCCGCATACAGAGATACCCGGTGTTCTTCTCCTCCTCTAAGTATTCCCCTCCACTTCTTGGAACCCCTCAATGCTATTGCCAGGGGCTCAATCGCCAGTGCAAACAGTAATGGGGACAGAGGGCATCCCTGCCTTGTCCCTCTATGGAGCCGAAGGTATGCAGATCCCCGTCCATTCGTGACCACACTCGCCACTAGGGCCCTATACAACAGCTGCACCCATCCAACATACTCATCTCCAAAACCAAATCTCCTCAGCACCTCCCACAAATAATCCCACTCCACTCTATCAAATGCTTTCTCGGCATCCATCGCCACCACTATCTCCGCTTCACCCTCTGGTGGGGGCATCATCATTACCCCTAGCAGCCTCCGTATATTCGTATTCAGCTGTCTCCCCTTCACAAACCCAGTTTGGTCCTCATGGACCACCCTCGGGACACAATCCTCTATCCTCATTGCCATTACCTTGGCCAGAATCTTAGCGTCTACATTTAGGAGGGAAATAGGTCTATAGGACCCGCATTGCAGCGGGTCCTTTTCCTTCTTTAGGAGAAGCGATATCGTTGCCTCAGACATAGTCGGGGGCAGCTGTCCCCTTTCCTTTGCCTCATTAAAGGTCCTCATCAGTAGCGGGGCGAGCAAGTCCACATATTTCCTGTAAAATTCAACTGGGAATCCATCCGGTCCCGGAGCCTTCCCCACCTGCATGCTCCTAATTCCTTTCACTACTTCCTCTATTTCAATCTGTGCTCCCAGTCCCACCCTTTCCTGCTCCTCCACCTTGGGAAATTCCAGCCGGTCCATAAAGCCCATCATTCTCTCCCTCCCATCCGGGGGTTGAGCTTCGTATAATTTTTTATAAAATGCCTTGAACACTCCATTCACTCTCTCCGCTCCCCGCTCCATCTGTCCTTCCTCATCCCTCACTCCCTATTTCCCTCGCTGCTCCCCTTTTCCTCAATTGGTGAGCCAGCAACCTGCTCGCCTTCTCCCCATATTCGTACTGTACACCCTGTGCCTTCCTCCACTGTGCCTCTGCAGTACCCGTTGTCAGCAAGTCAAATTCTATGTGTAGTCTTTGCCTTTCCCTGTACAGTCCCTCCTCCGGTGCCTCCGCATATTGCCTGTTCACCCTCAGAAGTTCTTGCAGCAACCGCTCCCGTTCCCTACTCTCCTGCTTTCCTTTATGTGCCCTTATTGATATCAGCTCCCCTCTAACCACTGCCTTCAGCGCCTCCCAGACCACTCCCACCTGGACCTCCCCATTATCATTGAGTTCCAAGTACTTTTCAATGCACCCCCTCACCCTTAGACACCCCCCCTCATCTGCCATTAGTCCCATGTCCATTCTCCAGGGTGGGCGCCCTTCTGTTTCCTCCCCTATCTCCAAGTCCACCCAATGTGGAGCGTGATCCAAAATGGCTATAGCCGTATACTCCGTTCCCCTCACCTTCGGGATCAACGCCCTTCCCAAAACAAAAAAGTCTATTCGTGAATAGACTTTGTGGACATAGGAGAAAAACGAAAACTCCTTACTCCTAGGTCTGCTAAATCTCCACGGGTCTACTCCTCCCATCTGCTCCATAAAATCTTTAAGCACCTTGGCTGCTGCCGGCCTCCTTCCAGTCCTGGACCTCGACCTGTCCAGCCCTGGTTCCAACACCGTATTGAAATCTCCCCCCATTACCAACTTTCCCACCTCTAGGTCCGGGATGCGTCCTAGCATACGCCTCATAAAATTGGCATCATCCCAGTTCGGGGCATATACGTTTACCAAAACCACCGTCTCCCCCTGTAGTTTGCCACTCACCATCACGTATCTGCCCCCGCTATCCGCCACTATAGTCTTTGCCTCAAACATTACCCGCTTCCCCACCAATATAGCCACCCCCCTGTTTTTCGCATCTAGCCCCGAATGGAACGCCTGCCCCACCCAACCTTTGCGTAGTCTCACCTGGTCTATCAGTTTCAAGTGCGTTTCCTGTAACATAACCACGTCTGCCTTAAGTTTCTTAAGGTGTGCGAGTACCCGTGCCCTCTTTATCGGCCCGTTCAGCCCTCTCACGTTCCACGTGATCAGCCGGGTTGGGGGGCTTTTTACCCCCCCCCCCTTGTCGATTAGCCATCCCCTTTTTCCAGCTCCTCACCCGGTTCCCACGCAGCTGTGTCCCCCCCAGGCGGTGCTCCCCCGCCCATCCCACCCCATACCAGCTCCCCCCTCTCCCCAGCAGCAGCAGCAGCCCAATAATTCCCCCCTCCCACCCCCCCCGCTAGATCTCCCACTAGCGTAGTTACACCCTGGGATGATGCCAACTTTATGAGGCGAATGTTAGGACGTATCCCGGACCTAGAGGTGGGGAAGTTGGTAATGGGTGGAGATTTTAACATGGTGCTGGAACCAGGGCTGGACAGATCGAGGTCCAGGACTGGAACAAGGCCGGCAGCAGCCAAGGTGCTTAAAGACTTTATGGAGCAGATGGGAGGAGTAGACCCATGGAGATTTAGCAGACCTAGGAGTAAGGAGTTTTCGTTTCTCTCCTATGTCCACAAAGTTTATTCGCGAATAGACTTTTTTGTGTTGGGAAGGGCGTTGATCCCGAAGGTGAGGGGGACGGAGTATACGGCTATAGCTATTTCGGATCACGCTCCACACTGGGTGGACTTGGAGATAGGGGAGGAAAAAGAACGGCGTCCACCCTGGAGAATGGACATGGGACTAATGGCGGATGAGGGTGTGTGTCTAAGGGTGAGGGGGTGCATTGAAAAGTACTTGGAACTCAATGATAATGGGGAGGTCCAGGTGGGACTGGTCTGGGAGGCGCTGAAGGCAGTGGTTAGAGGGGAGCTAATATCAATCAGGGCACATAAAGGAAAGCAGGAGAGTAGTGAACGGGAGCGGTTGCTGCAAGAACTTCTGAGGGTGGACAGGCAATATGTGGAGGTACCGGAGGAGGGACTGTACAGGGAAAGGCAAAGGCTACACGTAGAATTTGATTTGCTGACAACGGGTACTGCAGAGGTACAGTACGAATATGGGGAGAAGGCGAGCAGGTTGCTGGCCCACCAATTGAGGAAAAGGGAGATGAGCAGCGAGGGAAATAGGGGGAGTGAGGGATGAGGAGGGAGAGATGGAGCGGGGAGCGGAGAGAGTGAATGGAGTGTTCAAGGCATTCTATGAAAGATTATATGAAGCTCAGCCCCCGGATGGGAAGGAGAGAATGATGTGTTTTCTGGACCAGCTGGAATTTCCTAAGGTGGAGGAGCAGGAGAGGGTGGGACTGGGAGCACAGATCGAAATGGAGGAAGTAGTGAAAGGAATTAGGAGCATGCAGGCGGGGAAGGCCCCGGGACCGGATGGATTCCCAGTTGAATTTTACAGGAAATATGTGGACTTGCTCGCCCCGCTACTGATGAGAACCCTTAATGAGGCGAGGGAAAGGGGACAGCTGCCCCCGACTATGTCAGAGGCAACGATATCGCTTCTCCTAAAGAAGGAAAAAGACCCGCTGCAATGCGGGTCCTATAGGCCTATTTCCCTCCTGAACGTAGACGCTAAGATTCTGGCCAAGGTAATGGCAATGAGGATAGAGGATTGTGTCCCGGGGGTGGTCCATGAGGACCAAACTGGGTTTGTGAAGGGGAGACAGCTGAATACGAATATACGGAGGCTGCTAGGGGTAATGATGATGCCCCCACCAGAGGGGGAAGCGGAGATAGTGGTGGTGATGGATGCCGAGAAAGCATTTGATAGAGTGGAGTGGGATTATTTGTGGGAGGTGTTGAGGAGATTTGGCTTTGGAGATGAGTATATTAGATGGGTACAGCTGCTGTATAGGGCCCCGATGGCGAGCGTGGTCACGAATGGACGGGGGTCTGCGTATTTTCGGCTCCATAGAGGGACGAGGCAGGGATGTCCTCTGTCCCCATTATTGTTTGCACTGGCGATTGAGCCCCTGGCAATAGCATTGAGGGGTTCCAGGAAGTGGAGGGGAGTACTCAGGGGAGGAGAAGAACACCGGGTATCTCTGTATGCGGACGATTTGTTGTTGTATGTGGCGGACCCGGCGGAGGGGATGCCAGAGATAATGCGGATACTTGGGGAGTTTGGAGAATTTTCAGGATATAAACTGAACATGGGGAAAAGTGAGTTGTTTGTGGTGCATCCTGGGGAGCAGAGCAGAGAAATAGAGGACTTACCGCTGAGGAAGGTAACAAGGGACTTTCGCTACTTGGGGATCCAGATAGCCAAGAATTGGGGGACATTGCATAGGTTAAATTTAACGCGGTTGGTGGAACAGATGGAGGAGGACTTCAAAGTTGGGACATGGTATCCCTGTCACTGGCAGGGAGGGTGCAGGAGGTTAAATGGTGGTCCTCCCGAGATTCCTCTTTGTGTTTCAGTGCCTCCCGGTGGTGATCACGAAGGCTTTTTTCAAAAGGATTCAGAAGAGTATCATGAGTTTTGTGTGGGCCGGGAAAACCCCGAGAGTGAGGAAGGGATTTTTGCAGCGTAGTAGGGATAGGGGGGGGCTGGCACTACCGAGCCTAAGTGAGTACTACTGGGCTGCCAATATCTCAATGGTATGTAAGTGGATGGGAGAAGAGGAGGGAGCGGCGTGGAAGAGATTGGAGAGGGCGTCCTGCAGGGGGACTAGCCTACAAGCTATGGTGACGGCGCCGTTGCCGTTCTCACCGAAGAAATACACCACAAGCCCGGTGGTGGTGGCTACTCTGAAAATTTGGGGGCAGTGGAGACGGCATAGGGGAAAGACGGGAGCCTCGGTGTGGTCCCCGATAAGAAATAACCATAGGTTTGCTCCGGGGAGAATGGATGGGGGATTTGGAACATGGCAAAGAGCAGGAGTAACACAATTGAGAGATCTGTTTGTAGATGGGACGTTTGCAAGTCTGGGAGCGCTGACCGAAAAATATGGGTTGCCCCAAGGGAATGCATTCCGGTATATGCAACTGAGGGCTTTTGCGAGGCAACAGGTGAGGGAATTCCCGCAGCTCCCGACGCAGGAGGTGCAGGACAGAGTGATCTCAAAGACATGGGTGGGGGACGGTAAGGTATCAGACATATATAGGGAAATGAGGGACGAGGGGGAGATTATGGTAGATGAGCTGAAAGGGAAATGGGACGAAGAACTGTGGGAGGAGATTGAGGAGGGGCTGTGGGCTGATGCCCTAAGTAGGGTAAACTCATCGTCCTCGTGTGCCAGGCTAAGCCTGATACAATTTTAGGTGTTACACAGGGCGCATATGACTGGAGCACGGCTCAGTAAATTTTTTTGAGTAGAAGATAGGTGTGCGAGATGCTCGAGAAGCCCAGCAAATCACACCCACATGTTCTGGTCATGTCCGGCACTACAGGGGTTTTGGGTGGGGGTGACAAAGGTGCTTTCGAAGGCGCTGGGGGTCCAGGTCGAACCAAGCTGGGGGTTGGCTATATTCGGGGTTGCAGAAGAGCTGGGAGTGCAGGAGGCGAAAGAGGCTGATGTTTTGACTTTGCGTCCCTAGTAGCTCGGCGCAGGATACTGTTGATGTGGAAGGAAGCCAAGCCCCCGGGTGTGGAGACCTGGATAAATGACATGGCAGGGTTTATAAAGCTGGAACGGATTAAGTTCGTCCTAAGGGGATCGGCTCAAGGGTTCACCAGGCGGTGGCAACCGTTCGTTGAATACCTCACAGAAAGATAGAGGGAATGGAAACGAAGAAGACAGCAGCAGCAACCCAGGGGGGGGTGGGGGGGAGGAACCAGAAGGACTCTCAGGGATGTTAGTGTATAAGTATAATGTGTATAGGTTGTTGTTATAGGTAATTGTATATTGGACTGCTGAATTGTATTTTTGGAGAGTATTTATTTGGGACAAGGCAGTTGCCATTTAGTTTTGTTTTTTAATTTGGATGTTGTTTATATATTATTTATTTCTTGTTTAAAAAACTGGCCATTGTTATTTATATTGTTATATTACTGTGTAAAAGGTACACAATGTACTGTTATGGTTGGCCAAAAATTTTGAATAAAATATATTTTTTTAAAAAGAAAGAGCACCCTACCCAAGTCTACATCTCCACCCTATCCCCATAACCCAGTAACCCCACCCAACACTAAGGACAATTTTGGGCACTAAGGGCAATTTATCATGGCCAATCCACCTAACGTGCATATTTTTGGAGTGTGGGAGGAAACCGGAGCACCCGGAGGAAACCCACGCACACATGGGGAGAACGTGCTGACTCCTCACAGACAGTGACCCAAGCCGTGAATCGAACCTGGGACCCTGGAGCTGTGAAGCAATTGTGCTAACCACTATGTTACCGGGTTGCCAGGTGGTCAGTGGAGGATGAATTGGGTGGTCAGTGGGTAGGTCCTGTCATTAGGGAGGGGGTGGGCCGGATGACCAGTCGAGCAAGCCTAGAGGGTAGTTCACAGGGTTGAGAGGGGTAGTTTGGGCAGGGGGCTAGTTGGAGGGGTGCGTGTAGTGTGGGATCAGGGAGTTTGGTGGGGATGTTGGTGGTGTTCAATACTATAGTAACGCAGGAGTAAGAAGGGGTTTTAACTCTTCTAACGTTTGCTCAGAAACTACTCTGGTACGATAGACGGAACCATCCGAAGTGACTGATTTAAATCGGAGTGTCGGATAGTTCCTATTGCAGAGTAATTGCCCTTCAGAAAAGTGAAATTCACGATGATTCCTGTGAAGTCCTTTCTTGGGGGTAACCAGGGAAGGGGCGGGGGGTCCCCCAGTACATTTTCTGGGGTTCATCCTGGGCGCCAGCTCTCTCCGGAGATCGGAAATTATGGGTCAATAGTTCCAAAAGACAGGCAGAATGGAAAAAGAGGAAAAGTAACCCTGACAGGCGGCATGGTGGCACAGTGGTTAGCACTGCTGCCTCACATCACCAGGGACCCAGGTTCAATTCTCGCCTTGGGTCACTGCCTGTGTGGCGTTTGTACGTTCTCCCCGTGTCTGCGTGGATTTCCTCCGAGGGCTCCGGTTTCTTCCCACAGTCCAAAGATGCACAGATTAGGTGGATCAGGCATGCTAAACATTTAATTTGTACCCTGAGAAGGTCTCGGTCGCAATGTGCGATGAGCACGGTCTAGCTGTAGAGGGGACGTGAATGTTGGTGTTCTTTGTGTTGCTGAATTTAGGATGGTTGGCGTAGTGTTCACAAAGACCACAAAATAGCTTTAAACTGAACAAAGCTCTAAATTTATTAACACTAGTGTCACTCGGGAACTTACCTTCACAGTAACCCCAGGAGCAGCCTGTGAGGCAAGGAGACCACAGAGGGAAAAGAGCCTAGAATCCACTAATAGGCAGAGACGTAGATCTATTGAAGAGCTAAGTCAGATTTTCACTACACAGGCTCGGCTGGACAAAGCAGAAACCTGGCATTGCAAGGAGTGAGCCGGGCCGATCTTGTTTCTAGAAACTTAACTTCCATTTCCTCAGTGAACCTAAAGGGAATAATCAGACTTGCCAAGTTTCCAGCTTCCATTGTGAAAGACGCAAAAGTAATAATGACAGTTTAGATATTTAAAAAACCTAAGTGCATGATACCTCTCTTGTAATTACATTTTCTTGTATGAGAATTGTGTGCATGTGTGTCAGGATGCTGGCAGACCTGCTGAGATTTCCCAGCATTTCCTCTTTGGTTTCAGATTCCAGTATCTGCAGCAATTTGCTTTTATGAAGGAACATAGCGATCTCTTTTGTAAGTTTGACGGTTCAGGAGATATCAGGAGATTATCCAGAGAAGGGGTCCAGAGAGCGGTTGAATAAACTCGGTTTGTTCTCACTGGAACGAAGGAGGTTGAGGGGAGACCTGATAGAGGTCTACAAAATTATGAGGGGCATAGACAGAGTGGATAGTCAGAGGCTTTTCCCCAGGGTAGAGGGGTCAATCACTAGGGGGCATAGATTTAAGGTGAGAGGGGCAAGGTTTAGAGTAGATGTACGAGGCAAGTTTTTTACGCAGAGGGCAGTGGGTGCCGGGAACTCGCTACCGGAGGAGGTGGTGGAAGTAGGGACGATAGTGACATTTAAGGGGCATCTTGACAAATACATGAATAGGATGGGAATAGAGGGATACGGACCCAGGAAGTGTAGAAGATTGTAGTTTAGTCGGGCAGCATGGTCGGCACGGGCTTGGAGGGCCGAAGGGCCTGTTCCTGTGCTGTACATTTCTTTGTTCTTTGTTCTTTGGGTCAATTTTAGAAGTAATTTTAGAGTCATTTATTAAGTAGATTAATGTGAAGAAAAGTTTACATATAATTTATGAGGCAAGTCGATCGGAAAAGCCCCTTGTCTGCTCTGTTTGCCTCCTTTCCGTTTGTTCTCTGTCCTTTCGAGTGGACTGGCCCTTTGTGCGGACTGGGAGTAGGTTAAGGTAGTTCTCCCGTAGCCTGCTCTGCCAATGATGACTCCGCCTTCTTCGGCAGTCCCTCAGGGTCGAGGGTGACTTGCTTCCATTCCGGGGAGGTGGGTTCTGCGGTGGCTCCTGGATCCGCAGACTCTGCCATGGGGTTGGGAGGTGGCATTTGATGAGGTGGGTGGGTGGGACGCTCTCCTTCCGCTGATTACGCTTGGCTTCCGCGTGCTCCACCCTGTCACGCCCGAGGTGATTGCCGCCTTCGCGGATGCTTCTTCTCCAGTTTGTGCGTTCTCAGGCAAGCGATCCCCCATGTGTCGATGGGGATGTTGCATTTATTTAGGGAGGCTTTCAGAGTGACCTTGTAGCGTTTCCTCTGCCCTCCTAGTGATCGCTCGCCGTTGCCAACGATGACTGCAGCCCGCATAGATCATTTCGAAAATTCTTTCCTGGTCCAGACTGATTCCCCCCCTCCCCTCCCCCCACTTTGCAAACTTGTTTTAACCTTTTACTCAGACGATTGGTTTACATATATGGGTCATGAGATCCAGCCTTATCAGGAATGTCTGTACTGGAGAAATGGCCTTGGCAGAGATAACTGCTGGGCCTATTCTGAGTTATTCACATAGAAAACTGCTCTGGAAACTTTCTTTGTAAGATTTCTAAAAATCTTCAAAACATTTCTTAAGATTTTATCTGGTTGTTTGACAGCAATTTCTTACACATCGATCCAACCTGGGAGCGATTCATCAGCTGTTCTGTAAATGGTCTCCGTTCGCCTGTCTCAGCTGGAGTAAGGTAACGAGCTAGCCTGGGATGGGCAACACTCCAGTCCAAACATCCCCTGACAGAAAATGGCAGGTAGACCGCAGAACGAGGTGAATACTGGGCATGAAAACACACCACACATTCGTCAAGAAAGACAAGTGGTTTTCTGAGAGAAAATCATTCCTGCGCTCCTGTTGCTTTGCAGAGACTTCCCAAACATCAAAAAGGAGCAGAACCTTGCACCTTGCCTGAGCAAGGGAACAACATTCAACACACTTATATTTTTAACTCGACCATTCATCATTCTCCCGATGGGAGCTTATAGCCAAAAGGGAAATAAGCCAAAGCTCATCAGCACCTCCTGAGCTGCATGAACCTTTTTTTCAGCACAACCGAGTTTCAGTTCCACACATGGTTTTACTAAGAGTTCCTAAATAAAAGACTTACCCATCTTTTCCTGGCCAGGAGAGGCTAGTCAATATAAATGTGACATCATATTGAAAGTATGAAATGGATCCTTAAAAGGCAGGTAATCTTTGCTGTTGTACAATTGGAGCAGTCCATGTTACGACACTTGCTGTTTTATAATGTGTTCTATTCCTGATAGCCGAACCCTGCCTTCCCCCCCATATCCTTTGACCCCCTTCACTCTAAGTGTTATATCTAACTGCTTCTTGAACTCATACAATGTTTTGGCCTCAACTACTTCCTGCGGTAACAAATTCCACAGGCTCACCACTCTCCATGAGGAGAAAGTTCTCTTCATCTCTGTCCGAAATGGTTTACCCTGAATCCTCAGACCGTGGCCTCTGGTCACCCACCATCGGGAACATCTAATCCTGTTAGAATTTTATAGGTTTCTATGAGATCCCTCCTCATTCTTCTCCAGCGAATACAATCCTACCCGACCCAATCTCTCCTCATATGTCCATCCTGCCATCCCAGGAATCAGTCTGGTAAACCTTCGCTGCAGTCCCCCAAAGCAAGAAAATCCTTCCTCCGATAAGGAAACTGCACACAATATTCTTGGTGTGGCCTCACGAAGACCCTGTATAATTGCAGCAAGACACCCCTGTACTTGAATCCTCTTGATATGAAGACCAATATACCATTTGCCTTCTTTACCACCTGCTGCACCTGCATGCTTACCTTCAGTGACTGGTGTATGAGGACACCCTGGTCTCGTGGCACATTCCCCTCTCGTAATTTATACCCATTCAGATAATGCTCTGCCTTCTCGTTTTTGCTGGCAAACTGGATAATCCCACATTCATTCACATTATACTGCACCTGCCATTCATTTGCCCACTCACTCAACTTGTCCAAGTCACACTGAAGTATCTCCGCATCTCCTCACAGCTCACCCTCCCACCCAACTTGGTGTCATATACAAATTTGGTGATATTACTTTTCATTCCCTGATCAAAGTCATTAATATATATTGTGAATCACTGGGTTCCCAGCACTGATCCCTGGGGTACCCCACTAGTCACCGTCTGCACTGAAGGTTCTATTTGTACTGGGCCTGAGTGACCTGGTTTGAATCACCCTCTGAGTTTCACTTCCACCTTATTAGGAAGTATCTTTCTCCTGTCTTCCTTTGGAGAGGAGAACCAGTGGACGTGATTTATTTAGATTTCCAGAAGGCCATTGACAAGGTGCCGCATAGGAGACTTTAAATAAGTTAAGAGCCCATGGTGTTAAGGGTAAGATCCTGGCATGGATAGAGGGTTGGCTGTCTGGCAGAAGGCAGAGAATGGGGATAAAGGGGTCTTTTTCAGGATGGCAGCTGGTGACTAGTGATGTGTCTCAGGGGTCAGTGCTGGGACCACAACTTTTCACAGTATACATTAATGATCTGGAAGAAGGAACTGAAGGCACTGTTGCTAAGTTTGCAGAAGATACAAAGATCTGTAGAGGGACAGGTAGTATTGAGGAAGTAGGCGGGCTGCAGAAGGACTTGGACAGGTGAGGAGAGTGGGCAAAGAAGTGGCAGATGGAACACAATGTGGGAAAATGTGAGGTTATGCACTTTGGAAGGAGAAATGGAGGCATAGACTATTTTCTAAATGGGAAGATGCTAAGGAAATCAGAAGCAGAGAACACAATATCAGACTAAAGCGACGATCATTTAAAACATTTAAAACAACAGGACAAATTTCTTCAGCCAGAGGGTGGTGAATCTGCGGAACTCTTTGCTGCAGAAGGCTGCGGAGGCCAAATCACTGAGTGTCTTTGAGACAGAGATAGATAGATTCTTGATAAATAAGGGGATCAGGGGTTATGGGGAGAAGGCAGGAGAATGGAGATGAGAAAAATATCAGCCATGATTGAATGACAGAGCAGAGTCGATGGGCCGAATGGCCTAATTCTGCTCCTATGCCTTATGGTCCTATGTATCACTTCACACTTCTCAGAATTAGATTTCATCAACCAAATGTCCGCCCATTCACCAGCCTGTCTATGACCTCTCAAAATCTGACACTATATGTCCACATTCTGTGCTTTCAGAAATTGTTTCATAGAATTTACAGTGCAGAAGGAGGCCATTCGGCCCATCGAGTCTGCACCGGCTCTTGGAAAGAGCACCCTACCCAAGGTCAACACCTCCACCCCATCCCCATAAC
Organism: Scyliorhinus torazame; assembly: GCF_047496885.1. NCBI lineage: Eukaryota > Metazoa > Chordata > Chondrichthyes > Carcharhiniformes > Scyliorhinidae > Scyliorhinus > Scyliorhinus torazame. The sequence goes on from NC_092709.1 coordinate 331,700,510, forward strand.
CCAGTAACCCCACTCAACACTAAGGGCAATTTAGTGGCCCCCGGAAACCCAAGTCTAGACCATTAATACAGATCAAAATGAGCAGTCCCAGTAAGACCTGATGAACCCACCATATAGAACTATAGAATAGAATACGTACCAATGCACAAGGAGACCATTCAGCCCATCAAGTCTGCACCGACCCTCTGAAAGAGCACCCTACCTACGCCCACTCTATCCCCATTATCCAACCTAACCTGTACATCCCTGGACACTAAGGGGGAATTTTATCTTGGCTAATCCACCTAACCTGCACATCTTTGGACTGTGAGAGGAAATTGGAGCACCTGGAGGAAACCCACGCAGACACGGGGAGAACATGCAGACTCCTCAAAGTCAGTGACCTAAGCGGGAATCGAACCTGGGACCCTGGCGCTGTGAAGCAACAGTGTTAACCACTGTGCTACCATGCCATATCACATCCCATATATCTAGTTTAACTCGGTGGGCTGGACAGAGGATTGCAATGCAAAGCAAGGCCAGCAGCGGGGGTTAAATTCCCATACCAGCTTACCCAAACAGGCGCCGGAATGTGGCGACTAGGGGCAAAGTAACTTCATACTTGTGACAATAAAAGATTATTATTACAATATCAGTCAAAAGATGGCACCTGGGTGTAGACCAAGTGGATCATATCTAGTACAGTCCTGCAAAACACCTTATTCCATCCAAACAGTGAATTGAATCACAGCCTGGTTTAATAAAAAAAGTGTAAAAGCAGTGACCAAAAACTGCAAATGCTTTATTTGACGGATTGCATAACCCCCTGTTACATTCCACTCTGAAAACACTTGCCATTAACCCATTAGGTGGTTGGGGGGGGTGGGGGGGGTGGGGGTTAATATCTTCAGATCACATCCAAGCTGGTAAATTCCCATAGAGGCTGTAAAAAAACTGGGGAGAAAATAGTTAAAGCTGTTTGCAATATTGAGCCCAAATTCTCTGGCTACCTCCTTCAAAAGGCTAAAATAATCTGCTCCATCAAGGTGAAGTTAATCACAGCGTTTGCTGAAGACACCAGGATTTCAAGGTCTGATAACAAAATTTCCTTTTGAAGTTCAAGATCCCAATCAATTCCCAATTAACTTTCCATCAACAATTAACTGGGCGCACAGAATGGGCAGAGGTGAACGCGTGAGGTGATGTATTTTGGCAGGTGCTTTAGGGAGAGGCGGTACAGACTTAATGACACCCTTCTGCAGAACGCGCAGGAGCACAGTGACTTCGGGGATCATGGGCACAGATGGTGGCAGGGACACATTGAGAGAGTAGTTAGCAAAACATGTGGGATCTTGGAATCATGGAATCCCTACAGTGCAGAAGGAGGCCATTCAACCCATTGAGTCTGTACCAACCCTCCAAAAGAACACTCTACCCCGATGCCCTTCCCCATCTACCCTGCCCTATCCCCTCAACCTAACCTGCATATCGAAGGGCAATCTTAACATGGCCGATCCACCTAACCTGCACATCTTTGGACTGTGGGTGAAAAAGGAAGCACCCGGAGGAAACCCACGCAGACACAGGGAGAACGTGCAAACTCCACCCAGGCAGTCACCCAAGGCCTGAATTGAACCTGGGTCCCTTGCGCTGTAAGGCAGTAGTGCTAGCCACCGTGCCGCCTCTAAATAGAGGCATTGAGTAGAAACGTTGGGAAGTTATACTGAGCCTCTATAAAGCTCTGGTTTGGCCACAACTAGAGTATTGTATCTAGTCCTGGTCACCGCACTTTACGAAGGTTGTCAGGGTCCTTGTGAGGGTGTGGAGGAGATTTAGCAGAATGGTTCAAGGGGCGAGGAAGTTTAGAGACAAGGTTATGCTGTCGAAGCTGGGTTTGTTCTCCTTGCTGCAAAGGAGATTGAAGGGAGATTTGATAGAGGTGTACAAGATTGTGACAGGTTTAGATAAGGTAGACAAAGGATAGCTGTCCCCATTGGCTGATGGCACAAAGACTTTGGGGCAAAGATTGAAGGTATTGAGCATGAGATGCCGGGCAGTTGTGGTGAAGTACTATTTTATACACAGCGAACAGTAATAATCTGGATCTCGCTGATGACAAGATGGTATGAGAGGAGACATTCAGTGATTAAAAATTAAATTGGATTCACGCTTGAGGAAAACGAGCTTTCGGCGATAGATATGGAGATAAATTGAGGATATGGTACTGACTGAATTGTTCTGCAGAGAGCTGGCATGGATTTAATGGGCCAAGTGGACTCCTTCAGTGCCGGAAAAGACTCTACCAATCTATCTGAAATACCAATGTCAACCAAATTCATCATAACCCCTGAACCCATTTATCTTCAGACAACAGGAATTGGTAATGGTTTTGCTGCTGCAGTTTGCACCATCTGCAATTTGACACATCCTTGTTTTCTTGTCCCATTGTCATCCCCTTTTGTCTTTCACTATCATCCCTTTGGAACCACAACACCTCATACTCACCCACCATATTCCCTCTCATACACCCTACTCACCTTCCATGTCCCCTCATACCCCTTCGTGCCCCTCATATATCCTGCATAGCCACTCGCCCAGTATCTACTATGGAACCATGTGGAGATGAACAAAAATTAATATTCTAACAATAATAGATGTCTCACCAATCACACTTGATACTGAAAAAAATAATGAAATCCAGTCGGAAAATATAAATTCCCTCATATGGCCAATCTCTTGTAAAAATCTATTTTGCTTACTACATCAAAGACAAGTAATCCTTCAACAATGCCTTAAACCTTTCACTCAAAACATCTATGCAGCCCCTTTATGAAAAAAGTGGTTCTGGGCCTTTGAAACTCAGCCAAGCTTTAATAATGAGCTCAGCTATAGTAAAGAGCCTTGGGAAATGTAAATAATGGAGTCCATCGATGTTTTTGAAACAGATGGCGAATGTTTTATTTTAAACTACAACAGATGGCCTGTCAATCAATTCCAGCAATGGGTGTTTGTTTTTAACACTAAGTGAAAGCTGCCACGTTTTTGTTCAATTTTAAGCAGACCTTAAATCCACCCATCATAATGTTTTGTCTCCTTCATGAATCGGTGATTCCCACATTGTGGTTATGGTCCTTCAAGCAGCAGAAATGGGGTCCATTAGAATTCAGCACTAATTCCAAATGGTCCAGCAGATTGGTGTTTTTCACTCACGCACACCGTACCATGCCCCCTTTCCCATCTGGCAAAATGGGGATCTGCCAGAAGTGGGAATGGGACCTCCTCATCTGAGTCTCAGCCACTGTTTAAAAAATATCTGACAAGTCATCCTGACCAAATATGGCCCATTAGCACCATTTCTGTCTCCACAGGTGCCACCTCATCTACTGTTTTCTTTTTTTGTTTCAGGTTTTCAACATGAGCGGTGTTTTGTTTTTCGTTAACCAAATTGACATAGATAATTACATAATAATATTTTATTGTCACAAGTAGGCTTCAATGAAGTTACTGTGAAAAGCCCCTAGTCGCCACATTCCGGCATCTGTTCGGGTACACAGAGGGAGAATTCAGAATTCTCACAGCTGGTACGGGAATTGAACCCTGGCCTTGTTCTGCATTACAAGCCAGCTGTCAAGCCCACTGAGCTAAACCAGCCTCCAATCTATGACCAAAGAATTGAACAGGAGGTAGACAAATGGGGAATTATTTTTAGCACGTCTCTGCATCTGAATGGCCTTTCATTGACATTAGTAATGAAAACTAAACACAAGGTCTGGGTGTATGACACAAATGGAAACAGGTTTTAAGGTTCCACTTGTCCTTCCGATGGGAAATTAATTGGGAGATGATTATCACACACGCTAATCCTGAACTTCAATGGAAGCTTTGTTATCTTGACCTTGAATTCCTTGTGTTAAAATGAATTAATTCATCACACCATTTTCAGCTCTACATGATTTTGTCTTGAGGCTGTTGAGCTCCTTAGCTCCCTCCTCTCTTCCCCCCCCTCCCGTAGCCATGGCATTGCCTCTCTATCCGTGTTGCTTTAACACCATTCACTTTAATTTTTCAGAATGTCTCTACAGGGGCTGGTTTAGCACACTGGGCTAAATCGCTGGCTTTTAAAGCAGGCCAAGGCAGGCCAGCAGCACGGTTTGATTCTGGTACCAACCTCCCCAAACAGGTGCCGGAATGTGGTGACTAGGGGCTTTTCACAGTAACTTCATTGAAGCCTACTCGTGACAATAAGCGATTTTCATTTTCATTTCCATCACAGTTTCCCCTTCCTCCTGCAACCTAGAGGATCTCCTAGTTACTGTCGTGTTGGGTGTTCCGATACACAAACGAACCAACACGGTTGTAGATGGTACAACTCTGTTTTATTATTCTGTACAATAACAACTATTAACTTCTGGCTGTGGTTCGTACTTCACCAGTTAACCTGTGGGCCCAGCCCTAGCACTATCTTGGTGAGGCACTCAGCACATGGTGTATGTCTGAGTGGCACGCTGTGAGCTCTGTGCTCTGAGCTATCTCCTGGTGGAATGAGCAGGAACTGTGGTGTTCCCTGTTTTACAGTGCGTGTGCTCTCACTGGTGATTGGCTGTGATGTTGTGTGTGTGTTGGTTGGTCCATCTACCTGTCCATCTGTGTGTGTGTGATTGCACCATGATATGTTAATATGGATACCATGACATCCCCCCTTTTCACAAGGATATGTGCCTACATGGTAATAAATATTGGTGTGTACTGAGTGCATCTGAGTATGTGTGTGCAATATCTACAACATGTACATGAGGCTAAACTATATACATTGGAAGGTGTCAGGTGCAACAGAGCAACGAGGTTGTACCACAAACAAAACAAGTGCAATCATCAAATATCGAAAGAGAACTCCTGGAACGACAAGAAAGAAACACGTTAACATTATTGCACAACAAATCAGTGAGTCCAATGTGCAAACAGGCTCATAATGCCAGTCTATTAGGTGGGCGACGAATTCGGGTTGACCGCCTCAAGGGTGGGTCAGGATCCACCGGCTGAGGAATGGGCCTGGCCATGGGCGATAGAGGAATAGGCAGAGTGGCAGGAAGCTCCACGAAGTCGACATCAGGGACAACAGGAAGGCGTGGCACCGGCGCATGATCACGTAGCGAGCGCGGAAGCAGCCGAAGGGCCCGTCGTTTACGCCGGTGAATGGAGCCATCAGGCATGCAAACCAGGAACGAGCGGGGAGCCACGCGGCGGAGAACCTCGGCGGTTGCCGACCAGCCACCCTCCGGCAGGTGTATGTGGACGTTGTCTCCAGGCGCCAGGGCTGGAAGATCAGTTGCCCGAGCGTCATGTGCCACCTTCTGCTGAGCACGCTGCTGTCGCATCCTTTGCAGTACTGGAGCATGGTCGGGTTTAGGAACATGAATGGATGGCACAGTGGTCTTGAGGGCATGACCCATCAACAGCTGGGCTGGCGAGAGGCCTGTGGACAGTGGGGCTGAGCGATAGGCCAGCTGGGTTAAACAGAAGTCAGATCCGGCATCAGCAGCCTTGCAGAGGAGCCACTTCACGATATGGAAGCTCTTTTCCGCCTTGCCATTCGACTGGGGATGCAGAGGGCTGGACGTCACGTGTGTGAAGCCGTATGAAGCGGCAAAAGAAGTCCATTCTTGGCTCGCAAAACAGACATGACGGTGAGCGGAATGCCATGGCGAGCGAAGGTTTCTTTGCATGCTCTGATGACAGCTGATGATGTCAAGTTGTGCAGGCGTATGACCTCCGGATAATTGGAAAAATAGTCAATTATAATGACGTAGTCCCTGCCGAGCGCATGAAAGAGGTCCACACCCACCTTCGCCCAGGGGGACGTGACCAACTCATGGGGCTGAAGTGTCTCAGGGGGTTACACCGGCTGAAACCTTTGGCAGGTGGGGCAGTTGAGCACCATGTTGGCAATGTCGTCGCTGATGCCCGGCCAGTACACAGCTTCTCGGGCCCTCCGCCTGCACTTTCCAACCCCGAGATGGCCTTCGTGCAATTGTTCAAGGACAAGCTGGTGCATGCTGTGTGGGATCACGATCCGGTCCAACTTCAAGAGGACACCATCAATGACGGCCAAGTCATCCCGGACATTGTAGAATTGTGGGCACTGCCCCTTGAGCCGCCCTTCCGTCATGTGGCGCATCACACGTTGTAGAAGGGGGTGAGCCGAAGTCTCACGGCGAATGTGGGCCAGACGTGCATCAGTAGCTGGCAGATTGGCCGATGTGAAGGCTACATGTGCGTCGACCTGACAAACGAACCCTTCCGATTCGGCGGTGTGCTTACTGCTCTGGACAGGGCATCCGTGATGATGAGATCCTTTCCCGGGGTGTAGACAAGTTGGAAGTCGTACCTCCGGAGCTTGAGCAGAATGCGCTGAAGGCGAGGGGTTATCTGGTTGATGTCCTTCTGAATGATGCCGACCAGCGGCGATGGCCGGTCTCCACAGTGAACTGTGGAAGACCAGACACATAGTCGTGGAATTTGTCGATTCCGGTTAACAAACCCAGGCACTCCTTTTCAATCTGCGCATAGCGCTGTTCTGAGGGGGTCATGGCCCGCGAGGCATAGGCGACCAGGGCCCATGATGCAGTGTCATCCCGTCGCAGGAGTACCGCCCCAATGTTCGACTGGCTGGCATCAGTCGAGATCTTTGTGTCCTGAGTAGTGTCGAAGAACGCCAATACCGGGTGTAGCGCACAAAGACTCCATGAGACGAATAGAGTGAAGTCGATGAGGCTTTATTAAGCGTGTCTGTTCCCCCGCAGCTCGGTAGTAGACTGGCCTGCGGGGGAGGACTCCGGCTTCTTATACTCCGCCTTCAGGGCGGAGCTAGAGGTCAACGGCCAACCAGGACCCGGGATCTGTCAGCCAATGACATTAGGGCTTCCAGTCCCACATGACCCCTAATACATACTACCACATTCACCCCTTGTCAAAAATGAACCCGGCGGGGTGATGCTTCGCATGGTGGTAAGGGTTTACAGGGCTGGTCCTGGGAGGAAAACATTCATATGGCAATACAGTATGTACAATTCTGTCCTGTTTGAACTATTTACAGAAGGTATCGGGAGAAAAGCAAAATGTTCTTGTGAAAAGTCCATGTATTGATTTAGATCGACGCCACGAGTCGGTCGGGCGGTCTGGTCGTCCGTGTCGATCGCCTCGGCCCCGGTGGTGGTGCTTGTTCCGGTGTTGTCGTCTCCGGGAGCCTTACGGTTTCAGCTTGGGCTTTATTCTTGGTCGGGCCTGAGGGGAGGGGAACCGATCCTCCTGGGAAGGGGGCGGTCGCGGGGTGCGGCGGTGGCAGGAAGGGGGGGGGGTTGGGTGAATGGTGTCGGGGGGGTGTGTGTGTTGCCGGCGGGCGCCAGATCCCGCAGGGAGACCGTGTCCTGTCGGCCGTCGGGGTACACCACGTAAGCGTACTGCGGGTTTGCGTGGAGGAGGTGAACCCTTTCGACCAACGGGTCCGCCTTGTGTGCCCGCACATGCTTTCGGAGCAAGATGGGTCCTGGGGCCGCCAGCCAGGTCGGCAGCGACGTTCCAGAGGAGGACTTCCTAGGGAAGACAAGGAGACGCTCATGAGGCGTTTGATTAGTGCTCGTACATAATAGCGACCGGATGGAGTGGAGAGCGTCCGGGAGGACCTCCTGCCACCGTGAAACTGGGAGGTCCCTGGACCGTAGGGCCAGTAGGACGGTCTTCCAGACCGTGCCGTTCTCCCTCTCTACTTGCCCGTTCCCCCGGGGGTTGTAGCTAGTCGTCCTGCTTGAGGCTATGCCCTTGCTGAGCAGGAACTGGCGCAGCTCGTCACTCATGAAAGAGGACCCCCTGTCGCTGTGGACGTATGCGGGGCAACCGAACAGTGTGAAGATGGTGTTCAGGGCTTTAATGACTGTGGCCGCGGTCATGTCAGAGCAGGGAATGGCGAATGGGAAGCGGGAGTATTCGTCCACCACATTAAGGAAGTATGTGTTGCGGTCGGTGGAGGGGAGGGGCCCTTTGAAATCCAGCCTAAGGCGTTCAAAGGGGCGGGAAGCCTTAATCAGGTGCGCACCATCCGGCCTGAAAAAATGCGGTTTGCATTCGGCGCAGATGTGGCAGTCCCTTGTGACTGTACGGACCTCCTCTAAAGAGTATGGGAGATTGCGGGACTTGATAAAGTGGAAAAACCGAGTGAACCCGGGTGGCAGAGGTCCTCGTGGAGGGTTTGGAGGCGGTTAATTTGTGCGTTGGCACATGTGCCGCGGGATAGGGCATCGGATGGCTCGTTCAGCTTTCCGGGACGATACAAGATCTCGTAGTTGAAGGTGGAGAGCTCGATCCTCCACCTTAAGATCTTGTCGTTTTTGATTTTGCCCCGCAGTGCATTATCGAACATGAAAGCTACCGACTGTTGGTCGGTGAGGAGAGTGAATCTCCTGCCGGCCAGGTAATGCTTCCAATGTCGCACAGCTTCCACTATGGCTTGGGCTTCCTTTTCCACTGAGGAGTGGCGGATTTCTGAAGCGTGGAGGGTTCGAGAGAAAAAGGCCACGGGGCTGCCCGCTTGGTTAAGGGTGGCCGCTAGAGCTACGTCGGAGGCGTCGCTCTCGACCTGGAAGGGGAGGGACTCGTCGATGGCGCGCATCGTGGCCTTTGCGATATCCGCTTTGATGCAGCTGAAGGCCTGGCAAGCCTCTGTCGACAGAGGGAAGGTCGTGGTCTGTATTAGGGGGCGGGCCTTGTCTGCGTACTGGGGGACCCACTGGGCGTAGTATGAAAAAAAACCCAGGCAGCGTTTCAGGGCTTTTGAGCAGTGCGGGAGGGGAAATTCCATGAGGGCGCGCATACGTTCGGGGTCGGGGCCTATTATCCCATTGCGCACTACGTAGCCCAGAATGGCTAGCCGGTTGGTGCTAAAAACGCACTTGTCCTCGTTGTACGTGAGGTTCAAGGCTTTGGCGGTCTGGAGGAATTTTTGGAGGTTGGCGTCGTGGTCCTGCTGGTCGTGGCCGCAGATGGTTACATTGTCGAGATACGGGAACGTGGCCCGCAACCCATGTTGATCAACCATTCGGTCCATCTCCCGTTGGAAGACCGAGACCCCGTTTGTGACGCCAAATGGGACCCTTAGGAAATGGTATAATCGCCCGTCTGCCTCGAAGGCTGTGTACTTGCGGTCACTTGGGCGGATGGGGAGCTGATGGTAGGCGGACTTGAGGTCCACGGTGGAGAAGACTTTATATTGGGCAATCCGATTGACCATGTTGGATATGCGGGGGAGAGGGTACGCGTCTAGTTGTGTGTACCTGTTGATGGTCTGGCTATAGTCTATGACCATCCTTTGTTTCTCCCCTGTCTTCACTACTACCACCTGTGCTCTCCAGGGACTATTGCTGGCCTGGATTATGCCTTCCTTTAGTAGCCGCTGGACTTCGGACCGAATGAAGGTCCGGTCCTGGGCGCTGTCCCGTCTGCTCCTAGTGGCGACGGGTTTGCAATCCGGGGTGAGGTTCGCAAACAAGGACGGGGGTTGCACCTTGAGGGTTGCGAGGCCGCAGATAGTGAGTGGGGGTATTGGGCCGCCGAATTTGAACGTAAGGCTCTGTAGATTGCACTGGAAATCTAATCCCAGTAATGTGGAGGCGCAGAGTTGGGGAAGGACGTGTAGTTTGTAGTTTTTGAACTCCTTCCCCTGCACCGTTAGGGTAACTATGCAGAAATCTTGGATCTGTACGGAGTGGGATCCTGCAGCTAGGGAAATCTTTTGTGCGCTGGGATAGGTGGTCAAGGAACAGCGTCTTACCGTGTCGGGGTGGATAAAGCTCTCTGTGCTCCCGGAGTCGACTAGGCATGGTGTCTCGTGCCCGCTTATTAGCACCGTTATCGTCGTCGTCTGGAGTGTCTGGGGCCGAGCTTGATCGAGCGTAATTGAAGCGAGACGTGATTGTAGTAGTGGAGCGTCTTCCTCGAACCCCGTGGAGCCGTCGACACTGGGGTCCGTTGTTGCCGTCCAAGGTGGCGTCGGGGATGAACAAAATGGCTGCCCCCATACATCGCACATGGCTGGGGGGTCGCAAGATGGCGGCGGGGATGGACAAAATGGCCGCCTCCACGCGTCGTACAGGTCTGGGGTGGTCCAAGATGGCGGCGCCCTTCCTCCCCTCGTGGTGGCCGGGACCCAAAATGGCGGCGTCTGCGGGTCGCACATGGGGCGCTGGGGGGGTTGGGGAGCGTTAGGACCGCGCGGGGCTCCCTCATCTCTGTGGACAGCGGTGGTCGGGACCCAAATTGGAAGCGCCGGCGGGTCATACGTGGGGACGGGGGGGGGGTTGGGGAGCGTAAGCGGCATGCAGGGCTCCCTGTTCTCCCGGGACCGCGGTGGTCGGGACCCAGAGCGGCTGCGCCTGCGGGTCGTACATGGGGCGCTGGGGGGGTTGGGGAGCGTAAACGGCTTCCAGGGCTCCCTGTTCTCCCGGGACAGCGGCGACCTCGCGGGACCGGCACACAATCGCGAAATGGCCCTTTTCCCCGCAGCTCTTGCAGATTGCTGCGCGGGCCGGGCAGCGCTGCCGGGGGTGTTTCGCCTGGCCGCAGAAATAGCAGCGGGTGCCCCCGGTGCGACTTGGCGTTTGGACCGCGCAAACCTGTGGGGTGTCCGGGGGGGGGGGTTTGTCGCGACGGGTACGTACGGAGCCCAATGGGCTGCCGCGCGGTCGGGGCCGTAGGCGCGGGTATTACGCGCGGCCACGTCTAGGGAGGCTGCTAGGGCCAGTGCCTCTGAGAGTCCTAGCGACTCTCTTTCTAGAAGTCTTTGGCGGATTTGGGAGGAATTCATACCTGCCACAAAAGCATCGCGCATTAACATGTCCGTGTGTTCATTTGCGTTCACCGAAGGGCAGCTGCAGGCTCGTCCCAAAATCAGCAGCGCGGCGTAGAATTCGTCCATCGATTCTCCGGGACCTTGCCGTCTCGTCGCGAGCTGGTAGCGAGCTTAGATTTGGTTAACTGGGCGGACATAGAGACTTTTCAGTGCTGCGAACGCCGTCTGGAAATCCTCCGCGTCTTCGATGAGGGAGAAAATCTCCGTGCTTAACCTCGAGTGCAGGACCTGTAGTTTTTGGTCTTCTGTGACCCGGCCGGTGGCCGTTCTGAGGTAGGCCTTGAAACAAGTCTGCCAGTGCTTGAAGGCTGCTGCCGCGTTCACAGCGTGGGGGCTGATCCTCAGGCATTCCGGGATGATCCTGAGCTCCATAGTCCTTTTTAGGCACGCTTAATAAATTGTAGCACACAAAGACTCCGTGAGACGAATAGAGTGAAGTCGATGAGGCTTTATTAAGCGTGTCTGTTCCCCCGCAGCTCGGTAGTAGGCTGGCCTGCGGGGGAGGACTCCGGCTTCTTATACTCCGCCTTCAGGGCGGAGCTAGAGGTCAACGGCCAACCAGGACCCGGGATCTGTCAGCCAATGACATTAGGGCTTCCAGTCCCACATGACCCCTAATACATACTACCACACCAGGGCGGTGGTGAGCTTGATCTTGAGCTCCTCCCATTCCTTCTGGTGTGCGGGCAGCCACTGGAATTCCGTTGTCTTCTTGACCAGGTGGCGAAGAGCCTTTGTGTGCGAGGCCAGGTTGGGAATAAACTTCCCCAGGAAGTTGACCATCCCTAGAAAGCTTAGCACTGCCTTCTTGTCTGCCGGTTGCGGCATGGCTGCAATAGAACATAGAACATAGAAAACTACAGCACAGAACAGGCCCTTCGGCCCACGATGTTGTGCCGAACCTTTGTCCTAGATTAATCATAGATTATCGTTGAATTTACAGTGCAGAAGGAGGCCATTCGGCCCACCGAGTCCGCACCGGCTCTTGGAAAGAGCACCCCACCCATAGTCAACACCTCCACCCAACACTAAGGGCAATTTTGGACACTAAGGGCAATTTATCATGGCCAATCCACCTAACCTGCACATCTTTGGACTGTGGGAGGAAACCGGAGCACCCGGAGGAAACCCACGCAGACACGGGGAGGATGTGCAGACTCCACACAGTGACCCAAGCCGGAATCGAACCTGGAACCCTGGAGCTGTGAAGCAATTGTGCTATCCACAATGCTACCGTGCTGCCCTTAAGAACAAATAAATCTACACTATATCATTTTACCGTAATCCATGTACCTATCCAATAGCTGCTTGAAGGTCCCTAATGTTTCAGACTCAACTACTTCCACAGGCAGTGCATTCCATGCCCCCACTACTCTCTGGGTAAAGAACCAACCTCTGAAATCCCCCCTATATCTTCCACCATTCACCTTAAATTTATGTCCCCTTGTAATGGTTTGTTCCACCCGCGGAAAAAGTCACTGACTGTCTACTCTATCTATTCCCCTGATCGTCTTATAAACCTCTATCAAGTCGCCCCTCATCCTTCTCCGTTCTAATGAGAAAAGGCCTAGCACCCTCAACCGTTCCTCGTAAGACCTACTCTCCATTCCAGGCAACATTCTGGTAAATCTCCTTTGCACCTTTTCCAAAGCTTCCACATCCTTCCTAAAATGAGATGACCAGAACTGTACACAGTACTCCAAATGTGGCCTTACCAAAGTTTTGTACAGCTGCATCATCACCTCTCGACTCTTAAATTCAATCCCTCTGTTAATGAACGCTAGCACACCATAGGCCTTCTTTACAGCTCTATCCACTTGAGTAGCAACTTTCAAAGATGTATGAACATAGACCCCAAGATCGCTCTGCTCCTCCACATTGCCAAGAACTCTACCGTTAACCCTGTATTCCGCATTCATATTTGTCCTTCCAAAATGGACAACCTCACACTTTTCAGGGTTAAACTCCATCTGCCACTTCTCAGCCCAGCTCTGCATCCTATCTATGTCTCTTTGCAGCCGACAACAGCCCTGCTCACTTTCCACAACTCCACCAATCTTCGTATCATCTGCAAATATACTGACCCACCCTTCAACTCCCTCATCCAAGTCATTAATGAAAATCACAAACAGCAGAGGACCCAGAACTGATCCCTGCGGTACACCACTGGTAACTGGGATCCAGGCTGAATATTTGCCATCCACCACCACTCTCTGACTTCTATCGGTTAGCCAGTTCATTATCCAACTGGCCAAATTTCCCACTATCCCATGCCTCCTTACTTTCTGCAGAAGTCTACCATGGGGAACCTTATCAAATGCCTTACTAAAATCCATGTACACTACATCCACTGCTTTACCTTCATCCACATTCTTGGTCACCTCCTCAAAGAATTCAATAAGACTTGTAAGGCAAGACCTACCCCTCACAAATCCATGCTGACTATCCCTAATCAAGCAGTGTCTTTCCAGATGCTCAGAAATCCTATCCTTCAGTACCCTTTCCATGACTTTGCCTACCACCGATGTAAGACTAACTGGCCTGTAATTCCCAGGGTTATCCCTATTCCCTTTTTTGAACAGGGGCACGACATTCGCCACTCTCCAATCCCCTGGTACCACCCCTGTTGACAGTGAGGACGAAAAGATCATTGCCAACGGCTCTGCAATTTCATCTCTTGCTTCCCATAGAATCCTTGGATAAGTCCCGTCAGGCCCGGGGGACTTGTCTATCCTCAAGTTTTTCAAAATGCCCAACACATCTTCCTTCCTAACAAGTATTTCCTCGAGCTTACCAGTCTGTTTCACACTGTCCTCTCCAACAATATGGCCCCTCTCATTTGTAAATACAGAAGAAAAGTACTCGTTCAAGACCACTCCTATCTCTTCAGAGTCCATACACAATCTCACGCTACTGTCCTTGATCGGACCTACCCTCGCTCTAGTCATTCTCATATTTCTCACATATGTGTAAAAGGCCTTGGGGTTTTCCTTGATTCTACCCGCCAAAGATTGTTCATGCCCTCTCTTAGCTCTCCTAATCCCTTTCTTCAGTTCCCTCCTGGCTATCTTGTATCCCTCCAACGCCCTGTCTGAACCTTGTTTCCTCAGCCTTACATAAGTCTCCTTTTTCCTCTTAACAAGACATTCAACCTCTCTTGTCAACCATGGTTCCTTCACTCGACCATCTCTTCCCTGCCTGACAGAGACATGCACATCAAGGACACGTAGTACCTGTTCCTTGAACAAGTTCCACATTTCACTTGTGTCCTTCCCTGACAGCCTATGTTCCCAACTTATGCACTTCAATTCTTGTCTGACAACATCGTATTTACCCTTCCCCCAATTGTAAACCTTGCCCTGTTGCACGCACCGATCCCTCTCCATTACTAAAGTGAAAGTCACAGAATTGTGGTCACTATTTCCAAAATGCTCCCCCACTAACAAATCTATCACTTGTCCTGGTTCATTACCAAGTATTAAATCCAATATTGCCCCTCGTCTGGTCGGACAATCTACATACAATCTACATACTGTGTTAGAAAAGCTTCCTGGACACACTGCACAAACACCACCCCATCCAAACTATTTGATCGAAAGAGTTTCCACTCAATGTTTGGGAAGTTAAAGTCACCCATGACTACAACCCTGAGACTTCTGCACCTTTCCAAAATCTGTTTCCCAATCTGTTCCTCCACATCTCTGCTACTATTGGGGGGCCTATAGAAAACTCCTAACAAGGTGACTGTTCCTTTCCTATTTCTGACTTCAACCCATACTACCTCAGTAGGCTGATACTCCTCGAACTGCCTTTCTGCAGCTGTTATACTATCTCTAATTAACAATGCCACCCCCCCCCCCCACCTCTTTTACCACCGTCCCTAATCTTATTGAAACATCTATAACCAGGGACCTCCAACAACCATTTCTGCCCCTCTTCTATCCAAGTTTCCGTGATGGCCACCACATCGTAGTCCCAAGTACCGATCCACGCCTTAGGTTCACCCACCTTATTCCTGATGCTTCTTGCGTTGAAGTATACACACTTCAACCCATCTCCGTGCCTGCAAGTACTCTCCTTTGTCAGTGTTCCCTTCCCCACTGCCTCATTACACACTTTGGCATCCTGAATATTGGCTACCTTAGTTGCTGGACTACAAATCCGGTTCCCATTCCCCTGCCAAATTAGTTTAAACCCTCCCGAAGAGTACTAGAAAACCTCCCTCCCAGGATATTGGTGCCCCCCTGGTTCAGATGCAACCTGTCCTGCTTGTATAGGTTCCACCTTCCCCAGAATGCGCTCCAATTATCCAAATACCTGAAGCCCTCCCTCCTACACCATTCCTGCAGCCACATGTTCAGCTGCACTCTCTCCTTATTCCTAGCCTTGCTATCACGTGGCACCGGCAACAAACCATAGATGACAACTCTGTCTGTCCTGGCTTTTAACTTCCAGCCTAACTCCCTAAACTCATTTATTACCTCCACACCCCTTTTCCTACCTACGTCGTTGGTACCAATGTGCACCACGACTTCTGGCTGCTCCCCATCCCCCTTAAGGATCCTGAAGACACGATCCGAGACATCCTGGCCCTGGCACCCGGGAGGCAACATACCTTCCGGGAGTCTCGCTCACGACCACAGAATCTCCTATCTATTCCCCTAACCATTGAATCTCCTGCAACTATTGCTTTTCTACTCTCCCCCCTTCCCTTCTGAGCCCCAGAGCCAGACTCAGTGCCAGAGACCTGGCCGCTAGGGCCTTCCCCCGGTAGGTCATCCCCCCCAACAGCATCCAAAACGGTATAGTTGTTCTGAAGGGGAACGGCCACGAGGGATCCCTGCACTGTCTGCCTGTTTGGTTTTTTCCCCTGTCTGTAACCGAGCTATTCTTGTCCTGTACCTTGGGTGTGGTTACCTCCCTGTCACTCTTCTCTATCACCTCCTCTGCCTCCCGGATGATCCGAAGTTCATCCAGCTTCAGCTCCAGTTCTCTAACACGGTCTTTGAGGAGCTGGAGTTGGGTACACTTCCCGCAGGTATAGTCAGTGGGGACACTGGTGGTATCCCTCACCACCCACATCCTACAGGAGGAGCATGCAACTGTCGTAGCCTCCATCCCCTCTTACCTTACAGAATATAGCTGCCCTGTGGACCAACTGGATCTCCGCCCTCCGACTCTGCTCCCAGTCAGCTGCACTCTCTGTAAACTCCTGGCTCTCTTCTCACTCTTTGAGGAAATGTAGGAAACAAAATGAAAGGAGCACCTTACTCCCTCCTCACCTAACTCCCTCATTCACCAAATTCTCACTATAGCACTAAAATGCACCAAATTCAGCACTTCCTCAGTCACCAAACTCTCACTATAGCACTCAAATGCACCAAATTCAGCACTCAGTGCAAACAAAGTCTGCACTATAGGGGATCACTTTTATACTGTGAATCTAACCTCTGAAAACTGGCCTAATCCAATTAACTAATTAACAAGCTCCAGCTGCAAGTGCCTACAAGTAGAAGCTTTGTTTAAAGCTGATTGAAAATTCACCTTCTTCTAAACCAAACAGCAACTTTTAAGTTAATTAACTAAATAAAAGAAAGACTAGATTTTAGATTAAAATGAAGCCTTATACTCCCTCAGTCACCAAACTCTCACTATAGCACTTAAATGCACCAAATTCAGCACTTAGTGCAAACAAAGTCTGCACTGTAGGGGATCACTTTTATACTGCGAATCTAGCCTCTGAAAACTGGCCTAATCCAATTAACTAATTAACAAGCTCCAGTTGCAAGTGCCTACAAGTAGAAGCTTTGTTTAAAGCTGATTGAAAATTCACCTTCTTCTAAACCAAACAGCAACTTTTAAGTTAATTAACTAAATAAAAGAAAGACTAGACTTTCGATAAAAATGAAGCCTGATACTCCCTCAGTCACCAAACTCTCACTATAACACTCAAATGCACCAAATTCAGCACTCAGTGCAAACAAAGTCTGCACTGTAGGGGATCACTTTTTGATAGCTGCCACTTTGTCGGCATCCGGACGCACCCCTGACCGGGAAATGTGGTCCCCCAGAAACTTTAGCTAGTTTGGCCAAAAGAGCACTTGGCTCGGTTGTGGCGCAGGCCGTGATCTCGTATCTGTGCAAAGACACGCTGGAGACGACTGATGTGCTCCTGTGGTGTGGTGGACCAGATGATGACGTCGTCAACATAGATGCGCACTCCTTCGATGCCCTCCATCATCTGTTCCATAATGCGATGGAACACCTTGGATGCCGAGATGATGCCAAACGGCATCCTATTGTAGCAGTATCTGCCAAAGGGAGTGTTAAAGGTGCACAGCTTCCTGCTGGACTGATCTAGCTGAATCTGCCGAAAACCCTTTGAGGCATCAAGCTTGGTGAATATTTTAGCCCGGGCCATTTCACTCATGATTTCTTCCTGTTTGGGTATGAGGTAGTGTTCCCTCATGATGTTGTTGTTCAAGTCTTTTGGGTCGATGCAGATCCGGAGCTCGCCAGAGAGCTTTTTTACGCACACCATGGAGCTGACCCATGGCGTTGGCTCCGTCACCCGGGAAAGCACTCCTTGGTCCTGCAGGTCCTGCAGCTGCTGCTTGAGGCGGTCTTTGAGTGGTGCTGGGACTCTACGAGCTGCGTGAATGACCGGGGTGGCGTCTGGTTTGAGCTGTATTCTGTACGTGTAGGGCAGTGTGCCCATGCCCTCGAAAACCTCCTGGTTGTGGGCGAGGAGCGAGTGGAGCTGTGCCCTAAAGTCTGCATCCGGGAAATCGGACGTTCCTTCTGGAGACAGAGTGTGTACCCACTGAACGAGGTGGAGGATCTTGCACGCCTGTGCACCTAGCAGAGAGTCCTTCGAGGATCCAACTATCTCAAAAGACAGTATGGCTGTATGTGAATTGTGTGCAACCTCGAGCTGGCAGGACCCCATGGCCGGGATAACATTACCGTTGTAATCGACCAGCTGACAGTGGGATGGCAGAATCGGTGGTTTGACCTTCAAGGTGTGGAAGGCTGACCATGCAATGAGATTGGCGGAGGCACCAGTGTCTAAACGGAATGTGATTGGTGATCGGTTGACCGTTAGGGTGGCACACCATTCATCGCCCGGATCAATGCTGTGCACTGGCATCGGCTGGTGGGTCCTACTTGGGGACATCCGATTTCTGTCTATTACCGCAATGCGGAAGACTTCCCGGTCGTCGGTATCACCGGTCTGTACATCGTCAGGGTATGACTCGGTGTATGTGGGCTGAATGGCACGCACGTCCCTGTGAGGCTGGCGGAATTGCGGAGGGTTGGTAGGTTGAGCTGCTCGACAGCAGGCAGCGTAGTGGCCCATCCTGCCACAGCGGAGGATTTGTCGCGTTTTGGCTGGATGTTGCCGCTTTGTGCGGATCCACAGTTGCCGCACGTCGTGACGTCATGGCGTTCGTTGGGCCACTGCACATGCGCGGTGCGGTCCTGCGTAGAGCCCGCCTGCGCATCACGTCCCTCTGCGTTGACGTCCCCTCTTTTGGCGCATACAAGCGCGTGAGGCCTCGGAAAGCGCGCAAAATGGCCGCCCTCGTCCGGGCCGCGGGCCGGGAGGAACTCGATCGACTGGACCCGCTCGGCCTCGTAGGACCCCTGCCGTGCCGATTCGGCCGCCTGGAATTGGGAGTACCGGCTGATCGCGTGTTCGTGGAGGACGCAGGTTTCGATGGCGGTGGCTAGGGTGAGGCTCTTTATTTTGAGGAGCTGCTGGCGTAGGGTGTCCGAGGTGACCCCAAAAACTACCCGATCCGGAATCATGGAGTCGGAGGTGGCCTCATAGCCGCAGGACTGCGCGAGGATACGGAGGTGTGTCAGATAAGATTGAAAAGGCTCATCCTTACCCTGCAGGCGCTGCTGGAAGAGGTACCTTTCGTAGCTCTCATTAACTTCCACGCTGAAGTGTTCCTCAAATTTTAGAAGGACCGTCTTGTACTTCGCCTTGTCCTCGCCTTCCGCGAATGCCAGGGAGTTGTAGATGTGGATGGCGTGTTGCCCCACCGTGGAGGGGAGGAGGGCGATCTTCCTGGTGTCCGACGCATTCTCCCTGTCTGTGGCTTCTAGGAAGAGCTGGAAGCGCTGTTTAAACAGCTTCCAGTTGACGCCGAGATTTCCAGCGATTTGGAGCGGCTGCGGCGGGCTGATGGTGTCCATGGCGCAGGATGGCGGGTTTCTGAAGAGGTGCAGGTCGGTCTCACAGTCGCTGGCCAGTTTCCAGACCTGGTAGCATGTCGTGTTGGGTGTTCCGATACACAAACGAACCAACACGGTTGTAGATGGTACAACTCTGCTTTATTATTCTGTATAATAACAACTGTTAACTTCTGGCTGTGGTTCGTACTTCAGCAGCTAACCTGTGGACCCAGCCCTAGCACTAACTTAGAGAGGCACTCAGCACATGGTGTATGTCTGAGTGGCACGCTGTGAGCTCTGTGCTCTGAGCTATCTCCTGGTAGAATGAGCGGGAACTGTGGTGTTCCCTGTTTTATAGTGCGTGTGCTCTCACTGGTGATTGGCTGTGATGTTGTGTGTGTGTTGATTGGTCCGTTGATCTGTCCATCAGTGTGTGTGTGATTGCACCATGATATGCTAATATGGATATCCTGACAGTCACTACTTGAATTATTGTGCCTTCCCTCCTTCTATCTCTAATGTTGATAGATTTTGGTTGTTCACCTGCCATAAATTATGGTGTATAAGTCACCCCAGGATAGAAGACGACTCCATTTTTCTAGCCTAAAAAAAATTCATGTCTTTTGCGTAAGTTTTTTGTATAAGTGGACACCCTCCCGCCTTTTCAGCCACATTATTAGTCATCAGCCTTAATTTTACACCCCAGAAATGGGTGTTTCACTTAACGGTACTGTGGTGAATGTATTATGCCAATAATCCACCATTGTATTTGTATCTGTGCTGTTGCCCTTGTGGGCTCCTCCTATGGGCCATTGTATGGTATTATCCATTGGGGGACATGTTGGGGCCTGTATGGGCTCCGCCCATGGCTCCTCCCCTTGAAGGGAGGTATAAAGAGCAGTCGACCTGTACGCGGTTCTCAGTATTGGATCAGTCGCAGGCAGGCACTGTTCTAAGTTGATTAAAGCCACAGTTTACTTCTACTCCCGTCTCGAGTGACTTGATGGTCGCATCAGGTACCTTATAACTGGGCAGCAGGGATTAAGCAGTGATATGGGCTGTGTTGTAAAGGAGTGCTGGAGTTTAAGACACGCCTGCTCCTTGTGGTTGATGCTGACGATGAAGAATTTGATAGATTTTAAAATTCTTTTATTGTGGTTATAAGGTTGAAAGTATTTTTGTACAGTTGATTTATTCAATAAACTTTGTCACATTAGCTGAATATAAAATACCGGTGTTATGTTTATTTCTCACATTTCAAGTGACAGTTGATTAGGATTCAGGAAAGTCACGTTCCTGAGAGAATGAAGGATAAGTATGGGAAGTTTAGGGAGCCTTGGGTAATGAGGGATATCGTGAACCTCGTCAAAAAGAAAAAGGAGGCTTTTGCACGGTCTAAAAGGGCGGGGACAGTCGAAACCCTTGACGAATATAAAGAAAGTAGGAAGGTACATGAGCGGGAAGTTAGGAGGGCTAGGAGGGGTCATGAAAAGGCCTTGGCAAGTAGGATTAAGGTGAATCCCAAAGCTTGGTGGAAGTGGATACATTAACGATGTTCAAAAGGCATCTTGACAAATACATGGATTGGATGGGTATAGAGGGATACGAAACTAGGAAGTGCTGCGCATTTTGGCCAAGGGTGGTTTCATGACCAGAACTATACAAGGCATTGGTAAGACCGCACCTGGAGTATTGTGCACAGTTTTGGTCCCCTTATTTGAGGAAAGATGGAGTGGCATTGGAGGCAGTTCAGAGGAGGTTCACTAGATTGATTCCAGAGATGAGGGGTTTGTCGTATGAGGAGAGATTGAACAGTTTAGGCCTGTACTCTCTAGAGTTTAGAAAAATGAGTGGAGATCAAATTGAGGTATACAAGATGCTAAAAGGTATGGATAAAGTAAACGTGGAGCGGATGCTTCTAAAATGAGAGGTCATAATCTTAGAATAAGAGGCCACAAACTTAAAACAGATTTGAGGAAAAACTACTTCTGCCAAAGGGTTGTGAATCTGTGGAATTCACTACCCCAGATTGCGGTGGATGCTGGGACAGTGAGTAGATTTAAGGAGGAGTTAGGCAGATTTTTAATTGGTAATGGGCTGAAGGGTTATGGAGAACAGGCAGGACAGTGGAGTTAAGGCCAGGATAGGATCAGCCATGATTACATTGAGGGCGTTAGGCTCGGGAGGCTAAATTACCTACTCCTGCTCATAGGTCATGTGTTCTCGGGAAGAGATGCTCTGGTTTATTTTGCAATCAGCTCTTGGTCTGTAGCATTGTAGGTAGCAGATAAAGAACATATCAGCCTTGATAGAATGGCAGAGCAGACTCGATGGGCCGAGTGGCCTAATTCTGCTCCTATATCTTATGACCTTATACTGACCCCCCACCCCGCCCCTACCCATTTACTAACCATATCAATGTTTGCCGCCAGTAGTAATTCATTATATTCGGTAACGCTACCTCACCCCCGCCCCCGCTTCGTCGCCCCCACTCCAAAAAAAAACTTTTGACTGGCGGGGGTCTTCCCCGCCCATACTAACCCCGAGATCAATGCATTAACCTTCTTAACGAATGACTTCGGGACAAGGATTGGAAGATTCTGAAATATAAGCAGCAACCTTGGCAACACCGTCATCTTCACTCTTCACAACCTCCCACCGACAGTGGCATCACCTCTCACCTCTTAAAACCCAAATCCCCCTTCATCATCTGCTCCACCAAACCGAGTCAAATTTAACTTATACAGCTGCGCCCAACCCCGCACCACCTGGATGCCCAAGTGCCTGAAACCCGTCCCCACCAGCCCGAACAGCAGCACCCCCAACCCCGTCTCCTGGCTTTTGGTCATAATCGGGAACACCTAAATCCCCATCATGCTTCGACTGTCCCTCAATGGGTCCGAAATATGTAACAACTGGTCGTCCGCGTACAGCGAAACCCTGGGCTCTACGCCGCCTCACACAATCCCTCTCCAGTCCCTTGATACTCTAAGTGCCATTGCCAATAGCTCAATAGCCAAAGCAAAAAGCAACGGGAAGAGCTGGCACCCCTGCCCCGTCCCATGGTGCAACACGAAATATTCCGAGCTCGCCCGGTTCATTTAATCATAGAATTTACAGTGCAGAAGGAGGCCATTCGGCCCATCGAGTCTGCACTGGCTCTTAGAAAGAACAGCCTACCCAAGCCCACACCTCCACCCTATCCCCATTACCCAGTAACTCCACCTATCCCCATTACCCAGTAACCCCACCCAACACTAAGGGCAATTTTGGACACTAAGGACAATTTATCATGGCCAATCCACCTAACCCGCACATCTTTGGACTGTGGGAGGAAACCGGAGCACCCGGAGGAAACCCACGCACACACAGGGAGGATGTGCAGACTCCGCACAGACAGTGACCCAAGCCAGGAATCGAACCTGGGACCCTGGAGCTGTGAAGCAATTGTGCTAACCACAATACTACCGTGCTGCCCTTTCATCTGCACATTTGCGACCCAGCGCCCTATGCAGCAACCGGGCGCAGTCCTCAAATCCCTGTCTGAATCTGAACCGCCCCAGCACCTCCCATGTTACTCCCACTCCACTTGGCCAAAAGCTTTCTCCGCGTCCATTGCCATTGCCACTTCCACTTCCTGCCCCTCCGGAGGGGCATCATAATCACATTAAGCAGCCTCCTCACATTCGCCGATAACTGTCTCCCTTTCACAAATCCCGTTTGGTCCTCATCCATCATCCCCGGGACACAGTGCTGAATTCGAGAAGCCAACCCCTTTGCCAACAACTTTGTTTCCACGTTCAACGATATCGGTCGGTACAATCCATACTGCTCCGGGTCCTTATCCTTTTTCAATATCAGGGAGATGGATGGCTCCCTAGCCTCATTATATGCCCACACCAGCATAGGCCCCAGGCTCCCCCCAAACGTTTTATAAAACTCCACCAGGAGCCCTCCGGGCCTGGGGCCTCCCCTTCCCTGGGGCCTTCATCGGTCGGGGCACTGTATAAAAAAATTAGCAAGTCATGTTGCCGCTACACAGGACTTTAGTTGGGCTTCATTTGGAATATTGTGTACAATTCTGGTCGGCACACTCCCAGAAGGATGTGGTTGCTGTGGAGAGGGTACAGAAACGGTTTACTAGGATGTTGCCTGGTATGGAGGGCATCAGCTAAGAGGAGAGGTTAGATAAACCTGGTCGGTTCTCACTGGAACGACAGAGGTTGAGAGGTGACCTGATGGAGATCTACAAGATTATGAGTGGCATGGACAGAGTGGATAGTCAGATGCTCTTTCCTAAGGTAGGAGAGTCAAGTACTAAGGGACATAGGTTTAAAGTGCGTGGGGAAAAGTTTAGAACAGATGTGCGAGGCACGTTTTTTACAAAGAGGGTGGTAAATATATGGAACGCGCTGCCTGGAGAGGTGGTGGGAGCAGGTACGATAGTGGCATTTAAGGGGCATCTAGACAAATATATGAATAGGGTGAGAATGGACGGATACTGACTCCGTAAGTGCATACGGTTTTAGTTTAGGCCGGTACCATGATCGGCGAAGGCTTGGAGGGTCGAAGGGCCTGTTCCTGTCCTGTATTGTTCTTTGTTCTTTGTTCCTACATCGCTCCCATACTGTCCATCAACTCCCTCAACCGAATGGGGCCTTCCAATCCCTGCACCACCTCCTCGTCCACCCTGGGAAACTCCAACCCATCCAGGAACCGCCACATTCCCCCCCCCCTCCCCTTCCCCGTCCCCTGGGCAAGGGGCTCCGACTCATATAACCTCCTATAAAAATCTTCAAACACCCCTTTCACCCCCAGCGGGTCCAGCACCATCCTTCCCGTCCCATCCTTCACTCTGCCAATCTCCCTCGCCGCCTCCTGTTTCCTATGTTGGTGGGCCAACATCCTGCTCGCTTTCTCCGCATACTCATATATTATCCCCCTGCCCCATAGCAACTGCCCCCTGCCTTCCCCGTCGACTCAATCCAAACTCCATCTGGAGCCTCTGCCTCTTCCTCAACAATCCTGCATTCGGGGCCTCCGAATACCTCCTGGCCACCCTCAGAATCTCTTCCACCAGCTTTGCCATCTCTGCCCACTCCACCTTTTCCCTGTGTGCCTGAATCGAGATAAACTTCCCCGAACCACCCCCTCGAGTGCCTCCCACAGCATGGCGGCTGTGACCTCTCCCATGTCATTCAGCTCCACGTTCTCCCGGATGGCAGCCCTCACCAGCTCGCACACCTCCTCATCTGCTAACAGTCCTACAGTCAGCCTCCACTGCGGGCACTGGCACATCATCCCACTTTGGGGCATAAACATTTACCATGACACCGGGAACCCCTCCAGCTTCCCACTAAACATCACAAACCTCCTCCCCCGAATCTGCCACAATGTTCCCCACCTTGAACACCACCCACATGTTCACCAGCACCGCCACCCCCTCATCTTCACCTCCAGACCTGAATGGAACACCTGCCCTACCCATCCTTTCCTTAACTTTGTATGATTCCCTATCTTTAAATGCTTCTCGTGTAAAAAAGCCACGCCTGCCTTAAGACTCCTCCCCGTGTCTGCGTGGGTTTCCTCCGGATGCTCCGGTTTTATCCCACAAGTCCGGAAAGACGTGCTTGTTGTATGAATTGGACATTCTGAATTCCCCCTCTATGTACCTGAACAGGCGCCGGAATGTGGTGACTAGGGGCTTTTCATAATAACTTCATTGAAGAGTTAATATAAGCCTACTTGTGCAAATAAAGATTATTATTATTGTTAACACACATGACTGTTTGACCGGCCCATTCAGCCCCCTCACATTCCACGTGACCAGCCTGGTTGGGGGGGGGGGGGGGCTCCCCACTCCTCTGCCGATCAGCCCTATCCCTTTTTGGGTCAGCACTCGGCTGGGGACCATAAGGGGAGGCTGGTGACAGCCCAGGGTGCAGAGGCGTCACTGGTCTTTCGAGCAAACGCCGGACCGCGTGCCGCAGGGGGCTCCGTCTCAACAAAGGGATGGTGCGGCACCTGTGCCGTGTCCTCGTGGACTTGGCACCACGTGGAGGAGGAGGAGGCTATCCGGGCAGCGGGATTGACCGGCATTGATGGGATGCCCCAGGTCCAGGGGGTAATAGATGGCACGCACGTCACCTTGCGCTCACCAGGCCGCCAGGCACTGCCCGATATCAATAGTTAGAGATTCGTGCACGACCACCACACGAAGATCATGCACGTGTCTGCACGCTTCCCAGGGACTGTGCACAACAGCTCCATTCTGGGGCAGTTGGACATCCCCCGCCTCTTTGAGAACTACCCCAGGATGGCTAGTTGGCTATTGGGGGATAAGGGGAGAACCTGGCAAATGACGCCAGTACGGAGTCCGGTGACTGATGCAGAGACCCGATACAATGAGGCGATTTCGGCCAACTAGACTGTCTTTGACCGGTGCACCGACTCATCAAGATGCCTCGACCGCTCTGGTGGTTGTCATAATATCCACTCAGGTATATATTGAGAAGCAGACAGGCAGTGATTGACACACAGGATGTCCAGTAAACAAACAACACAGTGCAGCCAATCACCAGACAGGATACTACCACTATAAAGCCAGAGGGCACTAGGTTTCCCGCTCTCTCGGGACCCAGCCACTGAGACAGTCAGAGTCCACGAGCGAGCAAGTGTAAACACCATGCGGTAGCTAGTAAGTCTGGGCAGACTACTACAAGGTCTCCAGTCAGTGCAGTATAGTGTCGACCCACAGCTGAATATGTATATCAGTTCTATCGTTGAATAAAACAGTGTTGGATCTTCTCCAATGTTAGACGTCTGTTTCTAGCTTCCCTGCATCGAGTGCAGTCCACATCGAACCTACCTGCCTAACACATCAGTGGTGCCCTGCAGTACACCTCCCAGAGGGTCGCCTGCTTTATGGTGGCCTGTTGTGTCCTGGCACAGCAGCGGGGCGACATGCTGGAGGTGGAGGAGGAGGAGGACAAGGATGAGGAGGTGCCGGACTAGGAGGGGCTCGAGTACGAGACAGGGGAGGACCTGCAGGGCCAGCCGGAGGATGGAGGACAGGTGGCAGCTGCGAGGGTCCGGAAAGCCCGGAGGGCGAGGGAGGCCTGCATCCTCATCCTCGCCCACATCACATAGGATGTTGCCTCGTCCATCATTCCCCCTCTTCCCAACCTCCACAACCGCCTCCTGGCCTTCGATGCATTGTTTTTTTCCCCTCTTGTTATAAACTTAGAGTACCCAATTATACAGGGCTGGTTTAGCTCAGTGGGCTAGACCAGTGTTTTTCAAACTTTTTTTCTGGAGACCCATTTTTATCAACCAGCCGATCTTCGCGACCCACGCCGGCCCACCTTCGCGACCCACGCCGGCCGACCATTTGCGACCCACACCGGCCGACCTTCGCGACCCACGCCGGCCGACCTTCGCGACCCACACCGGCCGATCTTCGCGACCCACACCGGCCGATCTTCGCGACCCACACCGGCCGACCTTCGCGGCCCACGCCGGCCGACCTCCGCGACCATGCCAGCCGAGCTTCGCGGCCCATGCATGCCGACTGTTGCGACCCACGCCGGCCGACCTTCACGACCCACACCGGCCGACCTTCGTGGCCCAAGCAGGCCGACCTTTGCGACCCACGCCGGCTGACCTTCGCGACCCATGCCGGCCGACCTTCACGACCCACACCGGCCGACCTTCGCGGTCCATGCAGGCCGACCTTTGCGACCCACACCGGCCGACCTTCGCGGCCCATGCAGGCCGACCTTTGCGACCCACACCGGCCGACCTTCGCGGCCCATGCAGGCCGACCTTTGCGACCCACGCCGGCTGACCTTCGCCACCCACCATTTTCTCTTACCTTGTTTGCTGCTGACAAAATGGGGGAATCGCAATTGTGGTGTTGGGTTCTCTGGTGCACAGATGAGCCAACACAGTTGTATGTGGTACAACTCTATTTTATTTTAACTCTTATATACAGTTCGTTCTGGATACTCTGCACATGCTGTCTCCCTGAGTGTGTTGTGTAGCAGGTCTGTCCTGGTCCTCGTCTCCAGCTAATACTGACCACCAGGTGTCGTGTTTGTGCTTTTATATCTTTCTGTGATTGGTTGTGGTGTTGTATGTTCTGATTTGTCTGTTGGTGTGTCTATCATGATGTGTGTGTTTTAATATCATGACATCCCCCCTTTTTACAAAGATATGTGCCTACGTGGTTATAAATATAATCGTGTCGTGAGTGCAGGGTGTGTGTGTGTGTTGTGTACAGAGTATGTATATGACGTAACTATTTACATGGGGCGATGTCGGGTGCGTCACACTAACAAGGTTGTACCATAACAAAACATGAATGCGAGAAAAAAAAACCAATTTGAACAGTGGTCCGGTCAGACGATATCTGGAACAATAAACAACAACAGGTTATAATACAGAAGTGTTGACTTTTTTGAATGTATGAACAGCGTTATAAGTACAGTCTAATGGGTGACCGCCTCAAGAATAGGCTGGTCCTCAAGCCGGTTCAGCTGTGGAGATTTGGGTTCACACTGGTTCACCTTGGACTGTTGGAGGTGATGCTGCTGCCGAAGTCTCTACTTTTCCATTTGTTGTACTTCGTGCAGTGCTTGGTTTTTCATTCGTGCAAATATAACATTCAACATCTTT
Organism: Scyliorhinus torazame; assembly: GCF_047496885.1. NCBI lineage: Eukaryota > Metazoa > Chordata > Chondrichthyes > Carcharhiniformes > Scyliorhinidae > Scyliorhinus > Scyliorhinus torazame. The sequence goes on from NC_092709.1 coordinate 331,728,246, forward strand.
GTTAGTGTTGCCTTGGCTGTGGTTTGGTTTACTGGTGGCGATGGAAGGGCATGATCCGTGGCATCTCCACGAAGTCATCCTTGGGAACCAGTGGAGGATCCGGCGTGTGCGTACGGTTCAGTTGCGAGCGTGGAAGGCGGCGCAAAGCTCGCTGATTGCGCCTACGCACCAATCCATCCGCCCTGCATGCCAGGAACAAGGTGGAGTCTTTTTTCTTTTTATGTTTGTGGTGGACGGCATCTTGTAGCCGATGGGTCGTTGCCATCGAAGAAGCACCATCACTAATATCATGCAAGGCGATGACTGTGCCAGATGTGGAAGTTGGCCGAGACCGTACACGCTGGTTCCGGCCACCTGCTGTGCCGGAAGGGCGACTCTGCAGAGAAACCTCGAATCATGTCGCCTTGGAGAGAGAATTGTTGCTCGCATCAACGTCTGGCGATGGCGCAAATTGGTGTGTCCGTCTTGGACCGCCGGTGCTGGTCGCCACTGCTGACCCAGTGGGACTGCCACGCGATCCATTCCCTGTCGACGTGGCATCCGCCGTCACCCTGAGCGTGCCATCACCGAGGCCGCGACATCGCCCGTCCGGAGCAAGGTCTGGCGTGCGCGAATCAGAGTCGGCGCTTGGCTGCTCCCCATCTGGAGTCCGGTCTGCCTTCCGTCGATGCTCCCCGTCCGGAGTCCCAACAGGTTCACTGGAGGCAGCCGAGATTCCCTGAAGCTGCACTTCTGGAGTCGGAACATGCAGGAATGCACCGACCAGTGGAGAGGCTCGAGCCATCGAGGGTGGAAGCGGTGCGCCGCCACCGCAGTCGTCAGTGGTCCCACCGTGATCGTCGAGTGCCTCGGTACGCACTAGGCGAGGTCTGTCACCTTGCACCTTTTGCATGGGAAGTGGGATGCTGTCGTCACTCGTCTCACATCCCGTGGATAGATCCTCATTAGCAGCTTGCTGTTCACTAGGGTTGGGTAAATTGTCAGAGTTTTCATCTGGTGGTGCACACCATGTCGGTGGACTGTCATTGTCTTGCCGTTGTCCTTCATTTGGGCTTTTCATCTTTGGAATTTTAAATCTTCCCCCAGACATTGCAGAACCTTGTTTATTACCCCCAAATTCTCCCATATGTATGGTCTCGAATATAGGATCCAATGTTTCTATCGACATTGTACTATTTTCCAAAGAACATTCCGTTTCACTTTTCTTCTCAGGTACCTCATATGTATCTTTGTCTAATGTACATGCCTTCATGGTCTCTGGGTCTGATTTTGCTGGGACTGGCATGGTCACAGTCTCTCTTTTACTGTTCTCAATTGCCCACATTATACTCCCCATACATAACTGCTTAATCACTGGGGTTAGTGTGGTACAATGGATAATCGGGTTGACCTTATCTGCATCTTCACCATTAGTGGAAAGCACACTTGTTTCACTTGAAACTGCTGCGGGTTTTAAATTTGTTATCTGGCTACTCGATGTCGGTGTCCTCAGGATTCTTGCTCCAATGTTCTGCTCATTTATCAGTGGAGTGTGTATAGGTTCAATGCAATTAATGTTCCCCTCAAGGTTTGAAGAGTCATTACTGACTAACTGCTGGTCTCCGAAGTTGGGACTTTGCGGCGTTGTGTTGAAGGGAGACATTTGTCCCTGCTGTAGATATGATTCAGGTTGTGTTATTTCCATTACCTGAGGATCAATGTCTTGTCCATTTTTTCGATCAGTACTAAAACACTGGCAATTCTCAGTCTGCTCCTTGCAAGTTAAACATTCAATTAATTTCTTTAGCAAATCCTCAGCATCCTTCTGTGACCGTGCAGCATTATTAATCTCTGTTCGGCTATAATGATCCTGAAGGTCAGCGCATAAACCTTTTTTCTTCGGGCTTGGAAGAGGCGATTCCTTTGGCTTGTCTTCAGTTGGGCTGGAACAGTCTTCAGCGCTGTGCCCTTCATTGTAGCATGAGAGACCGTCATGGTCATGCTGCTGTGTCGTGGAGCATGGTAGGCTGTTATAGCCTTCTTGCTGTTCACGTGAGCATGGCAGACTTGCATCGTCTGCCGCTGGTTGGTCAGGAGAGGTTGCTAGACCCTCATGGTCTTGTTCCTGCAAGGACCGCACATTGGAGTCTTGCGTTGCTTCTATCGTGGAGGCTGTCCACGAGCTCTCTGTGGAGGCTTGTGACACTGGAGTCACTTGTTGTTCGTGCAAGGACTGCACTCTGGAGTCTTGCGCTGCTTCTATCGTGGAGGCTGTCCACGAGCTCTCTGTGGATGCTTGTGACATTGGAGTCACTTCTTGTTCGTGCAAGGACTGCGCTCTGGAGTCTTGCGTTTCTGCAATTGTGGAGTCTGTCCACGAGATCGCTGTGGAGGCTTGTGACTCTGGAGTCACTTCTGGTTCATGCGAGGACTGCGTTCTGGAGTCTTGCATGTCTTCTTTCATAGAGTCGAGAACGTTGAGCGGGACGTGGACCACGCTCTGTGTGGCAGCAGGGCGCTCTCTGTGTGCTTGCACCACTCCCTGTCTGTTAATGTCAGGCTGCAGCATCATCCGGTACTGATAAGTTGGGACGTCATATCTGCTGGATTGAAGATCCTCAAATCCGAAAAATGAATCCGCATCTGCGTCGGATTCAATGTGGGGGCCGCCAATGTGCAACACGAAAGGTTCGTCCGAGTCATAGTCGTATAGGACCACGGAGCTAACATTGGGCTCGCGAGGTCCGGAAACACTGTAAAGATCGTCATCGAAGTATTCGAGGTCGGAATCATCGGTTTGTGCGTAGGTAACTGCTTGTCGGAGGGTTCTTCGGAGGTCAAATTCATCTCCTGGGTCAATTTGCGGCAATGTGCTGTCATTCCAGGTGAGGGAAGGTTGTTTTACAGCTTTAACAGATTTTTGTTTTTTTGATTTGGGACGTTTCCCTTTTAAATTGGATTTGGGACGTTTCCCCTTTAAATTGGTGCGGTCTGGGGCCTCTGACATCCTGACGCTCGGTATGTAGCACGTAGGAAGCGACTGCGCATGCTCAGATCGCTGTTCCTTTACCGATGGCCGTTTTCTTGACTGCGCATGCGCAGTATCTCGCGCATGCGCAAACGAAACTTCCGGTTCTGCGCACTGCTCGCGCAACTGTGCTAGCGTGATACCTTTAGCAAGATGGGCGCCGACCTCGACCCAGCCCTCTCTCAGGCCCGGGATATCGGCCTCTGGGAATTCGGGCTCCGGGATCCCAACCACGAGGTGAGTACTGCCGCTTTTCTTACCTTTAGTTGCCGATTGGATTGCGTTTTCTTCACAGTACTTGGAGAATTTGTCCAGGACTGCCTGGTAATCGTACCTTTGCTGCCTCCTGAAGAACCTGAACCTTGTGAATATTTCTCTTGCCCTTGCACCGGCGATGGTGAGGAGAAATTCAATTTTTTCGCTATCATCCAGGTCTTGGAGTTCAGCTGCCACCAGGAACAATTCGAACACTTGCCGGAATCGCCGCCAGTTTTCGCGGAGATCGCCGTGGCACTGGAGCGGCTGCGGAATCGGGAGCTCTATCATTTTGCCTGGGCACTGCTGGTTGTCTCTGTACACTGAGGTATGCCGGCAGGTATCGATCCACTCCTGTACCATGTGGTGTTGGGTTCTCTGGTGCACAGATGAGCCAACACAGTTGTATGTGGTACAACTCTATTTTATTTTAACTCTTATATACAGTTCGTTCTGGATACTCTGCACGTGCTGTCTCCCTGAGTGTGTCGTGTAGCAGGTCTGTCCTGGTCCTTGTCTCCAGCTAATACTGACCACCAGGTGTCGTGTTTGTGCTTTTATATCTTTCTGTGATTGGTTGTGGTGTTGTGTGTTCTGATTTGTCTGTTGGTGTGTCTATCATGATGTGTGTGTTTCAATATCATGACAGCAATCACGCCCAAAACACGTGATGGCGATGTTCGGGAAGCGTGACCTGCTCTCTGCTTCTCTCAGGCAGGACAATTACATAGAATTTTTAAAAAAATCTTCTGCGTCTCTGATTCCGCAAATTTGCAAGCAACAGCCGCAGCAGACGACTTTTAAACTCCTTTTGCTGTATTCCTGATTCTTGTGCATTATTTCCTTTGCTCCACAATTGGCGGTGTACTGTTGGCTGCTATTGCCCTATTGCAAAATCTTCCTTAAACCACTCTGCCTCTTTAACTCTCTCTCTCTCTCACTTCCTTTAAGCCTCTCTGTCCCTCGCGGCGCCCCCTATTGTGCAAATATGCGCGCAGCGGCTGTCTTTTAACAATGCCGGCTGCGAGCGGCCTTCAAAAAGGGCGTGACCATATAAAAAAAGCATGGAGCCGCATTTTTAAAATATGGTGGCCTTTTTGAAGGTCAGCCGCAGCCGGCATTGTTAAAAGTTGGCTGCTGCGGCTGGTGCACGCGGGTTTGCGCCGCGATCCTCCCGCGGGTCGTGACCACGACTTTGAAAATGCCTGGGCCAGACAGCTGGTTTGTGATGCAGAACAAGGCCAGCAGCCTGGGTTCAATTCCCGTACCAGCTGAGAATTCTGATTTCTCCCAGTGTACCCGAACAGGCATCGGAGTGTGGCGACTAGGGGCTTTTCCCAGTAACTTCATTGCAGTGCTAATGTTAGCCTACTTGTGACAAAAGTAAAGATTATTATTAATTATTTATTTCTTTTCCAATTTTGTGTGGCCAATCCACCTTCCCTGCACATCTTTGTGTCGTGGGGGTGAAACCCATGCAGACACGGGGAGAATGTGCAAACTCCACACGGACAGTGACCCAGAGCCGCGATTCGAACCCGGGTCCTCAGCGCTGTGAGGCAGCAATGCTAAGCACTGTGCCACGTGCCGCCCAGGTTCGATGCATTAGTGGATGTCCTCTGGGGCTGGAGAGCCCTGGCACACTTACCAGCAGCGCATTCCCCACCGTGCCACCCTGTACCGGGTGCTGAGTGCGAGACTCGCCAGTGTCAGAGGGGTGGAACTCGGGGGAGCTGGTGGCCACCATCGCTACTCCATTGCATGGCTCCAGGTTGGTACCCAACACCTCCTCCTCCTGGACCTCAAGGTCCGCATGGTACTCGGTCACATCACTCACCAACCTGACTTGAAAATATATCGCTGGTCCTTCACTGCCGCTGGGGCAACATCCTGGACTCCCTCCCTAACAGCACTGTGGATGTACCAACACATCAGGGATTGCAGCAGTTCCAGAAGACAGCTCACCCCCGCCTTCTGAAGTGCAACTAGGGAAGGTCAATAAATGCTGGTCTTTGTTCACAGTCCCTATTAACCCTTCAATCTGTTTTTTCAAGCTGCTATCTAATTCCCTTTAAGAAGAATGTGGGCCGGGATTCTCCCCTGCCCGGCGGGGCGGGGGCCCCGGCGGGATGGCGTGTCGGGAATCACTCTGGCGTCGGGCTGCCCCAAAAGGTGCGGAGATCCGCACCTTTAGGGGCCAAGCCCTCACCTTGAGGGGCTAGGCCCGCACCGGAGTGGTTGGCGCGCCGCCGGCGGGCGGGAAAGGACTTTGGCGACACGTCAGCCGGGGCCGAAGGGACATCGCCGGCCAGCGGAGGTCCGTGCAGGAGCGTCAGCGGCTGCTGACGCCATCCCAGCGCATGCGCAGGGGTGGGGGTGTCACTTCCGCGTCGGCCATCGCGGAGGCTTTGGTCAATGCAGAAGGAAAAAAGTACTCCCACGGCACAGGCCCACCTGCGGATCGGTGGGCCCCGATCGTGGGCCAGGCCACCATGGGGACCGCTCCCCCCCCGAGGCCAGATCCCCCCGCGCCCCCCCCCCCCCCAGGACCCCGGAGCCTGCCCGTGCCGCCTGGTCCCGCCGGTAAGGGAGGTGGTTTGATTCACGCCGGCGGGACCGGCATTACAGCAGCAGGACTTCGGCCCAATCGCGGTCCGGAGAATCGCCGGGGGGGTGGGTCCGCCGATTCCCGCCCCCGCCGGATTTTCAGTGCCGGAGAATTCGGCGGCCAGCGGGGGAGGGATTCACGCCGCCCCCCGGCGATTCTCCGACCCGGCGGGGAGTCTGTTCAATATTTCAACTACTGGACCTATCACATGCTTCCAATTCTGTGAGCTAATGTGGGCATGATGGGCTGAATGGCCTGCTTCTGTCTGTACATTTTCACGATTCTGTCATTCTAGGGTCTCTCATCAAGAAATGGGAGAAAGACTCATCAGCACTATTCCAGATTTCAATGATAACTGAGTTTCTGCAACAAAAGAAAAATAAGTGAATCGGAAGCGACAATATAGAATCAACATGCATTTACAAAACTAGATATCCTTAGACAAAGATAGAAATCTTCTGTCAGGCTCACGGTTTGGAAAATGAAAAAGACAGTATTCTAAATAACCAAGCATCTCCAAATTAAATTCCATATTCGCAGTGGTCATTTGTACAAAACATGAATATTGCTGAAAAGAGAGGCATCTTGCTGAAGTTTTTCATCTTGAACTCATCAGGACAAACACAAGAATGCCAAATTGCAAATGATCGCAGTAACCTTTGGGTAGCACGGTAGCACAAGTGGATAGCACTGTGGCTTCACAGCGCCAGGGTCCCAGGTTCGATTCCCGGCTTGGGTCACTGCCTGTGCGGAGTCTGCATGTTCTCCCCGTGTCTGCGTGCGTTTCCTCCGGGTGCTCCGGTTTCCTCCCACAGTCCAAAGACGTGCAAGTTAGGTGGATTGGCCATGATAAATTGCCCTTAGTGACCAAAAAGGTTAGGAGGGGTTATTGGGTTATATAGGGTGGAAGTGAGGGCTTAAGTGTACGTTCCATGTTCTATGTTCTAACTACAGGCGAAAAGGGTGCCGATTGGTTGGCCAACCGACTCTGATTGGCCGAGGTGTTGCCATGAAAAAAGCAATGGGAAGAGTTAGGCCCCTCAAGCTGTCAGATAATTTAAAGAATGAACAAGTGTGGAACATATTTCCTATTTTTCCCTTTTTTTTCTTGCAGACAAAGGGTCGCTGCGACTGAATGTATGTTGCTCCTTGTAAATGTAAATAAGCCACGTTACAAGCTCGATTAATGATCTTTAATCGGTTGTTAGCCCACTCAGGATTGCTCAGGGCGTGCTGCTCAATTGTGGGTTCGCCTCTAAGAGTAGACATTTTGATTTGTTATGTTCAGTGTTTCTTTTACCCTTGTATTTATTTTTCGGCGTATGTCATGAACCCTCAAGCTGCTACGATAATGTAATGCTTTACTTCAACTGCTCTACACCGTTTCCCTCTGGGGTGAACAGCTGTGGAGACCCGGGGTGTAATCACTGCCAGATTCTTCCTCCCGTTAAGCTGGCCTCTGGAGTTCAATTAACAATGTGCAAGTGCATTGTGTATCACTTACCACAGCAGTGACAGCACGCCCAACACCGGTTAGAAGCCTTTAAATCCAGTGAGTGGAGGGGTTGGCAGGCCCAGCTCTGAATTTTTGGTTGACAGCCAATGGGATAATTGCGTCTGTTGGGCGGTAATGGCCCCCCTGTGACCAGAGAGGTGTTGTGTGTTCACAGATCACTCCGGTCAATATTATACCGTTAGGCTGATAAAAAGCTGGTTCCAGCAATGGATAGAGGGTGCATTTTATAGTATGTGAGACTGTTAATCGGCTTGTGATTCCTTCCACCACTTCACACTATCCCCCGAGGAAACGTCTGATGGTACAAAAATAGAAATAGCCACAATGGGACTCAGGATTCCATCTCTTAGAAATCCCTAGTAGCTACAGCTCCTTAAATATCTCCAGAGACATTTAACCATGACTTGTATTTTTGAACAACTGTCAATAAACCACAGTGAAAAATAACTTGAGTGCCGCACACAGCAACTGAACCAATTATTGGATTGGGTTGGATTGGATTTGTTTATTGTCACGTGTACCGAGGTACAGTGAAAGGTATTTTTCTGCGAGGAGCTCAACAGATCATTAAGTGCATGGGAAGAAAAGGGAAGAAAAGAAAATACGTAATAGGGCAACACAAGATACACAATGTAGAGGTTAATAAAAATGTTAGTCTTAGAATTAAATTTTAAAAGATTAGAACGAGTATAAGTTAAGTAAAAAGTGGATCTGTTGGTGTGAGCTCGCAGAGAGTCGCCTCGCTCCGGCGCCATCTTCAGATCCCGGGTCGTTTAATTTGACTCTTACCTCAGCCTCTGCACAGACCTAAGGAAGCACACAGCATTTTTATTGATCAAAGCTTTGACTCCAGTGACCCGTTTTCACAACCATCTTCCTTTGCGCCAGGTATGACTCCACCCAGTGGAGAGTGTTCCCCCTGATTCCCATTGACTCCAGTTTAGCTCGGTCAGACTCGGTCAAATGCTGCCTTGATGTCAAGGGCAGTCCCTCTCGCCTCACCTCTGGCATTCAGCTCTTTTGTCAATGTTTGGACCAAGGCTGTAACGAGGTCAGTAGCTGCGTTACCCTGCTGAAACCCAAACTGAGCATCAGTGAGCAGGTGATTGCTCAGTAAGTGTTGCTGTCAATGACACATTACATCACTTTACTGATGATTGAGAGTGGACTGATGGGGCTGTAATTTGCCGTTTTGGATTTGTTCTGCTTTTCGTAGAACCCCGAACGTGCAGAAGGAGGCCATTCGGCCCATCAAGTCTGCACCCACCCTCTGAAAAAGCATCCTATCTATGGTCAGGCCCCGAGCCTATCCCTACCTTACCTTTTGGATATGAAGGGCAATTTAGCATGGCCAATCCATCTGACCTGCACCTGGAGGAAACCCATGCCGACACGGGATGAAGGTGCAAACTCCACACAGATAGTTACCCAAGGTCAGAATTGTACCCGGGTCTCTGGCGCTGTGAGGGATGGGACTTCCCTTGTGGGTGGGACAGATGTGGACATATTGCCGGATAGATGCCAGTGTTGTAGCTGTACTGGAACAGTTTGGCTAGATGTGTGGCACGTTCTGGAGCACAAGACTCCACTACTATTGTGAGAATATTGTCAGGGGCCCATAGCCTTTGCAGTATCCAGTGCCTTCAACCATTTCTTGATATCCCGTGGAGTGAATCGTATTGGCTGAAGACTGACATCTCTGTTGCTGCGGACCTCTGGAGGAGACTGAGATGGATCATCCACTCAGCACTTCTGGCTGGACATTTTTGCCAATGTCTTTTGCACCAGTGTGCTGGGCTCCTCCAACATTGAGGGTGGGGATATTTGTTGAGCCTCTTCCTCCTATTATTTGTTTAACTGTCCACCACCATTCAGGACTGGATGTGGCAGGACTGCAGAGCTTAAATCTGATCCGTTTGTGGGTGATTGACGTGAATGTTAAGTTTTTGTGATGTTGTTGATTTTGGTTAGAGAATATTGTTGACCAGGAGAATCCCCGGCTCTTGTTCAACTGGTGAGAGATGGAGGGGGAGCTTCACCAATCTCTGGAGTACAAAGAACAAAGAACAAAGAAATGTACAGCACAGGAACAGGCCCTTCGGCCCTCCAAGCCCGTGCCGACCATGCTGCCCGACTAAACTACAATCTTCTACACTTCCTGGGTCCGTATCCTTCTATTCCCATCCTATTCATATATTTGTCAAGATGCCCCTGAAATGTCCCTATCGTCCCTGCTTCCACTACCTCCTCCGGTAGCGAGTTCCAGGCACCCACTACCCTCTGCGTAAAAAACTTGCCTCGTACATCTACTCTAAACCTTGCCCCTCTCACCTTAAACCTATGCCCCCTAGTAATTGACCCCTCTACCCTGGGGAAAAGCCTCTGACTATCCACTCTGTCTATGCCCCTCATAATTTTGTAGACCTCTATCAGGTCGCCCCTCAACCTCCTTCGTTCCAGTGAGAACAAACCGAGTTTATTCAACCGCTCCTCATAGCTTATGCCCTCCATACCAGGCAACATTCTGGTAAATCTCTTCTGCACCCTCTCTAAAGCCTCCACATCCTTCTGGTAGTGTGGCGACCAGAATTGAACACTATACTCCAAGTGTGGCCTATCTAAGGTTCTATACAGCTGCAACATGACTTGCCAATTCTTATACTCAATGCCCCGGCCAATGAAGGCAAGCATGCCGTATGCCTTCTTGACTACCTTCTTCACCTGTGTTGCCCCTTTCAATGACCTGTGGACCTGTACTCCTAGATCTCTTTGACTTTCAATACTCTTGAGGGTTCTACCATTCACTGTATATTCCCTACCTGCATTAGACCTTCCAAAATGCATTACCTCACATTTGTCCGGATTAAACTCCATCTGCCATCTCTCCGCCCAAGTCTCCAGACAATCTAAATCCTGCTGTATCCTCCGACAGTCCTCATCGCTATCCGTAATTCCACCAACCTTTGTGTCGTCTGCAAACTTACTAATCAGACCAGTTACATTTTCCTCCAAATCATTTATATATACTACAAAGAGCAAAGGTCCCAGCACTGATCCCTGTGGAACACCGCTGGTCACAGCCCTCCAATTAGAAAAGCATCCCTCCATTGCTACTCTCTGCCTTCTATGGCCTAGCCAGTTCTGTATCCACCTTGCCAGCTCACCCCTGATCCCGTGTGACTTCACCTTTTGTACTAGTCTACCATGAGGGACCTTGTCAAAGGCCTTACTGAAGTCCATATAGACAACATCTACTGCCCTACCTGCATCAATCATCTTAGTGACCTCCTCAAAAAACTCTATCAAGTTAGTGAGACACGACCTCCCCTTCACAAAACCGTGCTGCCTCTCACTAATACGTCCATTTGCTTCCAAATGGGAGTAGATCCTGTCTCGAAGAAGTCTCTCCAGTAATTTCCCTACCACTGAAGTAAGGCTCACCGGCCTGTAGTTCCCGGGATTATCCTTGCTACCCTTCTTAAACAGAGGAACAACATTGGCTATTCTCCAGTCCTCCGGGACATCCCCTGAAGACAGCGAGGATCCAAAGATTTCTGTCAAGGCCTCAGCAATTTCCTCTCCAGCCTCCTTCAGTATTCTGGGGTAGATCCCATCAGGCCCTGGGGACTTATCTACCTTAATATTTTTTAAGACACCCAACACCTCGTCTTTTTGGATCACAATGTGACCCAGGCTATCTACACCCCCTTCTCCAGACTCAACATCTACCAATTCCTTCTCTTTGGTGAATACTGATGCAAAGTATTCATTTAGTACCTCGCCCATTTCCTCTGGCTCCACACATTGATTCCCTTGCCTATCCTTCAGTGGGCCAACCCTTTCCCTGGCTACCCTCTTGCTTTTTATGTACGTGTAAAAAGCCTTGGGATTTTCCTTAACCCTATTTGCCAATGACTTTTCGTGACCCCTTCTAGCCCTCCTGACTCCTTGCTTAAGTTCCTTCCTACTTTCCTTATATTCCACGCAGGCTTCGTCTGTTGCCAGCCTTTTAGCCCTGACAAATGCCTCCTTTTTCTTTTTGACGAGGCCTACAATATCACTCGTCATCCAAGGTTCCCGAAAATTGCCGTATTTATCTTTCTTCCTCACAGGAACATGCCGGTCCTGTATTCCTTTCAACTGCCACTTGGAAGCCTCCCACATGTCAGATGTTGATTGGCCCTCAAACATCCGCCCCCAATCTCGGTTCTTCAGTTCCCGCCTAATATTGTTATAATTAGCCTTCCCCCAATTTAGCACATTCATCCTCGGACCACTCTTATCCTTGTCCACCAGTACTTTAAAACTTACTGAATTGTGGTCACTGTTACCGAAATGCTCCCCTACTGAAACATCTACCACCTGGCCGGGCTCATTCCCCAATACCAGGTCCAGTACCGCCCCGTCCCTAGTTGGACTGTCTACATATTGTTTTAAGAAGCCCTCCTGGATGCTCCTTATAAACTCCGCCCCGTCCAAGCCCCTGGCACTAAGTGAGTCCCAGTCAATATTAGGGAAGTTGAAGTCTCCCATCACCACAACCCTGTTGTATTTACTCTTTTCCAAAATCTGTCTACCTATCTGCTCCTCTATCTCCCGCTGGCTGTTGGGAGGCCTGTAGTATACCCCCAACATTGTGACTGCACCCTTCTTATTCCTGATCTCTACCCATATAGCCTCACTGCCCTCTGAGGTGTCCTCTCGCAGTACAGCTGTGATATTCTCCCGAACCAGTAGCGCAACTCCACCTCCCCTTTTACATCCCCCTCTATCCCGCCTGAAACATCTAAATCCTGGAACGTTTAGCTGCCAATCCTGCCCTTCCCCCAACCAGGTCTCTGTAATGGCAACAACATCATAGTTCCAAGTACTAATCCAAGCTCTAAGTTCATCTGCCTTACCCGTAATGCTCCTTGCATTAAAACATATGCACTTCAGGCCACCAGACCCACTGTGTTCAGCAACTTCTCCCTGTCTGCTCTGCCTCAGAGCCACACTGTCCCTATTCCCTAGTTCTCCCTCAATGCTCTCACCTTCTGACCTATTGCTCCCGTGCCCACCCCCCTGCCATACTAGTTTAAACCCTCCCGTGTGACACTAGCAAACCTCGCGGCCAGGATATTTATGCCTCTCCGGTTTAGATGCAACCCATCCTTCTTATACAGGTCACACCTGCCCCGGAAGAGCTCCCAGTGGTCCAGATAATGGAAACCCTCCCTCCTACACCAGCTGTTTAGCCACAAGTTTAGCTGCTCTATCTTCCTATTTCTAGCCTCACTGGCACGTGGCACAGGGAGTAATCCCGAGATTACAACCCTCGAGGTCCTGTCTTTTAACTTTCTGCCTAGCACCCTGAACTCCTGCTGCAGGACCTCATGCCCCTTCCTGCCTATGTCGTTAGTACCAATATGTACAACGACCTCTGCCTGTTTGCCCTCCCCCTTCAGGATGCCCTCTGCCCGTTCGGAGACATCCTGGACCCTGGCACCAGGGAGGCAACATACCATCCTGGAGTCTCTTTCACGTCCACAGAAGCGCCTATCTGTGCCCCTGACTATAGAGTCCCCTATTACTATTACTCTTCTGCGCTTTGACCCTCCCTTCTGAACATCAGAGCCAGCCGTGGTGCCACTGCTCTGGCTGCTGCTGTTTTCCCCTGAGTTAATTCAAATGGGTCTATTGTATTTTCCTAACTGAAATCACCCTGTAATCTGGTTCGTGATCCGGAATGAACCAATGTGGGTTCAATTCCCATATGGCTGAAGTTATTCATGAAGGCCTCGCTCCTTGCTTGAGGTGTGATGGCTCTACGTTTAAATCACCACTAGGCAGCTCTCTCTCAAAAAGGGAGCGCAGCCTATGGTTTTCAGGGACTGTGGTGACTTTCACTTTTACCCTGTAATCTTGTATGATGTATATTTGTGCCCTTGAGGCTGATTAGACCATAAGACATAGGAGCAACATTAGGCCACTCGGCCCATTGAGTCTGCTCCAACATTCAATCATGGCTGATATTTTTCTCATCCACATTCTCCTGCCTTCTCCCCATAACCCCTGATCCCCTTATTGCTCAAAAACCTATCTATCTCTATCTTAAAGACACTCAGTGATTTGGCCTCTACAGCCTTCTGCGGCAAAGAGTTCCACAGATTCACCATCCTCTGGCTGAAGAAATACTTCCTTGTCTCTGTTTTAAAGGATCGTCCCTTTAGTCTGAGATTGTGTCCTCTGGTTATAGTGTTTCCTACAAGTGGAAACATCCTCTCCATTGCCACTCTATCCAGGCCTCTCAGTATCCTCTAAGTTTCAATGAGACCTCCCCTCATCCTGCTAAACTCCGAGTACAGACCCAGAGTCCTCAACCGTTCCTCATACGACAAGCTCATCATTCCAGGGACCATTCTTGTGAACCTCCTCTGGACCCTTTCCAAGGCCAGCACATCCTTCCTTAGATACGTGGCCCAAAACTGCTCACAATACTCCAAATGGGGTATGACTAGAGCCTTATACAGCCTCAGAAGTACATCCCTGGTCTTGTATTCTAGCCCTCTCGACATGAATGCTAACATTGCATTTGCATGGTAGTATTGTGGATAGCACAATTGCTTCACAGCTCCAGGGTCCAGGGTTCGATTCCGGCTTGGGTCACTGTCTGTGCGGAGTCTGCACATCCTCCCCGTGTGTGTGTGAGTTTCCTCCGGGTGCTCCGGTTTCCTCCCACAGTCCAAAGATGTGCAGGTTAGGTGGATTGGCCATGATAAATTGCCCTTAGTGTCCAAAATTGCCCTTAGTGTTGGGTGGGGTTACTGGGTTATGGGGATAGGGTGGAGGTGTTGACCTTGGGTAGGGTGCTCTTTCCAAGAGGCGGTGCAGACTCGATGGGCCGAATGGCCTCCTTCTGCACTGTAACTTCTATGATTCTATGAATTCTATGATTCCTAACTATCGACTGAACCTGCACGTTAACCTTAAGAGAATCATGAACAAGGACTGCCAAGTCCCTTTGTGCTTCTGATTTCTAGGCCTTTCCCCATTTCGAAAATAGTCTATGCCTCCATTTCCCCTTCCAAAGTGCATAACCCCACATGTTTCAACATTGTATTTCATCCGCCACATATCTGCTCACTCTCCTAGCCTGTCCAAGTCCACCTGCAGCTCCCCTGCATTCTCAATACTACCTGTCCCTCTACAGATCTTTGTATCATCTGAAACTTAGCAACAGTGCCTTCAGTACCTTCTTCCAGATCATTAATGTATATGGTGAAAAGTTGTGGTCCCAATACAGACCCCTGAGGCACACCACTAATCACCTGGTGCCATCCTGAAGAAGACCCCTTTCTACCCACTCTCTGCCTTCTGCCAGTCAGCCTATCCTCTATCCATGCCAGGATCTTAGGTTCAAAAAGGTTACAGACTCCTTCGCAAATGTGCATTTTGCCTGGTTCAGTTTCAAACCGTATTTGTGAATCCTCTGAAACACCTTCTTCAGACGACAGGGGTGTTCTTCTTCAGTGGTGGACCAGACGATGATGTCATCCACATAGACTCTGACACCCTCGATGCCCTCGGTCATTTGCTCCATTATCCTGTGGAAGATCTCTGACGCAGAGATAATGCCAAAGGGCATGTGATTGAAGCAGAAACGTCCAAATGGCGTGTTGAACATACACAGCTCATCGAGTCATCGAGCTGTATCTGCCCAAATCCCTGCGAGGCGTCGAGTTTGGTGAAGATACGAGCATTCGCCATCTCAGATGTGATCTCATCACGCTTGGGGATAGGGTAGTGTTCCCGGCGAATGTTCTGGTTCAGGTCCTTCGGTGCTATGCATATGCGAAGATCTCCAGAAGGTTTCTTAACACAGACAATGGAGCTGACCCAGTCAGTCGGCTGTGTGACTCGCGATATTACGCCTTGTGACTGCAGTCTGTCGAGTTCCGCTTTCAACTTCTCCCGCAGTGGAGTAGGAACCCTCCTGGGCGGCTGAATGACGGGTTTGCGTCTGTCTTCAGCATGATTTTGTATTGGGAGGGTAGGGTGCCCATGCCTTTGAATACGTCGGGGTATTCTTGTAGCATGCTGTGGATTTTAGCTTCCAGGCTTGATGGATCCCGGGTGTGCATGTAAATGCGGTACACCAGCCGCAAGTCTTTGCAGGCCTGAGCGCCTAACAGTGATGACTTATTGTCATCTACAATCTCGAATCGTAGCTGCTTGCGTATCGTCTTGTTGTCCACCCGGAGATGGCACGATCTCTTTGAGGCGATCTGATTGCCGTTGCAGTCCTTCAGCTGACATGCAGAGGGTATTATTTCCTGGTCTCCTGGAATCGAATGGAGATCCTCATTAGTGAGGAGGTTCGCTGAGGCCCCCGTGTCAAGCTTGCAGACTAATGGAAAGTCATTGACTTGCACAGTCGCAGTTCACTCACTGCTGGAATCGATGCTGTTGACCGGGTGAGGCGTGGCGATTGTTGCGTCATGTTCCTCAATTGTCTCGATCGTGTCCACGACAAGCGAGTTGTCGCAAGCGAGGTTGTCCTCATCCGAGAAGTACTCATCATTGGGTTTTTTGTGCTCCGTTGAGTCTATGCTTTTTATGTTGAAGTTCATGTGTTTCTGTCTTGTTGTCTTCATTTGCAGTGCAGCTCTGCACTGTGAGGCAAAGTGATTGCATTTGCCACACTTTAAACATTGTTTTCCAGAAGCTGGACATTGCCCTTTTAAGTGGGCGTGTCCGCAGCGGGGACACGTCATGTCACTGCCCCTCCACGCTCGCGCATGCGCAGTAGGCCTTTCTTCCGTGTCAAATCTTCGGGAGAACTGCGCATGCATGTGGCCTGCATCCAGGTTCGCGCGCGCGGGATTGCCGCTAGAGGAGCGCCTTCTGGATGCCTGGGCCACCATTTTGTCGGGCTCGACCTCGTGAAGGCCTTGGTCCCGGTAAGTAAACTCCTCATATTTTTCTTTACTTTTTTCATAGGTAGAGCATCTTTGCATGGCTGTTTGTAGGGTTAGGTCTGTTCGTTTTAATAAGGATTGTCTAAGTCCCTCGTCAGGTGTGACTATCTGGTCTCTGATGAGGGAGTCACGGAGGTTTTCAAAGTTGGCGGATTGAGCCAGTAATTTTAAATCAGTTACAAAACTGCTGAAAGGTTCTCCCGGTTTTTGTAAACGCCTGGTGAAATTGAATCTTTCAAATATCTCATCGACTTCAGATTGACAGTGGGTTTCAAATTTTTTGATGATTATTTCCAGCTTGCCCTTGTCCTCCCCTTCCAGGTAGGTAAAGGAATTATATATTTCTAATGCCTGTGGACCTGCCAGGGATAAGAGCAAGACTATCTTCCTGGCATCAGATGCTGAGGTTAGATTCTTGGCATCTAGATATATTTTGAACTGTTGTATGAAAAGTTTCTAATTGGAATGCATATTACCAGTGGTCTCGAGCAGGCGTGGAGGCTGGATTGGGTCCATCGTGCCGATTGGTATCTGAAGGGTCCGAATGCTGCGAGGCCTTCCTTGGTCGAATGTCTGGTTTAAGTTCTCTTCTCTTGCTGCTGTCTAGCTGGCTTGCTGAAATCACTCCTGGTACCATATGTTATTCTCTAATTCTGAATAACGACTGTAGACTTACAATTAACACAAACACTTTATTCAAAGGGTTCGTTCTGCTTCCAGAGCTCATCTAGATGTAAAACAGTCAAGAGGTATCACCAGTGAAACTAAGGTAAACTGCCTATGCTGAGCTGTCTCTGTGCGCTGCTGCTCACTATCTCTGTGCTTCTAAAAGAGGCCGATCCTGCCTTGGACTCGACCCTTTCATAGAACATAGAACAGTACAGCACAGAACAGGCCCTTCGGCCCTCGATGTTGTGCCGAGTTTTGTCCGAAACCAAGATCAAGCTATCCCACTCCCTGTCAATCTGGTGTGCTCCATGTGCCTATCCAATAACCGCTTGAAAGTTGCTAAAGTGTCCGACTCCACTATCACAGCAGGCAGTCCATTCCACACCCTACCCACTCTCTGAGTAAAGAACCTACCTCGGACATCCCTCCTATATCTCCCACCCTGAATCTTATAGTTATGCCCCCTTGTAACAGCTACATCCACCGAGGAAATAGTCTCTGAACGTCCACTCTATCTATCCCCCTCATTATCTTATAAACCTCTATTAAGTCACCTCTCATCCTCCTCCGCTCCAAAGAGAAAAGCCCTAGCTCCCTCAACCTTTCCTCATAAGACCTATCCTGCAAACCAGGCAGCATCCTGGTACCTGTCTCTGATGCTGCCCTCTAGTGATGCTGTGGCTGTTACATCTGTCTGTAGTCCCTGGTGTATGTGCAAATGTATGTACAAATGTACAGATCACTACAGCCACGACCACATCTAGGAGCATGGCCAGGCCCGCATCGCCAAATCTTGGGACCGGTCTTCTCGGCGCCATGGCTACAAGTTGACTGGGATTGGCTGTGCAAGTGCTGCTGAAGTTTTGCTCGGCCTTGTTAGCTGTCAATATGCCTGTCCAAGAGCCGCTTAAATGTCCCTAATGACTCTGACTCCACCACCTCTGCTGACAGTGCATTCCACGCACCCACCACTCTCTGTGTAAAGAACCGACCTCTGACATCTCCCCTATACATTCCTCTAATCACCTTAAAACTATGTCCCCTCGTGACAGCCATTTCCACCCTGGGGAAAAGTCTCTGTCTCTCCACTCTATCCATGCCTCTCATCACCTTGTACAAGTTACCTATCTCATCACCTTGTACAAGTAAACTATCAAGTCACCTCTCTTCTTCCTTCGTTCCAGTGAGAAAAGCCCTAGCTTCCTGAAGCTTTCTTCATAAGACCTCCAGTCCAGGCAGCATCCTGGTAAATCTCCTCTGCACCCTCTCCAAAGCATCCACATTCTTCCGATAATGAGGCGACCAGAACTGGACACAATATTCCAAGTGTGGTCTTTGATATGATCATGGCCGAAATTCTGCCTCAATTCACTCTTCTGTCATATCTCTTGATTCCCTAACAGAAAGAAACATCTGTGTAGCTCAGCCTGAATATGTCCAACACTGGAGTATACGCAACCCTCTGGGTGGAAAAACAAATCTCCTTATCTCAGTCCTAAATGATAAACTTTTTTGCCTGAGGCGACGTCCCTGGGGGAGAGATTTTCTTCTCCCATTGTCGGTGGGTAGGATCGGCAGCCTCTACGCCTGGCAATGCCCCCCTCACTCCGCCACAACCCTGTTATAATCATCCATCCACATTGTATTGAGGGCACAACAATCTCCCGTGGCGTGAACCCGGCGAGCAGAACCCGCCAGAGGAGTTCAGGTGAGTGCAGCGCTCAGAGGGGAGAGGGTCAAACCTGGTCAAGCTGCTCCAGTGGGGGTGTACCGTGGGATAGGGGGGTGGTGTTCCATGGGGGAATGGTCCTTGGGGGGTGGGGGGGAGGGGGCATGTTTCATGGGGTTGGGTTCCGTGCGGGGGTGGTTCCATCTCGGGGGGTATTCCATGGGGAGAGGAAGGGGTGTTTTGTGGGGGGGAAGGTTTTGCGTGGGGATTGCAGTTACATGTTGAAGGGGGGGTGCTGGTGTTTACAGAATTTACAGTGCAGAAGGAGGCCATTCGGCCCATCAAGTCTGCACCGGCTCTTGGAAAGAGCACCCCACCCAAGCCCACACCTCCACCCTATCCCCATAACCCAGTAACCCCACCCAACACTAAGGGGAATTTTGGACACTATGGGCAATTTATCATGGCCAATCCACCTAACCTGCACGTCTTTGGACTGTGGGAGGAAACCGGAGCACCCGGAGGAAACCCACGCACACACGGGGAGAACGTGCAGACGCCGCACAGACAGTGACCCAAGCCGGGAATCGAACCTGGGACCCTGGAGCTGTGAAGCAATTGTGCTAACCACAATGCTACCGTGCTGCCCTTGTGTTACCTGGGGGGTGTTGGGAGAGAGGTGTTGGGGGTGGATGTCGGGGGTGGGGGTGGGAGTTGTTTGGGGGGGTTGGAGTTTGTTGGGGTGTTCTATTTTCATTTTTTTGTATCGGGGTACCCTTTCTCTTTTAAAAAGAATGTTGATGGCGGGGTGGCTGAGTCAGAGCTCGCCTGCCAGCGGGACCTTGTGGAACCTGCCCCTTGATTATTTTTTGGCTGTGAACCGAACGACAGGGCAGACTAAACCACCATTGCGGGCAACGGAGTTAATGCTATTGTGGCAGCATTGCAGCAACTCTCCAAGACTCTATCGACAGCACCTTTTCTAAATAACACTATCTCTGAAGCTAACACTTTTGAAATCCCTGGATTTAGGCTATTTAGTCCAGGGGATTTGTCAGCTCTTAGTTTCATTAACATCTCTAGAATTTGTTTTAACAAATAAAAATATCCTTGAATCTATCATTTTGACTGGATCCCTCATTCCCCATTACTTCTGGAATATTTTTGTGTCTGCTGCTATGAAGGCAAATACAAAGTAATCATTGAATGTTCGACTATTTCCTTATTCCTCAGTATCAGTTCTCTTTTGTTCTGTCTCTCAGGGGCCCATGTTCACTTTAACTAATCTCTCCCTTTTCCAATCTGGCTTTATCCCGCCAGCTTTATCTTCAAAACCTATTTTCTCTTTCGTTATCAGTTTTGTTTCTCATCCTTCGCTTAATTTTAAAATCCTCCCAATCTTTGAGCTTGCTACTCCTTTGGGCAAAACCTTTCACATGGGGGGATTGTAAGTTGCCTCTGTTGCTACCACAGCGTGCGGTGGACAAATGACCGCAAGTCGACTTTGTTTAATCAAATATTATTTATTCACACACACACAATGTTACAGTTGATCAATCGCACCATCAAACACAAGTTATTTTACTAAAGAGTACTAAAGTTCATACTAGACAACTTAACTTTAGAGTGACCAGTGTCATGTGAGAATACCTGTAAGAAATTGGTGTTTATAAATGGGGGTGTATAGATATCTGTGAGGGGGTACTTTTAAGAAATGGGTGCTTACCACTGCAGTGATGTCAGAGAGTGGGTGGAGCTGGGCTGTCTGTCAGCTTTTTACTTTGTTTTTGAGCAGGCTGCAGGGTGTGTTTTAGTTTCGTTTTCAGAGCTGGATAGCTGCAGTCACAGCCAGAAGGTGTATGAATCTCTCTGTAATCTAAAAACTGTCAATCGATCCTGGTGATTTAAACTCATAACAGTAGTGACTTTAACCTGATATATTTCTATTTTGAAGGTTTTTAAAGTCTTATGGATGTTAAAAGGACAGCTTAATCATTACTTAGTGTTGTATTCTTTGGGGATTGTATTTGAATTTCTGGTTGCTAAGATGTTCACTGTATGTTTTAAAAAGGTTAATTTGAGTTCATAGAATAAACATTGTTTTGCTTTAAAAAATACTTTTCCATTTCTGCTGTACTACTACTGTAGAGTGGGCCGTGTGCTCCCCATACCACAATCTAGTAAAAGTTGTGGGTCAGCGGAACTCCATGATACCTTTTGGGGTTCTCTAAACCCTGGCTCATAACACCAGCAAGTACCAGATAGATAAAGGCCTTTATCCGTGTTTGACTTTGGTCGTCCTTGATAAGATCTGATCTGACGTGATGGCACGATGGTCCTCTTCGTGGTGGCCGGTGAAGATGACCATTGTTTCAAGGCTGCTGCGCACTGCTGCAGAGAGAGCGTCTAAGGTGGTGCAGCACCTTTCAACCTGCTTGGTTTTCGCACCCCTTTTGGGCAGTCTCTGGGTCATTGCCAATCAATTGTTCAGGGTTTGATCACCCAGATCGATCAAGTCCAATCAGGGGCTGTCACATTGATTTTCAGGTGGGCACTCAGTGGCCATGCCTGCAAGTATTGGGGGCAGGTAGGCCCTTCCAAATCAGGAGTTTCGGTGCCGCTGTGTCTGGTAAACATGTGTGATTGACAGGGTAGTTCCATTGTCCCTGGGAAGGCCTGGAGATGGCCTTTTTCCTGTGTACTGTAGAGTCTGGGCTGCATCGTGCTCAATTTAAACTGCAGCTTGCTTGTCCTGTACTTGGCTAAATTTCCCAGTGCCCTTTGCAGGACGCCATCTTGGGTGGCTGTTCGGCCACACCACAGTCCCAGATGACCATAGGCTACTTTCCCCTTTGAGGGGGAGAGCTGGCTGGTACGGGAATTGAACTCGCGCTGTTGGCCTTGCTCTGCATCACAAACTAGCTCTCCAGCCAACTGAGCTAAACCGGCCAACTGTGGGTCTGGCCTTAAGGGAATAGATTATTGTTGCAAATGGTAAATTTGCATATATTTATATGATTGTTACTGCTTATCCACTGAGATATCTCTGAATCTACTTTCCCAATCTACTTTAGCCAATTAACTATGTATCTACTTTGTTCAGATCTGAGACTCTAGACTTAAATAAATCATCCTCAAACTGATTATTTGGCTCCAAAGGCTCCTTTATTACAAAGTTAGCAACTAACCCTGGCTAAAATCTAGATCTAAAATAGCCTATTCCTGTGTTGCTTCCTCAACATACTGATGTAGAAAACTATCTATCTACATTCCATCAATTTCTTCTCCATGCAGTTAGTTCCAATTTGGTTGACCTGATCTATTTAAAGGTTAAAGTTCTCCTCGTAGTACCCTTGTTGTGTGCACCTTTGTATGGGTGATGACAGCTCAGTGATAATATCCCTGGGATAATCAGCCCGAGGCCCAGGCTAATTAATACTCATGGACCTGGGTTCAAAACCCATCATGGCAGCTGGTGGAATTTCAATTCAATTAAAGGGGAGAAAGAAAATCAGAATTTGAAAACTAGCCTCAGTAATGGTAACTGTGAAACTACCATCGATTGTTATCAAATCCGTCTGGTTCACTGATGTACTTTAGGGAAGGAAATCTGCCGTCCGTACCTGGTCTGGCCTACATTTGACTCCAGACCCACAGCAATGTGATTGACTCTTAACTGCCCTCTGAAATGGCCTGTAAGCCACACAGTGCAAGGGCAATTAGGGATGGGCAACAGGTGCCGGATTTACCAGCGGCACCTGCAACTTATGAAAAAATAAATAAAAAACCAATAATATCCACAATCGTCCTCCACACCGGGCCCTGCAAGGATGTGTGCCCAGTCCTCTACTGTACCCCCTATACACACACGGCTGTGCGGCGGGATTCAACTCCAATTCAATCTATAGGTTTGCGGATGGTACGACTGTGGTGGGCCGTATGTCAAACAACAACGAATCAGACTACAGAAGGAAGATAAATCACTTGGTTACATGGTGTACCGAAAACAACCTCTCTTTAAATGTCGGAAAGACCACAGAAATGATCATCGACTTCAGGAAGCGTAGCACGACACACACTCCCGTCTGCATCAATCGTTCCGAAGTGGAGATGGTTGATAGCTTTAAGTTCCTGAAGGGTCACCATCATCAACAGTCTGTCCTGGTCAACTCACGTTGATGCAACAGTCAAGAAAGCCCAACACCGACTCTACTTCCTACAGATGCTAAAGAAATTCGGCATGTCTGCATCGACTCTCACAAACTTCTACAGATGTGCCATAGAGAGCATCCTATCCGGCTGCATCGCAGCTTGGTATGGCAACTGCTCGGTCCAAGATCGCAAGAAACTGCAGTGTGGTGAACTCAGCCCAACGCATCACACAAGCTTGCCACCCCCACATTGATTCTGTCTACACCTCCCACTGCCTCAGGAAGGCAGACAGCATTATCAGAGACCCCTCCCACCCAGACTTTGCCCTCTTCCAGACCCTTCCATCAGGCAGAAGATACAGAAGTCTGAAGACCCGCACATCCAGTCATAGGAACAGCTCCTTCCCCAAAGCTACAAGCTTCAACGATTCTCCCTTGGACTGATCTGTTCCCTGTAAGAACACTATTCACGACGCCCTATGCTGCTCTTATTTGGCCTTGTTCCGCACTGTAACCAATCACTATTTGTTGATGTACCATTTGTCAATGTTCTCTGTTGGTTATTCTTTTGTCTACTATGTACGTACTGTGTACGTTCCCTTGGCCGCAGAAAAATACTTTTCACTGTACTTTGGTACATGTGACAATAAAATCAATCAATCAATCTTGATTTACACTCCATCTGACACTGCAACTTCTCTATAAATTACTCCCACCAATGTTTCTTGCCTCTTGCTATTTGGGTGTATCGCCCCACCCAAACGGATCTTGGTTTACGGAGATAAGCAGCGGAATTCTCCGTTGTCGGGATCTCTGGTCGGCCGGCAGTGCACCCACGCCGGCTGATGGCGTGAGGTCTCCAAAATGGGAAATGCCAATGGAAGTCCCGCCCATTATCTTTTGACATTCTGCATTTTACTTTTGACAAAGATGTGCAGGTTAGGTGGCTTATCCATGCTAAGTTGCCTCTTAGGGTGGGGTTGCAAGAATAGGGCGGGGGATTGGGCCTCGGTGGGGTAGTCTTTCGACGGGTCGGTGCAGACTCAATGGGCCAAATGGCCTCCTTCTGCACTGTCGAGATTCTAGATTCTATAACCTCATTCCTGATGGATAAAGGAAAAGGCCAAAGCTCCTCCGGTGTTTAAACTTCCTGACTCGCAATCATTCTTCCCTGTCCCAGACCACTAACCCGATCATTAACACTTCCTAACCTAAAGATGTGACTGCTTCCTGGATGCTCCTAGATCTGAGCTGAGTTCTGCAAGGTGCAGAAACTTACTGCCGATGAGGTTATCTGGGATTATGATGGTCTACAAACTCCCACATACTGCAGTTGCGGCACAATATTTACACTGCAGTGATTTATTTAAGTAACGAAAATTTAGGTAATTAATTAACTTAGTCGACGTATTTTTAGTTTTTAAATTGATTATTCGATCTAACTCAAGTTATAGGTAGACTTACTAACCTCCATGTTTACCTATAAACTTAAGCCATTAACCGCCCTTGTGCTGTGCCGTCACTTTGTGATTTGTGTCAGCCGCGCTGTGTGCCTCCCTGCTGTGCTGCCGTTTAAAACCCCTTGAATCCACTCCTGTGACACTCACTCTCCTAACTCCCTCAGTGGAGTGAACAAAATACAAGTCAGCAGTGAAGAGGTCAAAAACAAGTAGCAGCTCTTGAATAATCATAAATTGTCAAATCTGGAAACGAGAGGTAGAAGCAGGACGTGGTTGAAACATTTTGCAGCTCATTAGGTACAGTGGTAGTGTGAGAAGACTGGAAAATAACTAATGTTTGTGGCTGTTTTTTTACAAAGGTCAAACGCAGGGCCCTGAAAGTTGTAGAGTTGTTACGTTGACCTTAAGAGTGTGAAAATGAAGAGCATCTATTATAAAAGGAGCCATAAGTGCTATTTAATGAGAATGCAGCCAGGTTGTGTCTAACAACTTTGAGGAATGGTGTACGATGGTAATCTAGTCGTTTTGCATTTATTTCACTTTGGCCTAAGGTAGTGGTAGCGCCAGTGAAGTGGAGCGACCTTAGGGAGTGTCGACCTTGCCTTCCTGAGACCCAGACTTATCTGGCTCCGGATGACAGCACCCGGTCAGGGTTCCTGCTCAGGGATATGAGCCCCACTGTCTTGTGAACGCCTGGAGATAAAGGCCTGGAGATAAAGGCCGCAGGCATATCATTAGCGGGCCTGACCCGGTATCCTCCCGGGATTCCGTGGTGCTCCGGCTCTGCCAGAAGGAATTACCGACGGTGGGGCACACTTGTGGTTTCAATAATCACGAAACAGGTGCTGTGGCTTCTGAGGGAGAGAGAGGGGATACGGAGAGTGTCCAACATCGCCATAGTGCGCTGACAGTTGAGCCACTGGCTGGGGGCTTCTGCCAGGACTGGGGGGAGTACGGGGTGGTGGCCAGGAGGTGGGCAGTGAGGTCGGGGTGGGCGCACGCGGAACACCATCACCGCAGCCTGCAAGGCAGCCCTGTGACTGTGCATGCCGCTGACTGCCCACTGTGACACTAGTGCCACGGGCTGTATTCGTGCCCCCCCCATGCCACCCGTCTTCTGGCCCCAACCGACCCATCAATGGGAGGGGCATTGCTCCAGCGCAACCAGTGCCATCTTGTTGGCTGGGATGAGTGTGTGTAGGGAGTGGGATGCTAACATACACGGCTGCAGCTTGTCAGCCTCTCGGGTGTCAATCCCGACCCCTGTGAATCCGATATTGGGCGAGATTCTCCGACCCCCCGCCGGGTCGGAGAATCGCCGGGGGCTGGCGTGAATCCCGCCCCCGCCGGTTGCCGAATTCTCCACCACCGGATATTCGGCAGGGGCGGGAATCGCGCCACGCCGGTTGGCGGGCCCCCCCCCGCGATTCTCCGGCCCGGATGGGCCAAAGATCCGCTGCTAGAATGCCTGTCCCGCCGGCGTAGATTAAACTACCTACCTTACCGTTGGGACAAGGCGGCGCGGGCGGGCTCCAGGGTCTTGGGTGGGGCGCGGGGCGATCTGGCCCCGGGGGGTGCCCCCACGGTGGCCTGGCCCGCGATCGGGGCCCACCGATCCGCAGGCGGGCCTGTGACGTGGGGGCACTCTTTCCCTCCCGCCTTCGCCACGGTCTCCACCATGGCGGAGGCGGAAGAGACTCCCTCCACTGCGCATGCGCAGGAATGCCGTCAGCGGCTGCTGACGCTCCTGCGCATGCGCCGCCCGGAGATGCAATTTCCGCGCCAGCTGGCGGGGCACCAAAGGCCTTTTCCGCCAGCTGGCGGGGCGGAAATTCGTCCGGCGCCGGCCTAGCCCCTTAAGGTTGGGGCTCGGCCCCCAAAGATGCGGAGCATTCCGCACCTTTGGGGCGGCGCGATGCCCGACTGATTTGCGCCGTTTTGGGCGCCAGTCGGCGGACATCGCGCCGTTTCCGGAGAATTTCGCCCATTGTTTTTCATTGGAATTGGTCATGTTCTATGTGGCGTCGGTGTTAGCACATTAACAGTTCCTGAATTGCTCTGGGAGCGGCGCCAATATTGCTGTTGTAGAAGTCCACCGATTCTGTCCCGGTATCAGCATTTAGTCTCCCAAACGGAGAATTCGCCCACAATGTTTTGGCCTCAACTATGTTCAGTGGTAGCAAATTCCATAGGCTCACCACTCTCTGGATGTAGAAATTTCTCCTAATCTCACTCCACATGGTCGACCCCGTATCCTCAGACTGTTCCTTTCCACTAATTGCCAGGTGTATCTCGTCTTCCACAATTGCTTCACAGCTCCAGGGTCCCAGGTTCGATTCCGGCTTGGGTCACTGTCTGTGCGGAGTCTGCACATCCTCCCCGTGTGTGTGTGGGTTTCCTCCGGGTGCTCCGGTTTCCTCCCACAGTCCAAACATGTGCAGGTTAGGCGGATTGGCCATGATAAATTGCCCTTAGTGTCCAAAATTGCCCTTAGTGTTGGGTGGGGTTACTGGGTTATGGGGATAGGGTGGCGGTGTTGACCTTGGGTAGGGTGCTCTTTCCAAGAGCCGGTGCAGACTCGATGGGCTGAATGGCCTCCTTCTGCACTGTAAATTCTATGATAATTCCCATGGATCAGACGTTCTGCACCATAAATTCTATGATTCTCTTCCATTAATCCTGCCTTCTTATGTAAAAGATCCTTTTTTTATGGCTTTATTTCAATGAAGAGAAGGGTGTCGTGTTCCATATTTATCCCCCAAACAACATTTAAAATAGATTGTCCAATCATTATCATACTGCTTTTGTGGGAGTACACTGTGTGTTGATTGGCTGTCGCTTTTCCTACATCACAACAATGGCAACACTTCAAAAGCTTCCTTTGGGACCTCCTGAGATTGTGAAAGATCCTATTGAAATGCAAATATTTATTTTCTTTCCATGCTGTTGTTAAATGATGTGTAATGGTGTCATCAACCAGGTTATCTAGCAGAATCCACCCACCTCCTTGTCCCTCCCTGCTGAATAGTTCATACATAGTTGAGTGGAAAGGGGTGAAGAGGGTGAAGAAGCCAACAAGCGGAGCTCTTGCCTGTTGCTAAGTGCCTTCAGCATCATACGGATCCCAGAAACAATCTCCTGCACTCTGGGGACACCTGTGTGAGATGTATTGTAGGAATTGTGGATGTATTGTATTGTCTTGGGAGTGTCTCTTTCAGAAATGTTCTGTATTATCACATGGCTTCTGCGATGTCATTGTGTGGGTGGAGCTGGGCTGTGGCCCTGAGTTTTACTTTTGGTTTACACTGTTGGAAGCGGGACTCAGACAAAGAAGGCTTCTCCTCTCTCTCGCTCTCTCTGCATGTTAAAATTATCCAGATAACTTGATAATTTAAAAGTGAGAACTGTTTTCTGGAAATAATTCACACCTACTGTTTTGGTAAAAGGGTTTTTCTGGTATTGGATGTTGTTATCAAATTGAAACAGTTGAAAGGGAAGTTATTAAGGGTTATATATATATATATATATATATATATAGAGAGAGAGAGAATTGTAGCTGTGTGGGGTATTTATGTTTATAGTTGATAAAAATGCTTACTGTGTGTGTTTATAGAAGTGTTAACTGAATTTGTAGAATAAACTTTGTTTTTTGATTTAAAGTGCTTAAGGTCTCTGGTGAATGGCACTTGAAAGATAGGCCCTTATATTCCTCATAACCAAAATCTCTCAACAATTATGGGTCAGGTGAACTCCATGATATGCTTTGGTGTTTTCTAAACCCCTGGCCAATAACAAATTGGGAGCTCGTCCGGGATAAAAGACTATCTTTCGTGATTGGGTTGGCTTAGCGAACTTAAAGACAGTGAGGGGTGAGCATTTTTGTATTTGCTTTTCAGGTGTGATATTCCAGTTTAACTAGGGAGTGTGTTGTGGACAATGGCTATTTCAGAGGCTCAGAGGTTTTTTGGTGTAGAGAAGGTCACACGCAGTACCTTACAAACAGAGACATAAAAAATGGATTTAAATTTGGCAAAAACATTACAGTTAACATTACCTGACAACATACGAAGAGAAGAGGCAATTGCAGCAGTAGTTGAGCATTTAAAATTGCCTGAGACACAGTCAGTCATTGGAAATGGCAAGAATTCAATTATGGATCAAGCAGCTTGAACATGAAAAAGAATTAAAGCAGCTTGAATACAAAGTGAGGGGGAAAGAAAAAGAGAGAAGAAAGGGAAAAAGAAAGAATAGCCCGAGCAGAACAAAAAGAAAGAGAAAGGGAGGTACAGATAGGGGAAAAAGAAAAAGAGAGAGCCTTTGAACTTCAGAGAATGGCCATGAAACGTGACAGTCAGTTAAAATTGGCGGATGTAAAGAGAAACTTACAGTTGGAGGAGGATGAAGCGAAAGAACTTTATAGTCGAAGGCTTGGTGGGGATCTATTTAAATATGTCCAAGCATTGCCAAGGTTTGATGAGAAGAAGGTAGAAGCCTTTTTCATTTCATTTGAGAAGATAGCTAACCAAATGAAATGGCCATAGGACATGTGGGTATTACTGATTCAAACAAAGTTGGTAGGTAGAGCTAGTGAAGTGTTTGCATCACTACCAGAGGAGGTATCTGGGACGTGTGAGGAGGTGAAAAAATCCATCTTAGGTGCATATGAACTAGTGCCTGAAGCCTAAAGACAAAGGTTTAGAAATTTAAGGAAAGAACCTGGTTAAACATACATGGAGTTTGAAAGGCTCAAACAGAGTAATTTTGATAGGTGGATAAGGGCTTTGAAAACAGACCAAACGTATGAAGCTCTTAGAGAAATGATAATTTTGGAGGAATTTAAAAATTCAATTCCTGATGTAGTGAGAACTCATGTGGAAGAACAGAGGGTTAAAACTGCGAGATTAGCAGAAAAATGGCAGATGATTATGAATTACTTCATAAATCAAAGTTTGGTTTCCGACATCAGTTTCAGCCGTGAGGGATAGAAACTGGGGAAAAGAGAAATACTCAAGTGGTAAAGGTAAAGGGGATCTGATAGGAGATAATAAGGAAAGTATACCTCAGATTAAAAAAGAAATTCAGGAGGGTGGAAGAGAAATGAAAAGTTCAGATGTTTTTACTGTAATAAACTAGGCCATGTAAAGTCACAGTGTAGGGGGTTGAAGAAAAGCACTGGGAAGGCTGATGTGGTAAAACAGGATAAGCCAGTGGGGTTTGTTAAAGTGGTAAAGGAAAGCCCAACTGAAGCGAAGGAGGTGCAAAACATTGTACAGCCTGATCAAGAGGTGATTGATAAGAAGATGCCAGATCTCTTAAAGAGTTTACTTCTTACTACCAGGTAAAGAAGTCAGAATTTTAAGAGATACGGAAGCTAGTCAATCTTTGATGGTAAGAGATGAGGAGTTATGTAGTTTGGGAGGAATATTGCCAGAAAAGGTGGTAATATGTGGAATTCAGGGTGGGAAGAGTAGTGTGCCATTATATAAGGTAAGGTTGGAAAGTCCAGTGAAGAATGGTGAAGTGGTAGTAGGAGTAATAGAGAAACTATCTTGTTCAGGAATACAGTTTAGTTTGGGTAATGGTATAGCTGGATCGCAGGTGGGAGTGATGCCTACTGTGGTTGATAAGCCAGTGGAAAATCAAACAACTGAAGTGTTGAAGGGCGAATATCCTGGGATTTTTCCGGATTGTGTAGTAACAAGGTCGCAAAGTCACAGGTTAAGCCAAGAGGAGAAATCAAAGAGTGAAGATGAAGTTGAATTTCAATTATCAGAAACGATGGTTGGAAAAGGACAAGAACAGGTGGAGGATGAGGCGGATATTTTTAGTTCAGGAAAATTGTCGGAGTTAATAATAATAATCGCTTACAACAGAAAGATATAGAAATAAAACGGATGTTTCAGAAAACATACACGGAAGGGGAAACTGTGTGTAAACCAGAATGTTATTACCGTAAATGTGATGTCTTGGTGAGAAAATGGGGACCTTTACATATGCAGGTGGATGAAAAGTGGGCAGAAGTTCAACAAGTAGTATTGCCGGTAGGGTATAGAAAGGAAGTGTTGCGAGTAGCACATGAGGTATCAATAGGAGGTCATTTGGGAGTAAGGAAAACTCAAGCTAAAATACAAAAACATTTTTATCGGCCTGGACTACATAAAGATGTAGTTAAATTTTATTGATCATGTCACACATGTCAAGTGATAGGGAAACTCCATACAGACAGTGACCCAGTGTCAGGATCAAACCCAGGTCCTCGGCGCCATGAGGCAGCAGTGCTAACCACTGTGACACTGTGCCACCCTTTTATACACTGCATTGTTTAAAGGGTAATTGTAAGCTATTTTCTGGAGTGAGGTTAGGGATATTTTAATACTGTGTTAGTAATAAAGTTTGTTTTAAAATACAATATCCTTTTTTCTGCGTGTAATCCTTCCTGGAGCGAACTATCCTTTCCTCGCAGTCTTACAAAATTAAAATAAAATATTGGGGTATCTTTGCAGTATCCTAGCGACTGTTGGGGCATGGTCTGGGATCATTATATTTGGGGTAGGTGACCCTGTCACTTGTGCTCCTGGAGGGACACCAATAGGTGTTTGCCACCTCCAGAAGATCAGCTCTGTTACGCGTGTTGTTACGAGGATTCAGATTTAAATAGAATAAATAATGATGCTGGCAAATTCATAGGATTATAACATTTATGAGCTAATTTTAATGAACTATGATTCTAAATCACAAGCATATGAAAGCACATTGTTAGCTGGTGAATATAACATCATCTAGGATAAAGAACATCATCTCGGATCTATCAATAAAAAACAAAATTTACACAAAACAGAAAATACTGGACAATCTCAGCAGGTCTGACAGCATCTGTGGAGAGAGAAAGGAGCCAACGTTTCAAGTCTTAATGACTCTTTGTCAAAGTTCAATTTACACACTGATTTCTTCAGTTCAATTGTGTGCTCACTTTACACATACCCGACAGAATCCGAATCCTCCCAATCCAGTTCATGTTTTACCTTTTGAACTAGAGGACAACTATTGGCCTCTTTCATCCAACTCCTTGTTTTACTTTAAACTATTAGATCAAAGACTTACACATCCTGTTGTCTGAATGATATCCTCAAAGTTGAATAATCTGCTCAGTCCCCAGATTTTCCCTTCAATCTCATTACTTTAGCTCACAAAAAAACTGGTCTCATTCACTCAGGCACCTAAACCATGGAACACTGGCCCTTCTTGCTCTCTGCTTTAACACACCTGGGAGATGAACAGGTTACACGTTCCCTGAATGATACCAGGAAGCTAGTCTCTTACCCAGCCCAGCTGGTCCCTGTAGTCTCTGTTCACACCCAGGGCAATGGTCTGATGTCTAGGGGAAAATAATGTAACTTCTCATGTGTTGGCCAACTTCTGGCTGTTCAGCCAAGAACAATCAAAGATATGCCTTTCTTATACCTCCCTGTGTAAGTTTTCAGAACCTGTGGTTACTCACTGCATGGTCAGCTCTGTCAGTGGTCAAGGATGATGTCATCCCTGATGGGCAGAGTCTCTATGAACTGTTTAAAATACCTTTTTAACTATTACAAAACTGTCAAAGAGGCCTAGCATTCCACATGTTCGATAAGCATCACCTAAGTGCCTTCTTCCACACTGTTTCAAGGTCCCTCATTTCTCCGACTACAAGGTTGATCCTGGCATCCGGAAGAGTTACAAGCTTCCCTGAATAAGCACTTGCATCACTCGAACCTTTGCAACAAGCACAGACCCCTTTGATTTCTTTGAATAGAATATAATCTTTTATTGTCACAACTAGACTTACATTGACACTGCAATGAAGTTACTGTGAAAAGCCCCTTGCCGCCACATTCCGGTGCCTGTTCAGGTACTCTGAGGGAGAATTCAGAATTCTCAGCCGGTACAGGAATTGAACCCACGCTGCTGGCCTTGTTCTGCATTACAAACCAACTGTCGAGCCCACTGAGCTAAATGGGGTTATCAGGTTTTTTTTGTCTTATTTATTTCTGTCTTAGGAGTACAAAACTCAGGGCATTTTTATAAAGCTTGCACAGGGTAATTGGCCAGTTCCATTATCCAGTCATTTAACATTTGTATTCCCACAAGGATCAAGCCGGCAAATTCAACAAAGGCCATTTCAACTTAATATATTATGCCTTTATGTACATTCTTACAGCATAACAGCCTTACCTGTGGCCATGCTACGCAGCTGAAAATTGATAGTTACATTGTTGTCCATATTTACAGCCCAACACATTTCCAGCACAGACATCTCCAGTGAATTTCTCTAAGGAGTTTGAACTGTATCAATTGTATCAAATCCCCCTTTGTTGTGTCTGATAAGGATTTGCAGGAAGTCTTCCCTCAGCATTACACAGGTGGTCAGGGGCTTCCTCGATGAAGAATAGCTGGCGCACGCACTGGGACATCAGTTCCCGCCACACATTTTCTCGGGAGGAGGAAGTGGTGGTGATTTGTGTTCATTCTCCGGGTAAGCGTTCTCCAAGGCGGCCTTCAGGACCCGCGACAACGCAGAATCGCCGAGCAGAAACTTATAGCCAAGTTCCGCACACATGAGTGCGGCCTCAACCGGGACCTGGGATTCATGTCACATTACATTCATCCCCCACCATCTGGCCTGCGAAATCCTACCAACTGCCCTGGCTTGATACAATTCACACCTCTTTAACCTGGGGTTACCCCATCTCTGGATCTGTAAAGATTTAATCACCTGCTAATGCTCGCATTCCTAGCATTGTCTGGCATCTTTGAATTTGTCTATATATGTGTTTCTGGAACAGACCTCTTCATTCACCTGAGGAAGGAGCAGCGCTCCGAAAGCTAGTGACATCGAAACAAACCTGTTGGACTTTAACCTGGTGTTGTAAGACTTCGTACTGCATTCATTCATGGCCAGTATTTATCCCCTTGAACCTCGCGGACACATTGAGAGGAGTGGAAGGGGCAGGGGGTCCTGAACGTTTTGTCTTCAGGCCCTCAGTGAAGCTCTGGGGGGTTGAGAAGCAAAGAAGATTTGAGAGATAAGTACCGGGCTGGGAGACATAAAACTTCACACCTCACACTCTCCCCTTTCAACCTAAATGCCTGCAGCCTCAAATTTCAATTATTGCCGAGGGCTTTGGCGGGCTGACGCAAAAGTCACAGAAATCGCTGTGCCGCAAAAAATAGGAATTCACTTCAGTCAGAATTTCCTCCAAATCTCACACTGGAGAATTGAAGCCAGCATTGTAGATGGATCGTTGCAAAGAGACAAATTTCCAGGAAATTCCAGGGTGCCAGGGTAAATTGAGGTGGAATCCCATTTCTGAAGTTATGTGTCAGTTAAGGGCAGCTTATTCATGAATCATGTTTGAGATGACCCCCCCCACTTCGAAACAGGACATGACGCTCACCATAGGGGACAATCGGTCGAGGTTTGCGGCCAGCTTCAGCTGCGACCTCGCCGGCCCAGTGAACACATTGCCCTCCCACACTCGGGACTTGCTGAGGCTCAGCTCGTCCATGGACTCGCCAATGAGGAAGACCCGATGGGCTCTGGGAATGCGGACTCGGAACCTGACCCACTTGGTGGCAGGGAGCACACCAGACCTGGGTTCAAAGATGACGCATCCCTTCTTCCACGTATCATACATCCGAGGAAATGGAGGCCCCCGTGATTCAGCACTGCACCGGATAACATAATCACAAACGTGTCCAAAATCCTCTTCATCTTCAGGCCTGACGAAAATTCCTAGTTTGTACACACCTGAAGCAGGGAGACTAACGCTAATGCTCACTTTGTTTTTTGTGTGGGTACATAAAGTATGCCTTTCCAAAGGACAACCCTCAGCACTTGCCTCATCCCTGGTTAACGTTGCAGTAACTTCTACATCCCTGACAGTCTGAAAAGTGATATTGCACTTGCCATGTGGTGTGTTTATAACAGGTTCAGGGTGGCTGGCTTGGTTAAAACCAACTTCTTTCGTTCTGATCCCAGGACCACAATGGTTGCTCAGGTTTGCAGGAAATAGCTCATTTTGATTGACGGGGTTTGGACAATAGATAAGGCAGTTGCAGATGTTCTGATAAGAACTGTCTTGGCTGTACGGCTTAACGAACACAGAGAGCCGATAGTAGCCTTTAGTCAGCAACACAATGTTGCAATCCAACTTCCCTTCCCCTATTTGAGACACAATGCACCTCTTGCTCACGTCACTGTCGTAGTCTCCGTGAATCAGTTTGTATGTAGCTGATAATGGTCTTGAGGTTTGGAAATGCAACAGTGCACAGCCATCAGGCGCAGTGATCAAACCCTCAGAGCAGCTGCATTGGCTGATGCCCATGCACCTGGCAGTCCAGTGTAGTCCCCAGAAAGAGAACGGGTTGGCGGGTAGTCTATCGTGAACCTTAGGTTCAGGGCAGTCAACCTGATAAGAACAGACCCAGGTATAGCTCTCCTTGGAGTCCAATAGCTTCGCGAAGATCTTGAGGTCATACTTGCCCTGTGTTGGTGGTATGACTCTGAGCTCTATCCCATTTGGCATCACTCTCATTATTCCACAGGAGGCATCAATGTTGCCCAGGCGTCTCTCACCGAGCTGTGTTATGCTGTAGCTGAATTCCACGGTTTGAGCACTTCCCAAGCACACGGTAGCTTCACCATTTACTGTATGGGATTGAGAGGGGAAGAGATCAGACCCAAATCTCAGCATGGATGCACTTCATTCCTATCTGCTTCTGAAAAGTGGAATTGCTACATTAAAAGAGCTTGTTATTAATGTGCCGTAACAGAGGAACAGTCTGATGTTCTAAGAAGGAAGTATTCTGTCTGATTTCACCATACAGCTCTTGACCTGTAGCCCTGGAGGTAACAACACCTCAAGCACTAATCTGGTGTTCTTCATTAATAAGGGGATCAGTGGTAATGGGGAGGAGGCAGGTGAATGGGGATCATATCAGCCATGATCGAATGGCGGAGCAGACTCGGTGGGCCGAATGGCCTAATTCTGCTCCTATATCTTCCGGTCTTATGGTCCACCCATCATCCTTGTGCCCCCTGACCTGAATTAGCTACTCATCCAGCAATGCCCCCATTTTAAAATCTTACCCTTCTTTTGAAACTCCCTCATGGACTCCCCTCTTCCTATTTTGTAACCACCTTCACCTTCAGCCCTACAACCCTCCAAGACTGAACTGGGAGCCAATGGTAAGTCAGGGTGCACAGGAGTGATGAATAAATGGGCTTGCTCCTCTGCTCCTACATGCTAATATAGTGGTGTGCCGCAGAGGTAGTGGTTGAGGCGAGGAAAATGAGTACATATTTGAATCAGAAGAGGATCCAGGGAGACGAGGAAAGATCAGGAGATGAGATAATCCTAATTTGTTCCAACAAAGAATCAAATCAGAAACGATGGGCAAATAATTGGCTTTTGAGCATTGTGGCCAGGAGCTTATGATTTGGTTAAAATCGGCGAGGAAGTGTGCAAATTCCTCTCAACATTGCACTGGTTTGCAAAGTGGACTTTTTGCTCAAGTTTCCATTTAAACCTATTTTCGTATCATCAAAGATTAAACACTCCCATCAACCAACGCAATCAGCATTTAAATTAGTGAATATTTCTTGATAATAACCTGGTAATACAGCTGAATAAGTATTTACTACAAGAAGGTGTCCACTAGGCTATAGTTTATTTTTTCAGTTATTTAAAATCAGGTTACTTTCAGGTGGTGGGCTAATTCCGTGGCTGTTCACAGAGTCATACAGCAGAGAATCAGGCCCTTCGGCCCACCACATCTATGTCATCCATCACACACCAATCTATACTAATCCTGTTTACCAGCACTTGGTCCAGAGCCTAACAAGCTTTTAAAAAAATAAATCTAGAGAACCCAATTCATTTTTTCCAATTAAGGGGAAATTTAGCGTGGCCAATCCACCTAGCCTGCACAACTTTGGGTTGTGGAGGCGAAACCCATGCAAACACGGGGAGAATGTGCAAACTCCACACAGTGACCCTGAGCCGGGATCTCGGCGCCGTGAGGCAGCAGTGCTAACAGAGCCTGCCAAGCTTTGACGATTTAAGTGCTTGTCCAGGTGCTTCTTAAATGTTATGAGAGTACCTTCCTTCACCACACTCACAGGCAGCGCGTTCCTTATTTCCACCACCCTCTGGGTGAACAAATCATTCCTCAGGTCCCCTCCAAACCATTTACTCCTCACCTAAAACGTACGTCCTCTGGTCTTAGATACCTTTGCCATGGAGAAATTATTCTCATGAACTGCTTTATCTAGGCCTGTCATAATTAGACCATAAGACATAGGAGTAGAATTTGGCCACCCGACCCATCGAGTCTGCTCCGCCATTCAATCATGGCTGATTATTTCTCATTCCCATTCCCCTGCCTTCTCCCCGTGACCTCTGATCCTCTTATTACTCAAGAACCTATCTACCTCTGACTTAAAGACACTCAGTGATTTGGCCTCCACAGCCTTCTGCAGCAAAGGGTTCCACAGATTCACCAACCTCTGGCTGAAGAAATTCCTCCTCATGTCTGTTTTAAAGGATCGTCCCCTTAGTCTGAGATTGTGTCCTCTGGTTCTAGTTTTTCCTACAAGTGGAAACATCCTCTCCATCTCCACTCTATACAGGCCTCGCAGTATCCTGTAAGTTTCAATAAGATCCCCCCCCCCATCCTTCTAAACTCCAACGAGTACAGACCCAGAGTCCTCAACTGTTCCTCATACGACAAGCTCTTCATTCCAGGGATCATTCTTGTGGACCTCCTCTGGACCCTTTCCAAGGCCAGCACATCCTTCCTTAGATGTGGGCCCAATTGTTACTGACAATTCCAGTGTGTATCGACATTAAGGGTCAGGAGCAGGATTAGGCCCTTTGAGCCTGCTCCACCATTCATAACATTGTGGCATTTCTAATTATAACCTCAAGTCTACATTCCCACCTATCCCCAACAATCTTTCACCTGCTTGCTTCTCAAGAATCCATCTACCTCTGCCTTGAAAATATTTTCTTCCACCATGATTTAATGCCCGCGTTAATTGCGGGCGCAAATCCTGTAATGGCCGCTAAATCTCGCAGAAAACAGGATATGCGCCGGAAAGATTTCGGATTCCGATTTACCCTGCCACCCCTCCCATGACAAGATCAGGTTCGCACTGGGGGTGGAGGGTGGGGGGGGAGGGGTGGTGGAGGGGGGAGCCTGATTTGCATATATTATAATCTAATTAGCGGGCTTGACGTCGCCACTTCCGCCCTCAACGTATCTCCCCACTTGGTGTGATGTCACCATGGTGTGAGTCACTATTGGTTTTAACTTAAGGAGGGGGGGTGGGGGGTGCATTGATGGCTTTGGTGGGGGATGGGTGCCGGGGGTTGTCCCTATGACGCTATCGGGTAATGGGCCGATGTTTGTGGGGTGGGGGACTGCCCCGGTGCCTTTCGGGACGGATGTGGGCCCCGATGCTTGTGGAAGGGGGAGAATCATCCATGTCCGTGCTGGTAGGGGGAGGGAGGGGCTGGGGGGGGGGGGGGGGGTTATTTTCTGCGCAGATTCGGTGCCCTTTAAAAATGGTGCCCCGCCCTCTTAGGAGCTGGTCTTGCGGCGCTGTCAGGCCCAGCCTTGTCAGATGTGACAGTGCAGACCACTCCCCCAGATTCTCTGGGAACTGAGGAAACCTGGAGGGAAAACAAGACTGTGCAGCTGGAGAGAAACACTCTGGTTTTCAGTCCGAATCTGACACTTAGCATTTGATTTTCTCACAAGAGGAAAACATTTCTCCATGTTGACCCTGCATAGTTCCCTCAGGGCCTTTTATATTTCAGCCAAGTCACCTCTTACTCTTCTAAACCCTAGCAGATACAAGTCTCGCCTGTCCAACCTTAGTCCAGTAAATCTTCTCAGAACTGCTTCCAATACATTTGCATCTTTTATTAAATAAGGTGACCAATATTGTACACATTACTCGAGATATGGTCTTCCCAATGCCTTTATTGTATTCAATTCCTCTCGCAATAAATGATAACATTCTATCAGCTTTCCTAATTACTTGGTACCTGCATACCAGCCTTTTGCCGGTCATGTATGGGGTGGCACAGTGGTTACCACTGCTGCCTCACAGCGCCAGAGACCCGGGTTCAATTCCGGCCTTGGCTGACTGCGTAGCGTTTGAACTTTCTTCCTGTGTCTGCGTGGGTTTCCTCCGGGTGCTCCGGTTTCCTCCCACAGTCCAGGTTAGGTGGATTTGCCATGCTAAATTGGCCCTTAATGTCCAAAGGGTAATTGGGGTTGCAGGGTTACAGGAATGGTGTGGGGAGAGTAGGCCTGGGTGGGATGTTCTTTCAGAAGGTCCATGCAGACACGATGGGCCGAATGGCCTCCTTCTGCATGTGCAGATATTCTATGATTTTATGATTCTATGGTTTAAATAGACCAGGGTGTGACCAGGAAGAAGAGGACAGCAAAATGGCCATTAAATATGACCCTGCTCGCATTACCCTCATTCAATATTCCTTTCATAGCGGAGCACCCAATTATGCACAGCACTCTAATTGTGGTCTAACCAATATTGTGTACACTTTGTTACTCTTCTACTTTATTCCCATCTTTATTAAACCCTAAAAGTACAAAGTACAGCCACTCTCGGTACTTTGTGAAAATCAGTGATTATTTACAAATCTTAAAGTATCTCGACAATTGCATCATAATAAATGGTATTCATGAATTTTATAAATCACAACAGCTTCACACACATACATTTAAATAGTCCATCTTCTGTATTGTTGTCTATGAGAGTCAAGGTCAAAATAATCAACAATGAAGTGGGAATAGAGAGAAAGGATATAGCAGGGACCACAGATATAAAGAATTTGTTTAATAAGGTGCAGATATTTATTAACAGGGAGGTGTGACACTGAGGGGAAAGTCCCTGCCTCTGAGCTGGAGGTTCCCGGTTTGTGTCCCACCCCAGGAATTGATGGCCAAGGAAGGTGCGTTCATAACGTGGCCAACCAGGTTGAGTGCCAATCTGTA
Organism: Scyliorhinus torazame; assembly: GCF_047496885.1. Taxonomy (NCBI): domain Eukaryota; kingdom Metazoa; phylum Chordata; class Chondrichthyes; order Carcharhiniformes; family Scyliorhinidae; genus Scyliorhinus; species Scyliorhinus torazame. The sequence goes on from NC_092709.1 coordinate 331,767,610, forward strand.
AATCCTTCCAACATGCCAATGAGTTATTGTGGGCAGCACGGTGGCACAGTGGTTAGCACCACCGCCTCACAGCACCAGGGAGCCAAGTTCAATTCCATCCTTGGATGACTGTGTGGAATTTGCACATTCTCCCCTTGTCTGGGTCGGTTCAGGGTGCTCCGGTTCCCGCCCACAGTCCAAAGCTGTGCAGGTTAGATGGATTGACCATGATACATTTCCCCTTAGTGTCCAAAGGTATGTAGGTTAGATGGGGTTGTGGGGATAAGGCAGGGGTGTGGTCCTCGGTAGAGTGCTCTTTCAGAGGGTCAGCCTAGACTCGATGGGCTGAATGGCCTCCTTCTGCACTGCAGGAATTCTAGTCAGACATTAATTATTTTGGGTGTGGATGGTTGAGGGCTGGTCCAATTGAGTATATGGTCCATATTGAGGCCAACTCTATCATCTGTCTGGAAGATATTTGCAAATGGGAAGTATTGTGTGCTAACTCAAAGGTTGAGGGGTAGTACTGATATGTTCAAAATAATAAAAAGATTGAGTACAGTGTCAACAGAAGAGCTATTTTCCAGTGTTGGGCAAATCCAACACAAGCGACATGTACTAAAATAAGAGCTGGGTTATTCAGGAATGAAATCCAGAAGTAGCTATTTTCACACAAAAGGTAGTGGAAGTTAAGAATTCACTCCCTCCGAGAGGCAGTGGCTCATTTGTCAATTGGCCTTTGCCTGAGAGAGATGGACAGATGGTATGAGGTAAGAGATAGGGAGTCAAGACCAGTGAATGAAGTTGAGGTACTGTAAAGATGCACCTTCACAGACTTCATTAATGAACACAAAAGGTTTTTCTTACTCAGAATTGTACAGCAGTTCCATGCTGTAGCTAGCTCCCAAAATGTCTCTTTCCCCAGGAGTCTCTCTCACCATGGGGATGTTTCCATACTCTGACTCCCGATAGGTCACACAGGCCATGTGACTCTTGATCTGCTGTGCTGCCCTTAAAGAGGGCAACACAAAGAAATTAAGGACGGCCAATAAATGCCGGCCTACACTGCGATGCCTACATCCCGTGAAATATCTTTTAAAAAATAAATTTAGAGTACCCAATTCATTTTTTACAATTATGTGGCCAGCTGCCCTGCACATCTTTGGGTTGTGGGGTGAAATCCACGCAAACACAGAGAGTGACCCAGGGCCAGGATCGAACCTGGAACCTCAGTGCCATGAGGCAGCAGTGATAACCACTGCAGCACCGTGCTGCCCTACCGTGAAATAATTTTTTTAAAGTAAAAAATTATTTAGGAGCCATGATCTAATAGAATATACTTGAGGGACTGAATTGTCTTCTCCTGTTCGTATATACCTCTCTTTCTCTATATAGATTTCATAGAATTTACAGTGCAGAAGGAAGCCATTCGGCCCATCGAGTCTGCACCGGCTCTTGGAAAGAGCACCCAACCCAAGCCCACACCTCCACCCTATCCCCATAACCCAGTAACCCCACCCAACACTATGGGCAATTTTGGACACTAAGGGCAATTTAGCATGGCCAATCCACCTAACCTGCACATCTTTGGACTGTGGGAGGAAACCGGAGCACCCGGAGGAAACCCACGCACACACGGAGAGGATGTGCAGACTCCGCACAGACAGTGACCCAAGCCGGAATCGAACCTGGGACCCTGGAGCTGTGAAGCAATTGTGCTATCCACAATGCTACCGTGCTGCCCCATATACGCGCATATATAAATAATTGGCAGAATGTATATGTGTAATTAACAGAACATTTGAAATTTAATGATGATCACCCATTTATCTAACAAGATATGAGATATTAATCTCTGTTTCAGAAGGTCTTTTTAAGTGCTTGTACCTGGTGCACTGAAAGTAGAAAATAGCTGGTTGCATTATGTTGCATTATTGATGAATTGGTATGTGTGTAAAGGCACACTTAAGATGTGTTTAACTAACGATAGAAAACAAGCCCTCAACCATTGCTGTTTGTATGTGCCCAGCAGGTTCAGAAAATAAATGGTATCTTCAGACGACATTATCAGATTGCACCTTAGACTGCTGAGAGTCAAATTCATTTGAATATTTTTACCTGTTTGGACTAAGAATCTCTTTGGGGAAATGAGTGAAAGTCCTAGTCTGTAGAATGCAGATGTTTTAAAAACCTGCTGTTCAAACTCTTCCATAGAGGTCACAGAATCCTTGAGCTGCCATTTTGGATCATCTGGCCAATGAGAATCTATAAATTCTTCCGGATCTGCTAGGAAATAGTGATCATCATATCTAGCAAAATATAAGACACACGAGATTACTAGTATTTCAGTTTCATTGCCACCAGAGGGCTTTCTCATTTCAACGGGGCACGTTCAAATCATCAGTACGTCATGGGACGCGGTTTTGCCGCCATTCACCCTTCCCTATGGATTCCCATGGTGCACTCTGTTAATACCACGTGCCAACAGGAACGTAGGAGCAGGAGGAGACTATTCAGCCCCTCAAATCTGCCGTGCCATTCAATTAGATCATGGCTAATACAAAATCAACATACCGCAGTACGCTGGAAATCTGAAATAAAAACAAGAAAATGCTGGAAATGCTCAGCAGGTCAGGCAGCATCTGTGGAGAGAGAAACAGAGTTAATGTTTCACGTTGATGACCTTGCAGTCAAGCTCATCCCTGATACCGAAGCAGTCTATGTCCACATGCAGCAAGACCTGGATAATACTCAGGATTAGAATGAGAAACATTTCTACAACGCAAGTGTCAGGCAATGATCATCTCTATCAAGAGAAAGCCTAACCATCTCCCATTACCATTGCATTACCTTAATAGTGAAATCCTCCATGATTAACATCCTGCGGGGGAGGGGGGGGAGGGCTGCCATTGACCAGAAACTTAACTTGGACCACCCAAGTGTCAGCTACATTAACTGTAGCTGTAAAAGCAGGTCAGAGGCTCAGAATTCTGAGATGCTTAACTCACTTCCTGACATGCCAAATCCTGTCCACCACCTACAGGGAACAAGTCAGGAGTGTAATGGAATACTCCCCACTTGCCTGGATGAGCGCAGCTCCAACAACACGCAAGAAGATTGTCAGCATCCAGAACAAAGCACTCCTCTTGATCGGCACCCCATCCACCCCCTTAAACATTTGCTCCCTGCACCATAGTGGCAGCAGTGTGTATCATCCACAAGATTCACTATAGCAACTCACTGGGGGTCCTTTGACAGTGCCTTCCAAACCCATGATCTCTGCCACCTAGACAGATGCATGGGACACCACCAACTAAAAGTTACTTCTTGGAATTTGTCCCAATTATATTGGAGCTTAAAAGGTTAAATTTTGAAAACAATTTGTTTTTTAGTTTTTTGTTCACAGGATGTAGGTACCCTGGCCAGGCCAGCATTTATTGCCCATCCCTAATTGCCCTTGAGAAGGTGATTGTGAGCCTTCTTCTTGAATTGCTGCTGAACATTTGATGTAGGTACACCCGGAGTGCTGTTAGGACCGGAGTTCTACCAGTGAAGGAATAGGGATATATTTCCAAGTCAGGATGCTGAGTGACTTGGAGGGCAACTTGCAAGTGGAGGTGTTCCCATGTGTCTACTGAAAATGAAATGAAAATCGCTTATTGTCACGAGTAGGCTTCAAATGAATTTACTGTGAAAAGCCCCTAGTCACCACATTCCGGCGCCTGTTCGGGGAGGCTTGTACAGGAATTGAACCGTGCTGCTGGCCTGCCTTGGTCTGCTGTAAAAGCCAGCGATTTAGCCCAGTGTGCTAAACCAGCCCCTACTGCCCTTGCCCTGGATGCTAGAGGTAGGTGGCAGAGGCCGTGGGTTTGGAAGGTGCTGTCGAAGGAGCCTCGGTGAGTTGCTGCAGTGCACCACTGCTGCTACTGTGTACCAGTGGTGGAGGGATTGGATCTTTAAGGTTGCATCGACTTGGCTTAAGTTTCTTTGAGATTTTGTTATTCAGGGGAATCCAATTAAGGCATTTAAAATGATAAAGGGATTCAGTAGTAGAGATAGGCAAACTATTTCCCCCGAGGAATGAAATCTAAAATAAGGTGGCACAATCTAAACATTAGAGCAAAACCATTCAGGAGTGAAGTCCATAGAATCCCTACAGTGCAGAAGGAGGCCATAAAGTTCATCGAGTCTGCATCGAACCTCAGAAAAAGCACCCAACCAAGGTGTTATAACGTGCCCGGATCCTGTTGGCTAGGGCCAATTGGTTACCCCATGTTATATTTTAGGGTCCAGTCAAATAGAATAACAGAAATTAACTGTGGCATGGTAGCACGGTGGTTAGCACTGTGCTTCTCAGCTCCAGGGTCTCGTGATCAATTCCCGCTTCGGTCACTGTCTGTGTGGAGTCTGCACGTTCTCCCCGTGTCTGCGTGGGTTTCCTCCGGGTGCTCCGGTTTCCCCCCACAAGTCCTGAACACATGTCTGCTAGGTGAATTGGACATTCTGAATTCTCCCTCTGTGTACCCGAACAGGCGGAGGAATGTGGCGACTAGGGGCTTTTCACAATAACTTCATTGCAGAGTTAATGTAAGCCTACTTGTGACAATAATGAAGATATTTTAAAAAGGGGCTGCTCCTGGTAGGGGCACTGCCCAAATATAAGAAAGAAGAATGGAAACCTAACAATGATCAAATCAAAATGCGAAAAGTGAGGTCGATAAAACAATCGAACCCGTGCAGTGCCCACAGTGCATGGGAGGCCCAAGTATGCCCATGGACACCACATTCTCCCTCTCCAGGGACACCCAGCTGCGAATGAGGCCGTGGAAGAGGGGCAGGCAGTCCGGCCGGATGGCCCCCTCGGTCGCCCGCTGCCTGGACCTGTTAATGCCAGGTTTTGCCAGGCCCAGGAGTAGGGTCACAAGGAGGTCCCATGCTTATCACCTTCTGCTTATCCCATGTTACTTGGGGCATATGAGCTCCCCCAATAAGAGAAGGGTGGATCAATCATTAGCAGTTCAGCTGTATAAATAGAGCAGGCCAGTGTGGTATAAGCTAGGGAGGGAACCAGTAGTGAACGATTGCCCCTGTGTACATATTCTTGTAAATAAAGTCACTTTCTTTTTGACTCTACAAACTTGTGCTGGATTCTTCGTGGCCCTCACAAGACTCGGCCCACTGTCCCACCCTAACCCCGCGCTCCCGGTCAATCCACCTAACCTACACATCTTTGGACTATGGGAGGAAACCGGAGCACCCAAAGTAAACTCATGCAGAATTGGGGAGAAAGTGCATGCGCCACACAGACAGACGCCCAAGGCCAGAATTGAACCTGGTGCTGCAAGCCAGCAGTGCTAACCACTGTGCCGCCGTGCCATCAATCAGGAAGCATTTTTTCACAAAAGGGACTGGATTATTGAAACATGACTCCCAAATGGCTGTGGATATCGGGTCAATTGGAGCTTTAAAGACATAAAGAACAAACAAAGAACAAAGAAATGTACAGCACAGGAACAGGCCCTTCGGCCCTCCAAGCCCGTGCCGACCATACTGCCCGACTAAACTACAATCTTCTACACTTCCTGGGTCCGTATCCTTCTATTCCCATCCTATTCATATATTTGTCAAGATGCCCCTTAAATGTCCCTATCGTCCCTGCTTCCACTACCTCCTCCGGTAGCGAGTTCCAGGTATCCACTACCCTCTGCGTAAAAAACTTGCCTCGTACATCTACTCTAAACCTTGCCCCTCTCACCTTAAACCTACGCCCCCTAGTAATTGACCCCTCTACCCTGGGGAAAAGCCTCTGACTATCCACTCTGTCTATGCCCCTCATAATTTTGTATACCTCTATCAGGTCACCCCTCAACCTCCTTCGTTCCAGTGAGAACAAACCGAGTTTATTCAACCGCTCCTCATAGCTTATGCCCTCCATACCAGGCAACATTCTGGTAAATCTCTTCTGCACCCTCTCTAAAACCTCCACATCCTTCTGGTAGTGTGGCGACCAGAATTGAACACTATACTCCAAGTGTGGCCTAACTAAGGTTCTATACAGCTGCAACATGACTTGCCAATTCTTATACTCAATGCCCCGGCCAATGAAGGCAAGCATGCCGTATGCCTTCTTGACTACCTTCTCCACCTGTGTTGCCCCTTTCAATGACCTGTGGACCTGTACTCCTAGATCTCTTTGACTTTCAATACTCTTGAGGGTTCTACCATTCACTGTATATTCCCTACCTGCATTAGACCTTCCAAAATGCATTACCTCACATTTGTCCGGATTAAACTCCATCTGCCATCTCTCCGCCCAAGTCTCCAGACAATCTAAATCCTGCTGTATCCTCTGACAGTCCTCATCGCTATCCGCAATTCCACCAACCATTGTGTCGTCTGCAAACTTACTAATCAGACCAGTTACATTTTCCTCCAAATCATTTATATATACTACAAAGAGCAAAGGTCCCAGCACTGATCCCTGTGGAACACCACTGGTCACAGCCCTCCAATTAGAAAAGCATCCCTCCATTGCTACCCTCTGCCTTCTAAGCTAATAGATTTTTTGGATAAGAAATATCAAGGAATATAATTGAAAGATATGTCAATGAAGTTCAGGTACAGATCACTCACAAGCTAATTGAATGGGAAAACAGGCTCAAGGGGTTAAATGACTTATTCCTATGCAAAATAAAAAATGTTCTCTTTATGGAGCTTCAGGGTAAAGGGGCAGGAGGGACAGGTGTTTTACTTTTCTTCACCCTCCTCCTCACTACCCTGTACAATCTTCTCCCATTTCTCCCTCTACTCTCCAATACCAGGATTAGAGTCAAGCATTCATGTTTCTTTCTTTGGTGAAGAAGCTCCTAAACGTCCCTGTGACAATGTCAAAACATTTGACCAAATGGCTTGTTCAGCCACAGCCCAACTGCTCGGGCCAATCTTAATGATCTTGCATCAAAGTGCTATTCCTCGTTTTGTTATCTGACTCGTGGCAATCACTACCTCTGAATAAAGACTCCACGCTCTATGTCCACAAAGCCTGCAGCCCAGCACGCGTCCAGCAGGTACCACTGCTTGTCCACTTGTACAGCATTCCACATATGGCTTGACTTCTTATGTTGGTAGCTGTGTCCGAGATTATATCCAATTCCCTTTCCATGTCCTGAAACCTCGGCACATGTTATCCCAGCTTCTCTGAAAAGAATATTGAGAAATATCTGTTGGGATGGGTGGTTCAAATATATTGTTGCCCGAGTGAAATGATTATGCCTGCAGGAGTCAATAGGTTTTTAAGGACCGTTTCGAAGACTATGAGGTTGTGAGTGCAAACATCTCTGCAGTGAACGATCAAACGTTACAGCAGTGATGACATTTCTAAAGTACGTCCGAGGCTGGAAAGTGCATTGGAACGTCTCGAGGTTGTGAAAGACAGTGTGTAAATGCAAAGTAATTGATTTGTTCGTTCATTCGTTCTTTCTTTCCATCTTTCTGAGATCATGCACTAACAGGTTCAAAACCAGCTTCTTCCCCGCTGTTACCAGGCTCCTGAATGACCCTTTTATGGACTGAACTGATCTCTCTACGCCTCTTCTCTACTGGGTAGCATTATACTCTGTATGCTTCACCCGATGTCTAAGTCTATGTATTTACATTGTGCATTTTTTTCATGTACGGAACGATCTGCCTGGACTGTACGCAGAACAATACTTTTCACTGTACCTCGGTACACGTGACAATAAATCTAAGCAAATCAAATTATTTTTTCCCCTTCCTTTATTTTCTTTCCTTCCTTCCTTTTTTGATTATCACATTTCTCTTGAGGTCTCCAATGTTGCCACATGAGTTCCGATACAATCGGAGGGTGGAATTTTATGGTTGCGCCGTGCCGGTGGAGAGGCTGGACAATGTGGCAAGCCGCTCAGAGGGCTGTTGACTTTGGCGGGACTGGATGATGCCGGCGGTGGGATGGGCCATGAAATTCCGCCCAGAGAATCTTACAGCCCTGCAGGAGGCCACTCGTTCCATCTTCGTGTGCTGGTTCTTGAAAAGAATTATCTGCTTAATCCCACGTGCCTTTCACCATAGCCTTTAAGTTATTTCCTTTCTGAATATATATTCAATTCTCTTTTGTGAAAGTTGCCATTGCATCTGTTTCCACCACCCACACCCCGAGGAGGCTTTGATCTCATTTCTGACCAGCTCTTTTTGTTTTGGAAAGGTTTACTCAACACGCCATCAAATGTTCGTGCTCCACGTAAGTGTTACTCGACAGGAAAGTATAATTTTTTCCGAGCTTGCTTGGGGCTGATTAATTTTGAACCTGTGAAATACTTTGCCCACAACACCAGCAATTTCCTTTTGACAGCAGGCATTATCACCACTCCATGCTATTTCCATGCCTCGAGGAAGTTTAGCTGCAAAAGGTTACACAACCCATCTTTCTCTGTACCAGGCAGCTATTAGATGACCTTAGTTAGGCCACACTTGGAGTATAGTGTTCAATTCTGGTCGCCACACTACCAGAAGGATGTGGAGGCCTTAGAGAGGGTGCAGAAGAGATTTACCAGAATGTTGCCTGGTATGGAGGGCATAAGCTATGAGGAGCAATTGAATAAACTCGGTTTGTTCTCACTGGAACGAAGGAGGTTGAGGGGCGACCTGATAGAGGTATACAAAATTATGAGGGGCATAGACAGAGTGGATAGTCAGAGGCTTTTCCCCAGGGTAGAGGGGTCAATTACTAGGGGCCATAGGTTTAAGGTGAGAGGGGCAAAGTTTAGAGTAGATGTACGAGGCAAGTTTTTTACGCAGAGGGTAGTGGGCGCCTGGAACTCACTACCGGAGGAGGTAGTGGAAGCAGGGACGATAGGGACATTCAAGGGGCATCTTGACAAATATATGAATAGGATGGGAATAGAAGGATACGGACCCAGGAAGTGTAGAAGATTGTAGTTTAGTCGGGCAGTATGGTCGGCACGGGCTTGGAGGGCCGAAGGGCCTGTTCCTGTGCTGTACATTTCTTTGTTCTTTGTTTGTTGTTCTCTCAAGTCTACATTGGAAAAATAAGAGGCTCCTCCAGATTGGATTAATAATTGAGGTCAAGCACTTGCACTCTTGGGAATGACACCATTTATTTGTACCAGGCAGCTATTAGATGCTCCCTCGAGCAGAATCAACAGCACTCTACCACTTATATCATGGAAATCATGGTGCAGAGTCCTGCCCACGTATACTTAAACATCCATTTCAGTGACTTACCTACACAATTCTTGGCAAAGGCTGGAGTAGCCAGAGCAGACGCCTTTCCCTGACTCTAGCACCCGTTGAGGAGTGTGTATCTTCTGTGATAAACCCTGATATCCACTGACATCATATTCTGGTGGAGAAAGAATTGGTAAAATAAAATTCACCAATGGTAATCTTGCTACTGTAAAGGGGGAAATTTCTGTAGGTGGGTTGGGGTGTTTGCGTGAGCCATTCTCCTGATTGCTCACCATAACCTCTGCATGAGAAAATAGCATTCATGTTGTCTCCCCTGTCTCCCAGTTTCTTTACCTGCTGTTCTGTCTAAACTTACCGCGGTAAGCGGGAGAACCCGCGAATAAATCCCCCCCCCCACCCTAAAATGCCCAACTCTCGGTCACTTGTGGCCCACAATTCCTGGCAGTCCTTCCCAGGAAACACAGACAATCATAGAGTCATAGAGATTTACAGCACCGATAAGGCCCCTCGGCCCATTCTGCCTGTGCGAGTCAAAACAACCACCTAACTATTCTAATCTCATTTTCAAGCACTTGGCCCATATCCTGGTATGCCTTGGTATTGCGAGTGCACATTTAAATGCTTCTTAAATGTTATGAGGGTTCCTGCCTCTGCCACCCTTTCAGGCAGCGAGTTCCAGACTCCCACTACCCTCTGGGTGAAAAAGTTTTTCCTCACATACCCACTAAACCTCCAGCCCCTTACCTTAATCCATTGATTCCTCCTCCAGGGGGAAAGATTTGTTCCTGTCCACTCTATGTCCCTCATAATCTTATGCATCTCAATTATGTGCCCCTCAGACTTCTCTGCTCCAAGGAAAACAACCCAATCTATCCAATCTCTCTTCATAGCTAAAACTCTCCAGCCCAGGTAACATCCAGGTAAATCTCCTCTGGACCATTTCCAGTACTAACACATCCCTCCTATAATGTCAATTCCAGAATTGCACACAATACTCTAGCTGTGGCCTATTAGGTAATTTGGGCATTCTGAATTCTCCCTCTGTGTACCCGAAGAGGGGCCGGAATGTGGCAACTAGGGGCTTTTCACAGTAGCTTCATTGCAGTGTTAATGTAAGCCTACTTGTGACAATAAAAGATTATTATTATTAACCATTTTATACATAACCGATTCCCATTGACTCCAGTTTTGCTAGGGCTCCTTGATGCTATACATGATCTAATGCTGCCTTGATGTCCAGGGCAGTCACTCTCACCTCACCTCTGACATTCAGCTCTTTTGTCCATGTTTGAGCCAAGGCTGGAATGAGGTCAGGAGCTGAATGACTCTGGCGGAACCCAAACTGAGCGTCCGTGAACAAGTTATTGCTGAGTAAGTGTCGCTTGATAGCTCGGCTGATGACTCCTTCCATCACTTTGCTGATGGTTGAGAGTAGACCGACGGGGTGGTAATTGGCTGGGTTGGATTTGCCCTGTTTGTTGTGTATAGGGCAATTTTCCGGATTGCCGGGTAGATGCCAATGTTGTAGCTGTGCTGGAACAGATAAGCCAGGGGCACCTGATAACGCAATGATAGGTAGGGAAGTAAGTTGTGAAGAGGTAATAAGGAGGATACAAAGGGACATATATAGGTTAGGTGAGTAGGTAAAGATCTGGAAAATTGAGTTTAATGTGGGAAAAAGTGAAATGACCCATTCTGGCAAGAAGAATAAAATAGCTTATTTTATTTTACTCATTTTCGGGATGTGGGCATCGGTGATTAGGTCAGCATTTATTGCCCATCTCTAAGTGCCCTTCATAAGATGGTAGTGAATTGCCTTCTTGAACCTCTTCAGCCCTTGATGGGTAGGTACACTCACTGTGCTGATAGTGAGGGAATTCCACGATTTTGCCCCAGCGGCTGCGAAGGTACGGTGATTTTTTTCCAAGTCCAAATAAATAATCTTTATTCGTGTCACAAGTAGGCTTACATTAACACTACAACCAAGTTACTGTGAAAAGCCCCTAGTTGCCACATTCCGGCGCCTGTTCGGATACACTGAGGGAGAATTCAGAATGTCCAATTCACCTAACAGGCACGTCTTTCGGGACTTGTGGGAAGAAACTGGAGCACCCAGAGGAAACCCCCGCAGACACGGGGAGAACATGCAGACTCCGCAAAGACAGTGGCCCAAGCCAGGAATTGAACCCGGGTCCCTGGCGCTGTGAAGCAACAGTGCTAATCACTGTGCGACCGTGCCGCCCGTCAGGGTGGTGAGTGACTTGGAAGGAAACCTCCAACCTAAATGGTGAAGGAATGTAGAGCTCTGAGGTGCAGAGGATTTGGGGGTCCTAGTGCATGAATCGCAGAACGATATTATGCAGGTATAGCAAGTAATTGTTATTGTTTATTGACTACAACAGTAGTGATGCTATGCTTCATTTATACAGGGCATTGGTGAGACCACATTTGGAGTACTGTATTGGTCTCTCATTTAAGACAGCACTGGGGTCCCAGGTTCGATTCCCCGCTGTGTGTGAAGAGTCTGCACGTTCTCCCCGTGTATGTGTGGGTTTCCTCCGGGTGCTCCGGTTTCGTCCCACAGTCCAAAGATGTGCAGGTTAGATGGATTGGCCATGCTAAATTGCCCAGAATGTCCAAAAAGGTCAGGTGGGGCCATAGGGTTACGGGGATAGGGTGGAAGTGAGGGCTTAAAGTGGGTCGGTGCAGACTCAATGGGCCGAATAGCCTCTTTCTGCACTGTATGTTCTATGAGGAAAACAATTTTCTCTCAGAGAGTTCTGAGTCTTTGGAATGTTCTTCCTCCAACAGGTGGTGGAGGCAGAGTTTGAATATTTTTAAGGCAGAGATAGGTAGATTCTTGGTAAACAAGGGGGTGAAAGGTTATTGGAGGTTAGCAGGAATATGGAGTTCAGGTTAAAATCATTATTCAATGGCGGAGCAGGCTCAAGGGGCCGAATGGCCTACTCCAAATTGATATGTTCAAATAATCCGTGGATTATCTGTAAATCAACTCCATTTTCCCACCTTTGTTCCATATGTTTTAGTACCCATGCCGAACTGAAGTGTATCTATCTCAGCCTTGAAAAATGAGTGAGAATTGTTAAAGATAAGAATGTAGTGAGAGATAAACGGACCTATATTGTTGCACAGCCAGATCCAAATGGCTCGAATTTTCTCCACCTCAGTTTGAGCTGTGTCCAGGATCTGATGGACAATCTTCTCCACTGACAATTCACTGTCTGATTTCATCTGATGGAGGCAGGTTATAGATTTATATGACTGACTGTGAACTATTAATTAGGGCCAAGACATCAGATTGAATGAAGAAACTGCAGACAATACAAAAGTTGGTGGAATTGCGGATAACAATGAGGACTATCAGAGGATCAAAGAATCGTAGAATTTACAGTGCAGAAGGAGGCCATTTGGCCCATCGAATCTGCACCAGCTCTTGGAAAGAGCACCCTACATAAGCCCATGGCTCCATCTTATCCCCGTAGCCCAGTAACCCCACCTAACCTTGTGGACACTAAGGAACAATTTATCATGGCCAATCCACCTAACCTGCAGTACTAACCACTGTGCCACCCATGTTAGTGGTCACCGACACCCGCCCCGAGCTTTGAAACACTCCACATAGTGTGCAAATAGTCCAATTAATGGACAGCTGGTAAAAAGTCGGCCAACAGCTTTTGGAAATGCCCAATCAGCAAATGTACAGTGGGATATAGATCGGTTGGCGACTTGAGCAGAGAGATGGCAGATGGAATTTAATCTGGACAAATGTGAGGTAATGCATTTTGGAAGGTTTAATACAGGTGGGAAATATACAGTAAATGGCAGCACCCTTAAGAGTATTGACAGGCAGAAGGATCTGGGTGTACAGGTCCACAGGTCACTGAAAGTGGCAACACAGGTGGAGAAGGTAGTCAAGAAGGCATCTGGCATGCTTGCCTTCATTGGCCAGAGCATTGAGTATAAAAATTGGCAAGTCATGCTGCAGCTCTGTCGAAGCTTAGTTAGGCCGCACTTAGAATATAGTGTTCAACTCTGGTCGGCACACTACCAGAAGGATGTGGAGGCTTTGGAGAGGGTGCAGAAGAGTTTTGCTAGGATCTTGTCTGGTATGGAGGGCGTTAGCTATGAGGAGACGTTGTATACACTTGGTCAGTTCTCACTGGAATGATGGAGGTTGAGGGGCGACCTGATAGAAGTCGACAAAATTATGAGTTGCATGGACAGTCAGAAGCTTTTTCCCAGGGTGGAAGAGTCAATTACTAGGGGACATAGGTTAAAGGTACAAGGGGCAAAGTTTAGAGATGTGCGCGGGCTATTTTTTAGACAGAGGGTAGAGGGTGCGTGGAACTCGCTGTCGGAGGAGGTGGTGGAAGCAGGGACGATAGTGACGTTCAAGGGGCATCTTGACAAATACTTGAATAGGATGGGAATAGAGGGATACGGACCCCAGAAGTGTAAAAGGTTTAGGTTAGCCAAACAGCATGGTTGGCACAGGCTTGGAGGGCCGAAGGGCCTGTTCCTGTGTTGTACTTTTCTTTGTTCTTTGTTCTCGATGTTGTAATGGGAAAATAGTAGGTTTGGTATTCGGAAATGTGGAAGTCAAACTGGACAAAGTACCACCTTCATCTGATTCTCTTGATATAATTTGGACTCATTCCCACTCCATGCCATGATACATGGTATTCATCGTAAAATGGAATTACCATTGAGATACATATCTTCCGTGATCGGAAGTGTACATAGGATCTCCGAGCCCATAAATGGATCATTCGCTCAACCAGTCAACGCCAATGTTAATGCTCCACTTGAGCATCATCCCAAATTTCCTCATAAAATAATAGAATATCTGAAATTCTAAGAGCCTTTTCCAGAATCTTTTAAATGAGATTTTGATAAAAGTAAGATGGGTAGTACTTTAATCCACTGAGTACCACCAGACTGTTGAGATCTGGAAACACTTTGTGTAGAATTCTACGCTCTCTCTCACTAATGGGATCTTCCGGTCCTACCCCTGACTCCCCAACCCCGCCTCAAGATAAAACGGGGCGTTGCAGAAAAAAAAAAATCACAAGTTCAATACAGGAAGAGGAAGGCAATTCGACCTAGCCTGCCTAATACATGAAGACATTACTGCCTCGTTCTTCCTTAAATCCTTCCACTATGTGGCTACCTAACCCATTTGGGAAATGTTCTTTAAACCATAGAATTCCTGCAGTGCAGAAAGGGGCCATTTGGCTCATCAAGTTTGCACCGTCCCTCTGAAAGAGCACCTTATCTTGGTCTATCTCCGCAACCCTACCTAACCTGTGATTCTTTGGATACGAAGGGGCAATTTTAGCATGGCCAATCCACCTAACCTGCACATCTTTGAACTGTGGGAGGAAACCGGAGCACCCGGAGGAAACCCACGCAGACACGGGGAGAACGTGTAAACTCCACACAGTCAGCCAAGGCCAGAATTGAACCCAGGTCTCTAGCGCTGTGTTGCGTCAGTGTTAACCACTGTGCCACCATGTCGTCCATTCAACTTGTTGATAGATTTTTAGATGAAGAGCTTCTGGATCTTAGTTCCAAATTTGTGATTTGCTATTTTGACACCAGCCTTACTGTTATGGTGTATTCAAATTTGTTTCCCAGATTTAACTTATTTTTTAATATATATTTTTATTAGAGTTCATAATTTTCACAAATAACACAATAAGCCTTTAAAAACAAACCGGTACAATACAGAACAATTACATCTGCATATATAAAAGCAGAAAAAGACAGGAGAACCTCAGATCAATGGTTCTTAGAAATGTAGTACTATACAAGCGATCAAGTAGAGAATCGGGGGAACGAGGATAAAGTTACATCAACATGGTAAAATGACATAACAGGATGCACACCTTTATAATGAATTCAAGATGGTGCTGCAGACCATGATTTGAGATGGGGGTCCCACACTTTTCGGAACGGATCTGATTTAGAATGGGATACAGAAGTCAGGCACTCCATAATTATTTTATACCAATTTTGAATTGAAGGATACTTGTCACTAATATCCAGAACTAGGGGTCATAGTTTAAGGATAAGGGGTGAACCTTTTAGGACTGAGGTGAGGAGGCATTTCTTCACCCAGAGAGTGATGAATCTGTGGAATTCACTACCACAGCGATGCACTATCAATTACCACAAAGACGAGAGTAGTGGAATAACCGAGGCTTTATTGTGCAAAGATGTTGTGCCTCCTGTAGCTGGAACCAGAATGGGGCAGCCCCGGCGAGCACACACATTTATACACCGCCTACTGGGCGGAGCCAGCAGGCAGGGATTTACCCATGTACCTCTATTATACAAGCCTTACCGTAATACATATAATACTGCTAGTGGTGACTACCACACACAGAAAGTAGTTGAAGCCAAAACGTTGTGTGATTTCAAGAAGCGATTAGATGCAGCTCTTGGGGTTAAAGGGATCAAGAGATATGGGGGGAAGGCAGGATCAGGGTATTGAACTTTATCAAATTGATTTTGTAATCGGACAAAATACCAAGACTATCTACCACATCAATAATAGTGGAGGCCGGGACGTCTGGCTTAGGTACAAACAGCAGTACACCGTCGGCGTAAAGTGTCATCTTATGGTGCTTCCCTTCACTGTGTAACTCAGAAATCGAAGGATCCAGTCTTATTGCCCCTCCAATCTAAGGAGAGGTTTATTTCTTGTTGCCGCGGTTGGCTTTTGTACTTCTTGGTTATGTATCTATTGAAAATGCCATCAATAATTTTTTTTTCAAAGTGGATGCTATTAGTTACGCATTACATAAATCAAGCATGTTTCTTGCAGTTGACCTACCTGTTGACTCACATGGAGGACATGCCTATCTATTTGAAAGAAAATCCTGGGATCTGAAAAGAGGTCTCTTTTACGTCTTCCTTGCATGGTCACGGCCCTCGTACACATCCACTGCTCTCCATTGATATCATCCTCATCAATGTTGGAACCACTGACTTGTGAACAAACATCCTTCCGTATCACATGATCTGAGGACACCTCGCTAAATGTCTTCTTGATCAATTTAATGGATTGCACCCTGCTGGAAAAGTTGCTGTTTTGGGATGAATTAAGATTGGAGATGTTTTTTGTTCTCTCAGGTTGTTTAAGCTCCCAAAACGCAAACATTTCACTGACAGAATGCAATCGTTTGGTACAAGAACTCCCCTGAGTGGTTTGACCTTCTCTGCGGTTTCTAACAATACTGCCGTTTTCCCAAGAGTTTCTCTTCTGCATGGTAATCTGGTATTTGCTCTTTCTGGTCTCATTTCTCTCTGAAGGATTGTCGGAGGACCCTTCATAGATGTGCTTGGGATTTGTGCAGCTGCTGTGGATAGTTTTGTGGTTTCGGATAGCGGTTTTGAAGGATTTCTGATCGCACTGGCACAGGCTGTCCTCATTTTGTCTGGAGGGTCCTTGTTCTCCTATGGCCTCTGTGTAATTATTATTGCTATCGGTATTGTCAGAGACCTCTGAACCCATTACCAGATGATGAGTGTTTCCACAAACCTTCTCACGGTATGACTCCACTCTGTCTTCCAACTAAAACCTGTGGAAAGAAATGGGAAGCTTCAGTAAGGTGGAAAAAGATGGCGGAAATTTATATTCTTATTCGAGCACAAACCAGGAAGAAATGGATTATAATATATTCATCCCTGAGCCATCTCAAACGGCATGGCATACATTGAATTATTCTGAACTGTCATGATTGCTGTTAAAATGGTGTCAAGGACTTCCAGCTACTGAGAGGAACAAGACAGGGCTGCCCCCTGTCCCCACTCTTGTTCGCGCTAGCAATCAAAGCCCTGGCGATAGACCTGCGGGACGCAAAAGGCTGGAAGGGAATCCGGAGATGAGACAAAGAGCACAGAGTCTCACTCTATGCAGATGGCCTGCTCCTCTATGTCTCAAAGCCACAGGAGGGACTGAAGGCAATACTGCAAATACTGAAAGAGTTTGGAACCTTCTCGGGCTACAAACTTAACCTGGACAAAGGCGAGACATTCCCAGTGAACCCAAAAGGGGAAGGGACAGAGCTGAAGGGGCTCCCGTTCAAAACGACCTAGATTCCGTTACCTGGGGATCCAAATAGCCAGAGACTGGACACGGATCCACAAATGGAACCTGACCAGGGGGGCGGGGGGGGGGGGGGGGGGGTTCAGAACACGAGAATTCCCAAACCGACACTGCAAAGAGGGAAAGTCAGAGGGTGCCTGGCTCTACCGAACCTACAATACTACCATTGGGCAGCAACAGCAGAAAAAGTGAGGGGATGGGTACAAGAACCCGACACAGATTGGGTACAAATGGAGGAGGCATCCTGTAAAGGAACAACCCTCCGGGCCCTGGCCACAGCAACACTTCCATCCTCCTCAACAAGATACACAACGGGCCCAGTGGTAGCGGCCACACTGAGAACGTGGACCCAGTTGAGACAGCACTTCGGGATAACCAAAATGTCCCTATGGCCCCCACCTGCGGCAATCACAGATTCCCCCAGCCATGCTAGATACCACCTTCAAAAGATGGAGGCGGGACGGGGGCTCACTGACGGTCGGGGACTTCTACGTAGAGGCACAGACTGGTGACACTGGACGAACGGACGAGGAAGTGGAAACTAGCAAAAGGACAGGAATTGAGACACTTCCAAATAAAGCACTTCCTCTGCAAAAAGACAGTAGGGTACCCCGGGGCCCCAGATAGGCACAAGTAGCAAGAAGGGGGGCTATGTGGGAAAATATACGGACAGCTACTGGACAGAGCTCGAACACCACTGGATGGGACCAGACAAAAATGGGAGGATGAACTGGGGACAGAGGTAGGATGGGGACTCTGGAGCGAAGCACTGAGCAGGGCGAACTCCACCTCCTCCTGCACAAGGCTAAGCCTAATGCAGCTCAAAGTGGTGCACAGAGTGCACCTGACCAGAACCCGAATGAGCAGGTTCTTCCCGGAGGTGGAGGGCAAGTGTGAACAGTGCCAGAGGGGCCCGGCCAACCACACCCACATGTTTTGGGCTTGCCCCAAGCCTGCTGGGTTCTGGACAGCCTTCTCCGAGGCAATGTCCAAGGTTGTGGGGGTGAGGGTGAAGCCATGACCAATAGTGGCAATCTTCGGGGTATCGGAGCAGCCAGAGTTACACACGGGGAAGGGGGCCAACGCCCTTGCTTTCGCTTCCCTAACCGCACGCCGGAGAATCCTTCTCGGCTGGCGATCGGCAGCACCACCCGAAGCTGCGGACTGGCTCGCTGACCTCTCCGAATTTCTCCACCTGGAGAAGATTAAGTACGCCTGCCGAGGGTCAGAGGAAGGCTTCCTGGATACTTGGGGGCAGTTCGTCGGCCTGTTCCAAAACCTGTTCAAGGCCAGCAACGAGGAGTAAGCCAGGGAAAAACCTCTCTGTAAAATAAAGCAAATTAGCGCGGGCAAGAAAAATATACTGTATATAGCAACAACTGTTTTATAAATATGAGAAAAGCCAATAAAAAGATTTTTTTTTAAAAAATGGTGGCAAGGAGTATGGGAGTGCGCGGGAGTACGGAGTTGGGATAGAGGATCCGCCATGATCATGTTGAATGGGGGGGAGCATGTTCGACGGGCCTCCTCCTGCTCCTACTTTCCATGTTTTGAAAACTAGCATTGAGACTATTGATTAATTAGTCAATTGTTAGCAGTGGTTGAAAGATGGAATGATTAATAAGTCAGTATTTAGTAGTGGCTGAAAGATGGAATGATTAATTAGTCAGGGGTCAGCAGTGGTTGAAAGATTGGATGATTAATTAGTCATTATTAAGTGGTGGCTGAAAAAAACGGGCCGGGCCCAACACCGCCCCATAGAGGTTGGACATGGCCCTCCTGGCCGTCAAGGCTTCTTGTGAGAAAATATCACAGGCTATTGACGGGCATATTACCAATAACCAGAATGGAAAGGCTGTTGTCAGGGGTGAGATTATCGCTCATACAGCACATAGAGACAGGCAGGAGAAGGTGGCTCGGTAATAACAGGTCGACTCCATGCTGGAGGTGGATCGGCGATACTCTGAGGCACTGACTGTAGAACTTTTGGCAGAGAGGAGAAAGCTACAAATGGACGTTGACCTGCTCTCCACGAGGAAACCAGTTCACCAACTCCGCCAGACACGGGGGACCTTTTATGAACCCAGAGACAAAGCCAGCTGCAGGCTGAGAAAGCAGGCAGCCACGGGGGAAATAGCACAATTTAGGGCCAACAATGGCAGACTAGTAGCTGAGCCAGAAATGGTCAACAAAACATTTAAAGCTTTCTACCGAGGCCTGTATACCTCCGATCCCCGCAAAGAAGACTCGAGGATGATGCAGTTCCTCGGCGGACTTGACATGCCAGTCATGGGGGAGGATAGGAAACGGGCAGGAAGCACCATTAGAATTGGGAGAAGTCATGAAGAGCATTAACTCCATGCAGGCGGGGAAGGCGCCAGGACCAGATGGATTCCTCTACAAAACGCGGCAGCACTGACCCCTACACTTGCGGGAGATGTTCACAGACTTGCTAGCAAGGGGTACACTACCTCCAACGCTAGCACAAGCCTCAATCTCACTGATACCCAAGAAAAACAAACAACCGACTGAATGCGTGTCCTACAGACACATCTCGCTGCTCAACGTAGAATGAAAAATACTTGCCAAGATCCTGGCTAGGTGACTGGAGAACTGCGTACCAGAGGTGGTTGCAGAGGACCCAACCGACTTTGTTAAGGATAGACAGCTAATTTCGAACATCAGGCGTCTGCTGAACAACGTGATAATGACCCCATCCAGGGAAAGAACACCAGAGGTGATCATCTCCCCGGATGCAGAAAAGGTCTTGGACAGAGTCGAGTGGAAGTACCTCAGAGAGGTTCTGTTGTGGTTTGGGCTAGGATTAGGGTTCACCGCCTGGGTGAAACTCCTGTACAATGCCCCCACGGCGAGCGTGCAAATGAACACCATCAGCTCCAAATACCTCCAGCTGTGCAGGGGCACAAGGCAGGGGTGCCCGCTGTCCCCGCTTCCATTTTGCCCTGGCAATCGAACCACTGACGATCGCCCTCAGAACAGCAAAACACTGGAAGGGGATCCAGAGAGGGAACAGAGAGTACAGAGTCTCACTCTATGTGGATGACCTGCTTCTCTATGTCTCGGATCTGCACGGCAGAATGGAAGGAATCAAGAGGCTCCTGAAATGTTTGGAGCCTTCTCGGGCTACAAACCCAATCTCAACAAAAGTGAAATATTCTCGATGAATCCGCAAGGGAGAGGGGCAGAGCTGGAGGTCTGCCGTTCAAACAAGCCAAAACAAATTCCACTACCTGGGCATCCAAATTGCCCACGACTGGACACGGAGCCACTAATGGAACCCGACAAGTCTGGCGGAGGAAGTAAAGAAGGATCTGCGGAGGTGGGGCACACTTCCACTCTCCCTGGTGGGGAGGGTGCAGATGATCAAGGTGACCATACTGCCCAGGTTCTTCTTCCTGTTCAGATCCCTACCAGTCTTCATCCCCAAGGCTTTTTTTAACTCATGTTATGGGCGAGGCGTTTTCAGAACCCCAAAATGTATCATGGAGTTCAACCAACCTCTCCCTTTAATGGATTTGTTGCTTTTCCTAGCACACGGCTTGTTCCCTAGGTGTGGGATTACAATTATGGACACGTGGGTTTTTAAACACAAAACACTGTTTATTCCATGAACTCAACTTAACATCTTAAGTAAACATTGGATCTCTTAACACCCCTTACTTCAAAGATAACTCAGAAAATATTGCAACAGTTAATAATTCCTTAAAATGTTCCTTCAAACTTCCAAGGGACTTAACACCTTTGAACAAAATCACATCAGGTTAAAGGCTTCACTATTATAAGTTTAAATCACCCAAATGATCCAGAGATAGTCTTTCATGGCAGATATCCACTTCACTGCAAAACACAGAAACACACCCAGCTCTTTTTAAAACTGAAACTAAAAACCTGCAAAAATAAACTGCAAAATGGCTGACCTGACCGCAGTCCACACACTCTCTGACATCACTGTTTTCTTAAAGTTACATTGCTTAAACATCCATGTCTTAAAGGTACTCTCACATTACACTCAGTAGACAAAATGATCATGGCGTTTGTGTGGGGGGAAGATTCCAAGGAACTCCAGAAAAGTCCTGCAGGGAAAAAGAAGCATGGGAGGCCTGGCCCTCCAAACCTACAGTACTACCACTGGGTGACCACAGCAGAAAGAGTGAGCGGAGTTGGGTGAGAGAGCTAGAAGCAGAATGGGTAAGGATGGAGGACAGCTCCTGCATAGGGACGTCCTTCTGAGTCCTTGCCACATCAGAGCTCCTATCCCCACCAGCCAAGCACTCAGCAAGCTCAGTGGTAATAGCCACGCTCTGGGCATGGGACCAGGTAAGGCAACACATCGGCCTGACCAAAATGTCCACCTTGGCCCCCATCTGCAGCAATCACAGGTTTGCGGCAGCCACAATGGATGCTACCTTTAAAAGGCGGAGACAGGACTGGGGGGGGCGAGATATTGACAGTTAGTGACTTTTACATTGACGATAGACGAGCAACGCTAGAAGAACTAACGGAGCGATTCCAACTGCCCAAAGGGAATGAGCCACGGCACAAACAGGTCCAAAACCTCCTCCATAGGGAAACAATGAAGTACCCACGGATGTCGGGACACTCATTAGTAGAGGAGCTGTAGGACCTGGGTGAGTTAGGAAGGGGGAACTGCGGGGACATGTATGAGCGATTGTTGGAGGAGGCATGCGCCCTGCTGGACGAGACAAGGGAAAAATGGGAGGAAGAACGAGCGATAGAAGCAGGGTGGGGTCTCTGGAGCAAAGCACTGAACAGGGCAAACTCCACCTCCACATGCGCAAGTCTGAGCCTAATGCAGCTAAAGGTGATGCACAGAGCGCACCTGACCAGAACCCAAATGAACAGGTACTTCCCGGAGGTGGAGGACAAATGTGAACGGTGCCAGGGAGGCCCGACCAACCACACCCACATGTCCTGGTCTTGCCCAAGACTTGTTGGGTTCTGGACAGCCTTCTTTGGGGCAATGTTAAAGGTTGTGGGAGTGAGGGTGGAGCCGAGCCGAAAGTGACATTCTTCAGGGTATCAGAACTCTTCATGGGAGGGCCCCCAGCCTTTGCCTCTCTAATCACACGGCAAGGAATCCTGCTCGGTTGGTGATCAGCAGCACTACCCAAAGCTTCAGAGTGGCTGTCCGACCCGTCGGAATTTCTCCAACTGGGGAAAATAAAATTCATCATCTGGGGATCGGAAGAGCGCTTCCACAAAACGTGGAAGCCATTCACCACCTTGTTCCAGGAACTGTTTGAAGGCAACAGGCACCCCCACCCCCAGCCCCTCCCAATCGAATCCTGTTAATACATTTGTTAGATTAGGGTGGACAATTGTTATGTTTTATATCTGTTACCGTAGGACATTAAAGGTAGTAATCTCAGGATTGCTACCAGTGCCACGAGACAGTCAGAGTAGAAATTCAAGAATAGTCAGAATGAATACGTGGCTTGAGAGATGGTGCAGGAGGGAGGGGTTCAGATTTTGGGGACATTGGAACCGGTTCTGGGGGTGGTGGGTCCATTACAAATCGGATGGTCTACACCTGGGCAGGACTGGAATCAATGTCCTAGGGGGTGCTTTTGCTAACACTTTGTTTTTTGTTCTTTGTATGACCATGCTCTTCACTGTTTGCTCCATGTGCACTGATACAAAATAAAGAAAAGCCAATAAAAATATTTTCAACAAAAGTAGTGGCTGAAAGGTGGAATGATTAATTAGCCAGTTGTAAGTAGTGGCTGAAAGATGGAATGATTATTCAGCCAGTGGTAAGTAGTGGCTGAAAGATGGAATGATTAATTAGGCAGTGGTAAGTAGCGGCTGAAAGATAGAATGATTAATTAGGCAGTGGTAAGTAACGGCTGAAAGATGGAATGATTAATCAGCCAGTGGTAAGTAGTGGCTGAAAGATGGAATGATTAATCAGCCAGTGGTAAGTAGTGGCTGAAGAAAACAAGAAGAACTTCTGCTCTTCTTTTGAATGCCATATGGATCCCTAATAGTCAATAGAAGCACTGGCAGATGGGGCCTGTTTTAAGATTTGTTCCAAAGGGTGGCACCTCCAACAATGCAGTATTCCCTCAAACCCGCAGGTGAAGCAATATCAACTACAAGTTATATTGATATAGTGCCTTTACTGCAATAAAACCTCAAGGCGATTCCCAGGAGTAATATGAAATAAAGTATGACTCTGTGCCACATAAAGCAGAGGTCGAGCATTTCCCAATAGTCAGAAAACACCAGCTGACCTGCACTCCAGCTCAGAATTGGCCATCCTCCAATTCCACTGACTGAGTGTGAAGAATAATGCTGACAGAGGAAAAGAGCAAAACATTAAGAAGGACAGATCAATAAATTAGAACTTGTAAAATTGAGTGCATGAGTTAGAAAACTGATAGTATTGAACTTAATATTGTTGAACGGCAAAGAGAGAATAAGAAGTTAAAGTCACCAGAAAGAGATAGAGTATTGCCTGTTTACTGATAAAACTGATCTTGGGAGTTCATTTTCATAGATAAATGTTCGTGTTGGAGCAATTTAGCTAATTCTAATGTTTAAGTAGATTTATTACTGTGATGTTAGTGGAGTAGAATTTCCATGGCCTCCTCCTTCCATGGTTCCCCGATCAGCATCCCCGAACAGGCGCCGGAATGTGGCGACTAGGGGCGTTTCACAGTAACTTCATTTGAAGCCTACTTGTGACAATAAGCGATTTTCATTTCATTTTCAATTTATATTTTAAAAAATTATGATATGATATTAACCCATTTCCCTACACTACCTAGGCCCACTCCGCCATGTTACCCTCAAAACCCCACCTAACCGTTGGAATCTATGGT
Source organism: Scyliorhinus torazame (assembly GCF_047496885.1). NCBI lineage: Eukaryota > Metazoa > Chordata > Chondrichthyes > Carcharhiniformes > Scyliorhinidae > Scyliorhinus > Scyliorhinus torazame. The sequence continues at coordinate 331,791,814 of NC_092709.1, forward strand.
GCAATTTAGTATGGCCATTCCACCTAACCTGCACATCTTTGGACTGTGGGAGGAAGCCAAAGCCCCTGGAGGAAACCCACACAGACACTGGGAGAATGTGCAAACTCCGCACACAGTCACCCGAGGCTGGAATTGAACCCATGTCCTTGGCACTGCGAGGTAGCAGTGCTAACCAATGTGCCACCATGTCGCTTAAAAAAAAATTAGCTGTTGTTCTAGCCAGCATAACTCGTGTCATATGTATCTTCATGGGTAGAATTTCATCTCTAGGCGGGGCTCCAGTGACCATCTTGCCTGGTCTCCATTTGTGAAGACCAGTACTAATCCACTCACGAGTGAGGGCTCAGCGATGTGCCTGGTGACTCCCAGGAGCCAGCAGAATGCGGCCTCTCATGGGCCACACATACTTAGATGATCCTAATGGCTCATAAAAGACCCAAAGTCACTAATTTAAGAAGAACAGGGGCTTTCTCATCAATGTCCTAGGCAATTTCTATCCATCAATCAACATCAGTGAAAATAAATTAACTGCTCATTAGAATGTTACTGATTCATAGGGTCTTACTTATGCAAATTAGCTGCTGCACTTCCTGGAAAAAAAACGTTAATTGGCTGTAAAGTGCTTTGGGATATCCTGAGGTCGTGAATACTATGATAGAAATCTCTATTTTATCTTTACAATCATTTACATTTTCTGTTAACTTGTTACCTGTTTATTGGGCAACCTTTGTGCCAGATTTTATTTCTCCTATGATTGGAGCATAGTGTTGCTCTCTTTGGTTGGCTCTGAATATGGCGGTCAATATGGTCGCCTTCCTTAATCCTAATTATGTTTGCTTTAGAGGCGCCAGGTATCTTTCGACACCGCCACAAGGTTCAAACCCGAATACTGATCAAAGAGTCGGTACACCAGTTCGTTAGTTCAAAGTCAATAGTATTTATTTACACACACAGCAATATCTACTCATGCACAAAATACTACAGACTAAACTATCACTACTGCTAAAGCCTATACTTAGCTTTGGGCGCCCACTCAGTCAGAGGAACAATGGCCGTTGTTCGGTTCTGAGGCTGCTGGGGTCTAAGTGGTGAAGGGGAACAGCTAAGGTCGTCCGTCTGGTAGCGAGCGTTGACCTTGGACTTACTTGCTTCTGGTGCAGCTGGTGAGAGCCGAGTCCAAGAGAGCGATTCTTTCCTGGGGACTTCTTCTTAGACCTGAAGGGGCTTCGCGCGCTTTTGGGTGGGCCATGAACTTGGCCCCAATCAATTGGGCCGTATCTTGACCACTCGTATTGATCTTGACCAATAAAGGGGTGGGTGCCCTGATGGCTGGGCGTGTCCTAGGTGGCCATTGGCCGGCTTTGTTTCCTGCTTTCGGTTTGGGGAACTGGCGCCGCGAGGTCTGGGGCCAGATCGGTTACTTAAGTATCTCCCTTTGTTCCCGGAGATGGGCCATCCATATGCTAATGGTCCTACAGTTTCAGTCTTGTCTGGGAGCTGCGGCTCCAATATACAGACAGGCTCTGTGCCTGCCTGCTTTCTTAACATTGTCCGTTTTCCCCTGCAATCTTTGCAAATGTCCATTTTGTATTATGGAAGTGGCCATCCCAGATGGCTACACACCCTCCTTGTGATCCTCAATGCAAAGCGTGAAGGATCAAATAACCGCATCGTCTTCGTTCTCCTCCCAAGTTGGGCACCCGTAAGCATGTCATAGGCTCTACACTGCTCTGTCCTATGAATTGCAACTTTTACCTAAATTATTTATGTACATACATCATTATAAAATTCCACGGGGTGCTATAACATTCAGGCATGCATTACAAAAATAAAAAAACTGGAACCTCTAACTATCCTTAACTAAACTATCCTTACTCAAACAATCAAAAGAATTTACAACATTTTAAACTGTACAACAGGTCTCTCTGGCTTGGCAGTCAAGCACAGAGTTTTACATTTCTTTTTATTGGAACAAACAAAACACACACAAAAAACGGATGCACTTTAATTCACTTAAAGGAGTTTGGGGGGGGGTTTGTTGAAATCTGAAAATAGGGGATCTGAGGGTGTATATCGGAGTGCGAGTGCGGGAGGCTTTCCTCCGCCATTTCCTCAGTTTTAGAGTCTGAACGACACTGCAGAGTATCGCAAGTACTAATAATGATTCCACAACATAAGATAGGGAATACCAGGTGATGAACCGGTCACACCAGGTCAGTGTATCGGTAACTATCTTGGGGTTTAGTATATGGCAGGGGTGGGAAACATTCACGGCCTGTGTGGTCGGGGTAAGGGGGTAGCGTCCGCGTGCAACTGGAGGGATCCCGCTAAGATCCGACTGTAGAGCATGATGGTTGTCTTAATCTTTCCTTCTTTCTGTCTTCTTTTCTTCTTCTGAGGTTCCTGAGTTTCCGAAGTTCTATGGACACAAGCATAATATCTGTTATTATCTTGCTTAAGATCTCGTGTGTCTGTCTGTCTGTCCCCTTATTGCCAATTACCCATTATAATTGGTCACCATCTGTGACTCCCTCATTTTTAAAAAAACCCAAATATTTTGGACAAAACATCCGAGAAAAAACTGACACAGTGTGAGCCGTCTCGCAGCCTGCATGATCTACCATCCCAGTGTTCGAGGATGTAAATAGCATTTGGAAGCAACCTAAGAGTTGCCATAAAGAAACAAAAGAGTTTTGAACTTAACGAGCCAAAATGGGGTGCGTATGGGCCGTGGCGGGTAAGAATGGGTGGAATCTCCGGGTAGGATGGTGACCAGTGCCGTGTGTGCTCTAGCCGAGCGTAGCGTAGCGATAGCACAAATGCTTCACAGCTCCAGGGTCCCAGGTTCGATTCCGGCTTGGGTCACTGTCTGTGCGGAGTCTGCACATCCTCCCTGTGTGTGCGTGGGTTTCCTCCGGGTGCTCTGGTTTCCTCCCACAGTCCAAAGATGTGCGGGTTAGGTGGATTGGCCATGCTAAATTGCCCATAGTGTCCAAAATTGCCCTTAGTGTTGGGTGGGGTTACTGGGTTATGGGGATAGGGTGGAGGTGTGGACCTTGGGTGGGGTGCTCTTTCCAAGAGCCGGTGCAGACTCGATGGGCCGAATGGCCTCCTTCTGCACTGTAAATTCTGTGATTCTGTGAAGGGGGTCCTCAGGCAGGGTGGGGACCAGTGCCGTTTCTCCACTACCTGAGAGACCGGCAAGAACGGTACGAATATGTGGTCATCGTGGGAGCTGCCTCTTATGATTACCTTCGAATCAGAAGAGTAGCTATGATTGGTTGTCTGCGAACAAACTAGGTCCATTAAATGCCAGTGGGCGTTAAAAGAGTGGTGGCATGGGGCCATGAAAACATTAAATTAACAAAAAAAATTTAACATTCACAATAACGAACAAACATACATTACAAATATGGTGCAGGTTCCATCAGAAAGGACACCGTAACTCTCCATCGGTTCCTTTTTACCATCATCTGGACGCCTCATTGCTCAGTAGTGAACAGAGTCGCAAAGGGATTTATTTGGTGGGAGTCAGACTCTCAGTCATCATCTTCTCCCGGCTGCCATACTCTTGACTGGAGTAGGTTTGCTAAAGCTGCGTGGGGCGAATTGGGGTCCATCTCATCATTCCGGATGAGCCTGAATGAATTGTCTCGGTGCCAGAATCTTGTGTCGAGGTTGGAGCTGCTCGGTTTTCATCCATAATCGTCGGGCGGTGGGTCTGGGTCAGGGGCTTTAATGTATGTTATCTCGAAGGGGTCGCTGGAATCATGTTCGGAATCGCTGGGAGTGGGGCCTGGTGCAGGGGTGTAATCGTAGCGTGGTGTGCTGGGGGCTGTCGCTATCGCTGTCGCTGCTGGTTGAAGGAAGGGAGAGACGGAGTCGTGCCTCTGGGGGTGGAGTCAAAGTCGTGTCTGAGGACGGGCTGGATGGGTTGGGGGAGGGTAGGAATATGTCATTCGTGGGCAGGGTGTGCTCATCTGCTGCTGCAAGCGAGATGTGGTGTGCATGATTGTTCTGCGAGCCATAAGCCTCAAGCTGGTTTATGTGAAACCACGCAGACTTGCCATTGGGATATGTGATCTTGTATACAGAGGGCTGACTTTGTCAGAGATGGAGTACGGTCTGGAACATTTGGGGGAAATGAATGAACTGGGGTTGTATAGGGATAGCATCACTTGCTGCCCTGCTACAAACTCGGTGAAGTGTACCATTTTATCAAAGCAAGCTTTGCTTTGTTTCTTCCGTGTCCCAAGTCTAACAGCTGCTGCGAGCTGGGCTGCCTTTATATTATCAATAATCTGTTGAACTGCCTTTTCATGCGTGAGGGCTGTGACTGCGGGGCTGGCCAAATCCAGTCCTAATAAATACTCTGCCCCTTTCATGGGGCGTCCGGTCACGAGGGTGTGGGGGGTGTATCCTGTGGACATGGAGAACGTGTTTCATATGAACATTAAAGCAAATGGGAGAACGGTGTCCCAGGTGCTGTTGTGCTGTTGCACCATTTTCCTGAGGGTGGCGTTTAGAGTCCTATTCATCCTCTCTACAAGCCGCTTGATTGGGGGTGGTATGCTATATGAAACTTTTGCTTTATTCCGAAAATTGTGAGGACGTTTTTCATCACTCATCCTGTAAAATGGGAGCCTTGATCGGACTCTATACTGCGTGGGAGGCCCCATCTTGTAAAGATGTGCTGTGTTAGGATTTTAGCTGTCGTTGTGGCCGTGTTTGTTCTGGATGGAAAAGCTTCCACCCATTTTGTGAAGGTGTCGATGACCACAAACACATACTTAAAACCATTTCTGCAGGGGGGTAGGGGTCCTATATAGTCTATTTGCAAATTCGTCCAGGGGCCTTTAACGGGGTGGGTGTGACTAAGCTGGGCTTTTCTTGCATATGTGTCCGGATTGTTCTGGGCACAGATTAAGCAATTCCCAATGTAATGAGTGACATTGGCTTTTAAATCAGGCCACCAGCAGTGAGATCTGAGGTGGGCTAGGGTGGGTTCAATGCCCTGGTGTCCATGATTGTCATGGAACTGGCAAATAATTTGATTCCTGTCCTGGCTGGGGACTACATAAATGCCGTCTTTTAAAATCACACCGTCATGTGTTGTTATCGCATTTTTAAACTTATCATAAGGGGCTGGGAGGTTGCCTTTTAAAACTTCCCTGAGCTTCTCATCTTTTTGAGCCTTTGCCAAATCTTGAATGTTGGGCTGTGAGACCTGAACCGCGAGTACTGGGGCGCTTTCGAGGGGGTTCCAAAAGTGACCATGTCTGGAACCTGCCTTCCTTAGGGCGTCTGCTTTAACGTTACCAGTGGGGGAAGAACGATGATGACTTCGAATTTTAATAACGCCATATTTCCTATCTTTAGCTGTCTCTAGGACATGCCGGAGAAATGGGGCTGAGGGTAGGGGCTTTCCGTTTGCGGAAACGAATCCTCTAGTTTCCCACAGGGGTAGGAATTCGGTTAAACTGTTGCAGACATATAGACTGTCCGAATATATGTCAGCTGGGGTCGGAAACGAGTCGGGGTGATCTACAATGTACGCTATGGCTGCCAGTCCTGCTGCCTGCGAGCCTAAGTGTCCTCGCAATTTTAACGAAATCTCTTCTAGGGCGCATCCCTGCGCATCCTCTACATAAATACCACAACCGGTAATTATTTTCCCATTTAAAACTGTGGAGGAGCCATCCACATAGATTCTAAGGGTTGTGCACGTGTCTGTGGGCTGGGGTCTCTGGAGTGTAGTACCTGCTTTCCTGGGAGCTGACTTAGGTATAACGGGTCCTGTATTATGTTTAGTGGAGATGATCTCACACTCGTGTGGGGTACCTGCATATTGCGAATTATCGGCTAGGAAAGTGTGGGTCTTGGTTCTCTTAACTGTTATGTCCCGTCCCTGTAAAAGAAGGGTCCAAAGGATCTGCGGGATCTGGCTGACTGTGCCATCCTAAAGTCCACCATCTAGTAGTAGCTGTGTTGGGGTGTGTCCAGTGAGAATGGTGATGGGGTCGAGTCCTGTAATGTAGGCAAAGTATTGTAGTGCCCAAAAAACTGCGAGCAGGTGCCTTTCGCAGGCAGAAAATCCTTGCTCGACAGGATCTAACACACGTGAGGCGTATGCCATGGGGCCTAATCGATCATGTTGTTCTTGGAGGAGCACAGCCGAAAGGGTTCGGTCGGTGCTTGCAACTTCAATTGCATATGGGGAAAGTGGATCTAGGACCAGTAATGCGGGGGCTGTGCTGAGGGCTCTTTTTACTGCATCCACGGCATCCGGGTGCTGTGGAAGCCATTCCCAAGGTGCCTGCTTCTTGAGAAGTTCGGATAGGGGCGCTGCTTTTGTGGCAAAACCGTCAATGTGGTTTCTACAGTAGCCAACCAGTCCTAGAAATGACCGGAGGGCTGTTACGTTATGGGGAAGGGGCAATTTGACGATCGAGTCAATTCTCTTTTGCTCGATCTCGCGTTTACCATGTGTGATTACTGTACCCAAGTAAATCACTTTTTCCTGCAAAATCTGGGCCTTCTTGTGGTTCACTTTACATCCAATCTGTTGTAGCAGTCTGAAAAGTTCGGCGAGAAGCGAAATATGCTCTCCCTTTGTGTCCGTCTGTAGTAGCAGATCATCTGCATATTGGACCAGACAAGCGGTTCCGGAAAATTTTGCTAATTCATTTGCCAGCTGTCGGTGGAAAATCGGGGGGAGTTGTGGAAGCCTTGTGGTAGGCATGTCCACGTATATTGTTGTCCCTGGAATGTGAATGTGAATTTATATTGGCACGCTTTATCCAATGGAATGGACCAAAAGCCGTTGCTAATGTCCAAAACTAAAAGATTTTTTGACTGTAGACCCTGTTTGAGCATGGTCTCAGGACTCGTGGCTACGGTGGGGGCTGCTACTGGGGTTACTTTGTTCAGTTCCCGGTAATCAATGGTCAGTCGCCATGATCCATCGGGTTTCCTTACGGGCCAAATTGGTGCCTTATTCGTGGAGGCTATTGATCGGAGTACACCTTGATCAAGCAGACTCTGTATTACCTTTGAGATTTCTCCCTCTGCTTCTTGGGGAAAACCGTACTGCTTTTGGGGTCTGGGGTTGGGACCTGTAATGTTCACTAAGCCAGCGATCTTGCCACAGTCGTGCTTGTGCTGTGCAAATGCTGCTTTGTGTTGCTGCAGGACTACCCTAACCTGTTTGTCCTGACTAATGGCTCGAGGATCGAACCAGAAGTCTCCTACTGCACTGATTCTATTTTCATCCTCTCCGACTGTGAGCGTGGCGGGGGCTCGTGCTGCCTTTGCCATTCTCCATACACATTTATTTACCGGATCAAATGATAGATTGTGGGAGCTCATGAAGTCAATTCCGAAGATGTGTTCGGCTGTCTGGGGTAGATCGACCAGAACTACGGGGTGTTTTGTTTTAATGTTCCCTATCTCGATTGCTACAGGGGCTGTGATGTGTCCCTGCTTTAAATGACCTGTAAAACCGCTGAGTGTAATGGTGTCTGTCGTGGGCCACGTGTCTCGCTGAAACAACGTGGAGGAATTGAGCGTGGTGCGGGACCCTCCAGTGTCCCAAAGGAATTCTACGGGGTGTCCCTGGACTGTGCCTGCCACTACCGGTCTGCCGGACTTGGCCCAAAGGGTATCGCAGACCCAATTGGGGAGCCCGAACACTGTCAGTCGGTGCCATTCATATCTACATTCTCAGAACGGGCGCTAACACTGTGCGCTAACGCTTTGCCCTATTCTTATTTAGGGTGCCGGTCTGTTGGTTTCTCTGCTGCTTCTGGGGCGCTTGACATTCTCGTGCGTAGTGTCCTAATTGTCCACAAATATAACACTCCTGGTATTTGGGTTGCTGTGGGCTCTTCCTGCCCTCATTTACCCATGCGGGGTTCTGGTGCATTCTAACTGGATGCACGTCTGCCTGTTCTTCCTCTGTGTTAACAAATGCGGTTTTGCCTTGGATGGACTGTTCCCAAGTGCGGGACAATCTTTTCAAAACCCATTTCTCGTTGTGGGCCTCGTCTGAGGGGTCGTAATTTGCGCAAGCTCTCTGTCCTGCCTCTGTCGCATGAGAAAGTAGGATGCGAGTCCATTTGGCCATATTATCTGGGGACAAATGGGCGCGGGCTAACTCTCCAAATACCGCTGTTAAATGAATCCACAAGCGTCCAGCAAACGCTGTGGGGTGCTCTGTCTTTTTCTGCCTACATTTGTTTAGGTCTTCTACGGGGTCTCCTTTGTTATAGCCGATCGCATCTAGGATCGCTGTGTGCATTTCTTGGAGAGTGCCTCCTCCTACATTCTGTGGGTTGGGAAGGGCTGCCACGACTGAAGGGTCGAAGCTTAAAACTGTGAGCTTCACTTGCTCCTTTTCATCCAGGCCGTACATGGTCGCCTGCTGTTTTACTCTTGCAAAGTAATGGTGGGGGTCCGATGTGGGTAGGAACGGTGTAATCTTATCGCACGCGTCCCGTAAGTGAGTGACTGTTAATGGGGTGGTGTATAGGAAATCTGGGTCTCCTTCTGTTGTGGCCCTGCGCTGTGTGGTTACAGGGTTCATAGGATTGTGTTCGGCCTGTGCAGTCGGGGGGTTGGGGTGCTTTTCGTTTTTTGAGGTTTTTCCTGTGTATATGTCCCATGTACATATCTGTGGGCAGTCTCATTTAACTCCTGCCAATCGGGGCCGTTTTCCTGGTCTAACGGGTCCAAACGTGCTCTGAAACCCACTCTGAACGGAATGCAGAGATTGCAATTCTGCAATTTGCTTCCGGCACTTTGCGTGATCTACCGAGCTCTGCCTTTGTCCCGTTGTGGAAGTGTGGAGTGCTCGTAGGGCTGCTTTAAGTGGCTGCACTGTTTCTGAAACTGCTCAACCTGTTCGGCTTCCTGTCTTACCAACACCGTGCGTTGCGTGTCTTGGTAGGCCTTATCATATTGGGTCTGAAAACTACTGAAATGGGCGAGACAATACTGGTGTGCCAGCTTGGCATCAGCCACCTCCTTGTCCCTCGCCACTAACTGCTCTCTCAATTCCCTGTTCTCCTTCTCAAATTCGCTCACATCTCCTTCACTATTCCTGTCTCTCTCTTCAATCTCTCTACGGAGCGTCCTAACGACCTCCTCTGTGCCTCGCAATTGTGCCAAGCAGGACACGATTGCCATCGGCTTGCGAGCTTTCCCTAAGCTCTTCTTATGGATCTCTGTCAGGTTCTCCCACTATACTCCCGGGACCTGTTTAATCATTGTCGCAGAATTCACTTCAATGGGGCCATCCTTTCCCTTTGAGATATTTTCTGATCTTTTCCTCCCATACGGGACACTGTCCTACTCTACTGGTCGCTGCGACCTCGAATTCTTGGGGGTTCATTAGGCGTTCCATTGCCTTCATTGCCATTTTCTCTATCTCTGGGTTCTCTACAGAATTTGGAACAGAGGGTGATAAAGTGGTGATGTAACACGGGTACGGCTTACGCTAATTTCCGGCCTACAAAACTCCCGACAGTTTTACGCAACAAAATCTCTCAGGTTTACCTTATATCCCTGTTAGTCCGCATGCATTAACACACTTCCGAATCTTGGAGGTTTGATCAGTATCGTTCTTACACTTGTGGTTTTTCTGTTTCAAATTGGATTCCAATTCAAATTTGGGTTCTCTCTGAGTGACTAGGCCACTTCTCGGTCCCATCAGAGGTCGCCAGTAAATGTTGCTCTCTTTGGTTGGCTCTGAATATGGCGGTCAATATGGTCGCCTTTCTTAATTCTAATTATGTTTGCTCTAGAGTCGCCAGGTATCTTTCAACAGCGCCACAAGGTTCAAACCCGAATACTGATCAAAGAGTCGGTACACCAGTTAGTTAGTTCAAAGTCAATACTATTTATTTACACACACAGCAATATCTACTCATGCACAAAATACTACAGACTAAACTATCACTACTGCTAAAGCCTAGACGTAGCTTCGGGCTCCCACTCAGTCAGAAGAACAATGGCCGTTGTTCGGATCTGAGGCAGCTGGGGTTGAAGTGGTGAAGGGGAACAGCTAAGGTCGTCTGTCTGGTAGCGAGCGTTGACCTTGGACTTACTTGCTTCTGGTGCAGCTGGTGGATGGGTCTCTCCGCTGTGAGAGCCAAGTCCAAGAGAGCGATTCTCTCTTGGGGCCTTCTTCTTATACCTGAAGGGGCTTCGCGCGCTTTTGGGGGGGGCCTTGAACTTGGCCCCCATTAATTGGACCATATCTTGATCACTCGTATTGATCTTGACCAATAAAGGGGTGGGTGCCCTGATGGCTGGGCGTTTCCTCGGTGGCCGTTGGCCTGGCTTTGTTTGTGCTTTCGGTTTGGGGAACTGGCGCCGCGAGGTCTGGGGCCAGATCGGTTACATAAGTATCTTCCTTTGTTCCCGGAGATGGGCCATCCATATGCTAATGGGCCTACAGTTTCAGTCTTGTCTGGGAGCTGCGGCTCCAATATGCAGACAGGATCTGTGCCTGCCTGCTTTCTTAACATTGTCCATTTTTCCCTGCAATCTTTGCAAATGTCCATTTTGTATTATGGAAGTGGCCATCCCAGATGGCTACAATAGTTACCAGGGCCCCAGCAACGTTCCAGTGCATTGGTCAGATGGCTATTGTTGATGTGAAAACCTAGACATTGATTACCAGCAACCTTAGAGAGCTCCACATTCTGGTTGTTTGTGTTGCTTCAGATCAACATGCATGCACGCACATGAATGCATTTAACACATAGTCATCCGTAGCAGGAATCCTGATAGATTATTTCCCTCTCCAACCCAGTGGAACTGAGGCACATTGTCACAGCCAAATCCCTTTCTGGCCAAGACAGCATAGACAGATCTGTACAATTTGCTACAGGACTGGAAGGTCATCTGTAATTACCAGCCTATTAGTTAGGAAGCTACATGGATTCACATGCAGAAAACTGTCCTCTGCAGACAAAAGGAATATGTCCAGACATTGTTTCTTTTTTAAATTAAACAAAAGAAAAGAGGGCAACAATGTCCTGATGCATTCTCAATGACAATGCTTCAACCAATCAGATTAGACTTGCCAACCCAAAGGGGCTGGTTTAGCACAGTGGGCTAAATAGCTGGCTTTTAAAGCAGACCAAGGCAGGCCAGCAGCGCTGTTTCAATTCCCGTACCAGCCTGCCCGAACAGGCGCCTGAATATGGTAACTAGGGGCTTTTCACAGTAATTTAATTTGAAGCCTACTTGTGACAATACGCGATTTTCATCATCATCCTTTTCTCATGCAGTATAAAATATTGCCCTCTTTGAAATTTGGCATTCTTGCATCTGGTCTGATGAAAACGTTAACAGCATGTCTGTTTTTTTCCAGCATTACTCAGTTTCTTCAATAAATAGTTCGCTGAAAAATCATATGGAACTGTTATAAAGGATGAGATTAAAGAAAACCTGAAAACAGCCCGACAAGTACCTCTGCTTACATCGTCGAAGAGGATTGATACTTTATCAAGGCGTGAATCAGCAACAACAAGTAGCATTTATGCAACAGCTTTAACATCATAAATCTTTCCAAGGCACTTTCCATAGGCATTATAAAACAAAATATGACACCACACAAAGAGCTATTAGGGCAAATAACCAAAAGTTTGGGCAATGAGGTGGATTTTTAGGAGTACCTTTAAGAAGGACAGAGACAGAAAGGTGAACAGGCAGAGAAATTTAGCAGGAAATTCTGGTGCTTAGGATCAAGGTAACTGAAGACAGGGCCACCAATGGTGGTACGGTTTAAGTCAGGGATGCTCACGAGATCGGAAGTAGAGGAGCACAGTTACCTCAGATGGTTCTAAGGCTCAAGGAGGTTAGAGAGATAGGGAGGGACAAAGGTCATGGAGGGATTAGAAAACAAGGATTAGGAGCTACAAACCAAGGAGCCAGTTCAGGTCAGTGAGCACAGGGAAGATGGGTGAATGGTATCTGGTGCAACAGAGTGCTGGACCTCAAGTTTACAGATGGTAAAATGTGGGAAGCCAGCCAGGAGAACATTGGGACTGTCAAGTCTGGAGGTAACAAAGGCATGTTTTGGGGTTTCAGCAGTTGAAGAGCTGATTTGCATGGCCAGGGAGAGTGAACAGCTCCTGGGCACCGCTCCTAGCACCAGTGCAAACCAGGAGCGATTCATATTCGGCGGGAGAACATTGTCTCCCAAATGGAGAATTCTGTCTGGAATGGTTTAATTTACTGCTCCATTCACACTCCCTCCCAGTGAATTCAAAGCAGTTGTTTTTCATGCAGCTTAGTCAAACAGGAGCCTCGGACACTTAAGCTGATTGGTGAACTATGATATATGTCGGACAATTTTAACTTTTAACTGCGTACTCAACACAGTGAAAATTCAATGTGTAAATTGGCCAGGGTGCCAGTTGCCAGTCCTGAGTGCGCCTCTCAGGACTTCAAAGTTTCCGTTTCTTTTTAAAGATACTTTCTGAAAAAGCTTTTCAAAATACAAATCTATGTGCAAAAGTTCCAAGTGCCACCATTAAGGTGCAACACAAATGCACATTTGAATGCTGCTGAAAAGCAACAGGACAAAAGCAAGAATGGCAAATTTCAAAAGCTCAGAACAATTTATGCCGCAGCACAAAATAGGTGCTGATTGGTCGGCAAGTCGGCCTCGGCCAATCAGGATCAACTTCATTCATTATCTTCAGTAGAAGATAATGTGATCATTTGAAATTTGGCATTCTCGCTGAGTGCAAGATGTAAAGCTGCGACAAGCCTATCTCTCTTGAAGCAAAATTACAGTCATTTGCACATTTTGTACTGACCAATTTTAAGATTAACTTTCATTTACCTGCACAGTCATATTTTTAAAAACATGTGCACCACATTATGAAGCACTCTGAAAAACCTATCTTCTAATTGATCTACAAAGGTACAGCAATTATGAATTATAGTTTTAAAGGGTAATATCAAATGCACACAGCAGCACAACAGTAGCAGAGCAGCACATTAGGCATTTTGTGGTATAATACTCACGTCATCCTCTGACTGACCCACCGTGAGCAAATCCATGAGGGTTCCAGTTGGTAGGAGCCAGCCGTGATCATACGGAGTACTTCTCTTTCGACATATAGCTCAGATGATACACACAATCTCATCATACAGTCCTAAGAAGACCACGAACCAAGCGAAATCTTGGTGTGCCTCTGTGGCAGTTGCTCTGCTCAATCTGCAGAGTGTCTTGTTTTATACTCAAACTCCCTGCGTTTAGTCTCTGGGATTTGATCAGACACCCCTGCTGCTTGGTGACAGCTCTCAAAATAAACCAAAGGGCAAGATAGTGGAATAAGAACTTTCCACGCTGATCTGAATAGACAAAGTGTTTGGACGGTTTCGCTGAACTTTTGTTGAACTCTGCTACGTGCCATATCGCTGTGAGAATAAAGCTTCTAAACCTAAAATGGCTTTGAGCGTGAGAGAGTGGCAATGTCAAACCAGCAATCCTGCCGTCAAGCCATCCTCTGGCGTCAATAACCTCAAGTAGAGCGAAACACTGCATAGGGTCAACTCCACCTCCACGTGCGCAAGGCTCTGCCTGACGCAACTAAAAGTGGTACATAGAGCGCACTTAACAAGAACCCGTATGAGTAGGTTCTTCCCGGAGGCGGACGATAGATGTGAGCGATGCCAAGGAGGCCCAGCCAACCACACCCACGTGTTCTGGTCCTGCCCCAAACTTGTGGAGTACTGGACTGCCTTCTTCGAGGCAATGTCCAAGGTGGTGGGGGTGAGGGTGGAGCCATGCCCGAAAGTGGCTGTCAACGGGGTTTCAGACCAGCCAGATCTATTCCTGGAGAGGAGGGCGGACGCCCTTGCCTTTGCAAGGGAAACGTTAACAAACTTGGCATCCACAGGAACAGTGAACAGGAGAATACAGGCGGACGACAGGAGGGCCGGCTGAAGCGGAGGTGAGCGCGAGACGACAACGGCAGCGAAATCCGTCCGGGAGAAGCAAGTGACAATAACACCAGATCCATTTGAGTATTGCCCTCTGTAATTGTTTCTCTGGCACCCAAATGTATATGTACCCCCCCCCCCCCCCCCCCCACCAGTGCCCCCCCCTCACAAACAGATGCCTACTTATGTGTGTAAATAATTTTGCCAAGTGCACAGAGTTGCTGCTGTTGAGCGGGTGCATAATACCCGACCAGTTACTTTATTTGATTTTGTATTTCTCTCGTGTTACGTTTTTTTTCTCTTTTCGTTTTTTTCCCTTTGTGATTTGTGTGTGAATGCCCTTCTCTTCTATATATATATAGATCATATCCTGTGTACATAGCGGCAAATATACTTTGTCAAAAACCTAATTAAAAACATTTATTAAAAAAAATAACTTCAAGTAATGGTTGACTGGCATTGCATCCATTGTCCTGTAAGCTGAGCCCTTGTTTTGACGGTTCCTGCTTAAGTGGTGTGGGGGGGGGGGGGCTAGGCCGGTGCGGAGGAATTTCCGCCCCGCCAGCTGGCGGAAACGGCCTTTGTTGCCCCGCCAGCTGGCGTGGAAATGACATCTACGGGTGGCGCATGCGCAGGAGCGTCAGCGGCCGCTGACAGTTTCACACGCATGCGCAGTGGAGAGAGTCTCTTCCGCCTCCGCCATGGTGGAGACCGTGGCGGAGGCGGAAGGGAAAGAGTGCCCCCACGGCATAGGCCCGCCCGCGGATCGGTGGGCCCCGATCGCGGGCCAGGCCACCGCGGGGGCACCCCCCGGGGCCAGATCATCCCGCGCCCCCCAGGACCCCGGAGCCCGCCCATGTCGCCTTGTCCCGCCGTTCAAAAGGTGGTTTAATCCACGCCGGCGGGACAGGCAATTTATCGGCGGGACTTCGGCCCATTCGGGCCAGAGAATCCAGCGGGGGGGCCCGCCAACCGGCGCGGCCCGATTCCCGCCCCCGCCGAATATCCGGTGCCGGAGACTTCGGCAACCGGCGGGGGGCGGGATTCACGCCAGCCCCCGGTGATTCTCCGACCCGGATGGGTCGAAGTCCCGCCGATAAATTACCTGTCCCGCCGGCGTGGATTAAACCACCTTTTGAACGGCTGGACAAGGCGGCGTGGGCAGGCTCCGGGGTCCTAGGGGGGGCGCGGGGCGATCTGGCCCCGGGGGGTGCCCCAACGGGGGCCTGGCCTGCGATCAGGGCCCACCGATCCACGGGCGGGCCTGTGCCGTGGGGGCACTCTTTTCCTTCCGCCTTCGCCACGGCCTCCACCATGGCGGAGGCGGAAGAGACTCCCTCCACTGCGCATGCGTGGGAAACTGTCAGCGGCCGCTGACGCTCCTGCGCATGCGCCGCCCGGGGATGTCATTTCCGCGCCAGCTGGCGGGGCAACAAAGGCCGTTTCCGCCAGCTGGCGGGGCGGAAATTCCTCCGGCGCCGACCTAGCCCCTCAATGTTGGGGCTCGGCCCCCAAAGATGCGGAGCATTCCGCACCTTTGGGGCGGCGCGATGCCCGTCTGATTGGCGCCGTTTTGGGCGCCAGTCGGCGGACATCGCGCCGTTTCGGGAGAATTTCGCCCCTTCTCATTGTTCGATCTTAAAGGTTGAAGGAATCAAACAATATAATCTCATTTTTGCCGGGAGCTCTTTAGCAGTTAGAGATTTAGTTTTCTTTGAGACAAGCGTGTGCAGATTAAACAGTAGATCCCAGATAGATAAAATTGGGAATCTTGACTTAACAAATGAGGGTTCCTCAGTATCATCGTGCGATAGGTCTCATAGTTACTTGCCACTTATCTCTTTTGGTCCAGAGGGTACAAAGATTGATTCCCTTTGGTCTTCTCTCTTGGATCAGTGTTTCATTGCAAAGTCGTCATTGTCCTTGCATTACAGTCATCATGCACTATACACCCTGTTTTCCAGCTATGCAGACTGCAATGCTGTCACATCTTTCAGACAATGAGTCAAACTAGATGCAGACAAAAGCCTTCGTGACTCCAAGATGTCTTCCCCAAGGGCTGAGAATACAGAGAGAGATTGAATCTCCCAGGACTGTGACTGAGGGAGGGGAAGGGCAGGAGTTGGAGTTGGGTAGAATCTGTAATTGTAAAATGGAAGTTGCAGAAATACGAAGATACGAATTAGAAGCAGGAGTCGGCCACTCGGTCCATCAAGCATACTCCACCATTCAATAAGTTTATAGCTGATCGTATTGTAACCTCAACCCCACATTCCTGCCTCCTGCTGATAACCTTTCACCCCATTGCTAATCAGGAATCTATCTAGCTCAGGGCAGCATGGTGGCACAGTGGTTGTCACAGTTGCTTCACAGTTCCAGGGTCCCAGGTTCAATCCCGGTTCTGGGTCACTGTTCGTGTGGATTTTGCACATTCTCCCCGTGTTTGCGTGGGTTTCGCCCCCACAACCCAAAGATGTGCAGGCGAGGTAGATTGGCCACGCTAAATTACCCCTTAATCGGAAAAAATGAATTGGGTACTCTAAATTTAAAAAAAAGAATCTATCTAGCTCTGTCTTAAAAATATTCACAGACTCTGCTTCCACTGCCCTTTGAGGAAGAGAGTTCCAGAGACTCACTACCTCTGAGAGGAAAGAATTCTCCTCATATCCGTTTTAAATGGGTGATCCCTTATTTTAAAACAGTGACCCCATCGTTCTAGATTCTCTAACAAGGGAAAATATCCTCTCCATTTCCATCCTATCAATCGCACACAGGATCTTAAAGGTTTCAAACAAGTTGCCTCTTACTCTTCTGAAATGAAATGAAAATGAAAATCGCTTATTGTCACAAGTAGGCTTCAATGAAGTTACTGTGAAAAGCCCCTAGTCACCACATTCCGGCGCCTGTTCGGGGAGGCTGGTACAGGAATTTAACCGTGGCTTGCCTTGGTCTGCTTTCAAAGCCAGCGATTTAGCTGTGTGCTAAACCAGCCCTTTCTAAATTCTAGTCAATACAAACCTAGGGCGGGATTCTTCTTCACAGAGACTAAGGGCAGGATTCTCCAGCCGCACCATCCCGGCGACCAGAAATTCCCGCCCGAGGGCAATGGAACTTCACATGGTCCGTGTCCCGTCCACGGCCAACTTGTGGCGGGCACGGCCAAAGAATCCAGCCCCAAGCGTCGACGCCGGGACAGGACCGGTGGATTTCTACGACAACAAAATTGGCGCCTGTCCCGGAGCAATTCTGGAACCGTTAATGGGCTAGCATTGCCGCCACACGGAACACGAGCGATTCCAATGAAAAACTGTGTCAGATTCGCCAGGGTCGGGATTGGCACTCGAGAGGCTGACGGATTAGCACTGCCATTCCACTCCCCACGCATACTCATCCCAGCCCAACAAGATGGCACTGGTTGTGCTGGAGCGTCCCGTTGTTGGGTCAGCTGGCCAGAGGGGTAGCATGGGGGACACCCGTACGACCCGTGGCACTGAGTTCACAGAGGACAGTCAGCGGCTTTGCTTTGAAGGCTGCGGTAATGCTGTTCCATACCGGTCAACCCCGGTCCCAAGGCCCACCTCCTGGTCACCCCCCGCTATTCTCCCCGGCACTTGCAGAAGCCCCCTGGTTGTCAGCACCCCATGGCGATGTTGAACACATCTCGTACCCCTTTCTCTCCCTCAGCAGCCACGGCGCCTGTTTCCCAATCTTTAAAACCACAAGTGAAACTCGCCGCTGGTAATCCCTCCTAGTGGAGGCGGAACATCGCGGAGGCCCCGGAGAATACCTGTTCAGGTCCGCTAATGATATGGCAATTTAGCCAGTTTACTGTACGTGCGGAGTAGAACGCACTGATGCTGCTGTCGAGGCACTGGAGCATGGCATTCTGTCGACACCTGGTGCCGGCCACGATTTTCGCCTCACGCGCCAGTCTCCAGCCAATCATGTTTCCCGACTCCGGCGTCAGCCGACGCAGAATCCTGCCCCTAATCTCTCCAATCTTTCCTCATAAGACAACCCAGCCATTGAAGCCACCCCATATCACAGGGAAACCCGGGGGTGAGTGTGCGCTGCTGGCAGGAGCAGAGAATCCCGCCGCCAGCGATTAGCCGGTGAATTCCGGTCCATACCTTCAGTCCCTTCATCCAAATCATTTATATAAATTGTAAAAGTCCCAGCACTAATCCCTGTGGCACACCATTCATCACATATTGCTGACCATAAAAAGAACCTTTTGTGCATCCTCTGGGCTAGATTCGCCAATCCCCGACGGCGGAATCGCGTTCGGCGTCAGGGTGGAGAATCCCCGATGACAATGAAATCGGGGGCGGCGCCGCTTTTGCGATGCGCCGCCCCCTGAAAAGCAGCGTACTCAGAGTACGGCGCACGCCGTATCCACGGCCTCAGGCCATTGCCTGAGGCCCACCCCGCGATGCTCCGTCCCCGACTGGCCGAGTTCCCGACGGCATGGGACACGTGTGGTCTCATCCGTCGGGGACTCGGCGTGGCTGCTGCGGACTCAGTCCAGCGCCGCCACAGTTGGGGGAGGGCCGAGCTGCGGGCAGGGGGGCATTATTCAGGGCTGGGGGCAGTGTGGGAGGGCGTTCTGGGGCGCAAACTATTTTTGCGGGCCGGGTCCACATGCTGCTCCGCCATGAAGCACATGTGGCTGCTGCATGCCGCCGCCATGCGCATGCGCGGCCACGCATCCAGCAATGGTCCGGGCCGTATCGGCAGCTAGAGCTGGGAGCTCCACGCTGCATGGCTGCCAGCCCCCCCCCACCCCGGAGCACGGAATCGGTGGCCGTTTTGCACCAGTTTTCCTGGCGTGAAACACCACGGTCTTCATGCCGGCGTGGGGACTTAGTCTCCCAAACAGAGAATCTATCCCTCTGGTTCCTGTCAGCTAGCCAATCTTCTCTCCATACCAACATGTTTATTATTATTATATGTTACGCCCTACATCATGAGCTTTTTCTTTTTGCAATAATCTTTGATGTGGCATCTTATCAAATGTCTTTTGGAAATCCAAGTACAGCACATCCACCAGCCCACCCTTTATCCGCAGAACATGGGACTCCTTCAAACAATTCCAATAAATTGGTTAACGTGATTTCCCTTTCACAAAACCATATGATGCAGCCTGATAGCAATACATTTTTCCAAGTGCCCTGCTATAACAGTTTTAATAATGGATTCTAACATTTTCCCTATAACAGATGTTGCACTGACGGGCTTGAAATTTCCTGCTTTCTGTCTCGCTCTCTTTTTGAATAAAGGAGTTACATTTTCTATCTTCCAATCTAATGGAACCTTTCCTGAATCTGGGGAATTTTGGAAAATTAAAATCCACGCTACAATTACCTTATTAGCCATTTCTATTAAAACCTTAGGGTGAAGTCCATCGGGACCCAGGGATTTGACAGCATGCAGACCCAACTATTTTCTCAATACCACTTCCTTAGTGAATTTTCCTGAGTTCCTCCCTCCCTCCCATCCATTTCCTGATTCGTAGCTATTTCTGGGATGTTACTTGTGGTCTCTGTAGTGAGGGCAGATGCAATATACCTGTTTAATTCATCCACCATAGCCCTAATTTCCATTGTCAATTTCCTAGAGGCACTTTATTTTGGACCAACGCACTCTTTGTTAACTCTTATCTTAATTAAGTATCTATAGAAACTCTTACTGTCCATCTTTATATTACTAATTAGCTTTCTCTCGGACCCTAGTTTTTTCCTCCTTATCAATCTTTTTGTCATTCTTTGATGTTCTTTGTATTGTTTCCAATCTCCTGACCTGCCAAAATATGCGCAAATATATGCAATGTAAAGTTAAATAGGTAGTTGTATGTTGAAAATAGGAAAGTACACTTACAAGGAGATGTAGTATAAAGGGTTAACTGATGAGATATGCTCATTCATGATATCAATGATGATGCACCTTGACATCAGTCAATCACAGGTTAGACTCTCAAGTGGGAGGTTGGGGTTATACCTAGAAGCAACATGTCTAATCTGTGACCTGTTTAGATGTGAAATATCAGAGTATGTCTACAGTCTATTAACCATGTGTGGTAGTATGTATTGGGGGTCATGTGGGACTGGAAGCCCTAATGTCATTGGCTGACAGATCCCGGGTCCTGGTTGGCCGTTGACCTCATACTCCGCCCTGAAGGCGAAGTATAAGAAGCCGGTGCCTTCCCCCGCAGGCCAGTTTACTATCGGGCTGCTGGGGAACAGACACGCTTAATAAAGCCTCATCGACTTCACTCTATTTGTCTTACGGAGTCTTTGTGCGCCACAATTTATTAAGCGTGCCTAAAAAGGATTATGGAGCTCAGGATCATTCCAGAATGCCTGAGGATCAGCCCCCACGCAGTGAATGCGGCAGCAGCCTTCAAGCACTGGCAGACTTGCTTTGAGGCCTACATCACATCGACCACAGGCCGAGTCTCAGACGAACAAAAACTGCAGGTCCTGCACTCGAGGGTGAGCACGGACATTTTCACCCTCATTGAAGACACCCGCGATTTCCAGACGGCCTTCACAGCACTGAGAAGTCTCTACGTTCGCCCAGTTAACCAAATCTACGCTCGCTACCAGCTCGCGACAAGACGGCAAGCTCCCGGAGAATCGATGGACGAGTTCTACGCTGCACTGCTGATTTTGGGACGAGCCTGCAGCTGCCCGTCGGTGAACGCAAACGAACACACGGACATGTTAATGCGCGATGCTTTTGTTGCAGGTATGCAATCCTCCCAAATCCGCCAAAGACTTCTAGAAAAAGAGTCACTAGGACTCTCAGAGACACGGGCCCTGGCAGCCTCGCTGGACGTAGCCGCGCGTAATACCCGCGCCTACGGCCCCGACCGCGCGGCAGGCCATTGGGCCCCGTACGTACCCGCCGCGGCAAACCCCCTACCCCCCCCCCCCGGACACCCCACAGGCTTGCGCAGTCCAAACGCCGAGTCGCACCGGGGGCGCCCGCTGTTATTTCTGCGGCCAGGCGAAGCACCCCCGACAACGCTGTCCGGCCCGCGCAGCCATCTGCAAAAGCTGCGGGAAAAAGGGCCACTATGCGGTGGTGTGCCGATCCCGCGTGGTCGCCGCCATCCCGGGAGAACAGGGAGCCCTACAGGCAGTCTATGCCTCCCAACCCCCCCAGCACGCCATGTGCGACCCGCAGGTGCCGCCATTTTGGGTCCCGACCACCGCGGCCCCGGGAGAACTGGGAGCCCTGCATGCCGCCTACGCTCCCCAACCCCCCTCCCCGCAGTCCATGTACGACCCGCCGCCGGCGCTCCCGATTTGGGTGCCGGCCAACACTCTCCACGGAGAGGAGGGGTTTTTTCGCATCCCGAACGCCACCCTCACCCCCGTCCCGCACCCCACGCCTGACCCGCCGGCGCCACCTACCTTGACCCCGACCACCGCTGTCCCCGGCGAGGGAGCTCCGCGCGGTGCAGGCGCTCGCGGCCCCACGACTGACCCGCCGGAGCCGCCGACCTGGGCCCTCACCCCCGTCCCGCGCCCCACGCCTGACCCGCCGGCCTGGGCCCCGACCACCGCTGTCCCCGGCGAGGGAGCTCCGCGCGGTGCCAGCACTCGCGGCCCCACGACTGACCCGCCGGCGCCGCCGACCTGGGTCCTCACCCCCGTCCCGCGCCCCACGCCTGACCCGCCAACGCCGCCGACCTGGGCCCTCATCCCCGTCCCGCGCCCCACGCCTGACCCGCCAGCGCCGCCGACCTGGGCCCTCACCCCCGTCCCGCGCCCCACGCCTGACCCGCCAGCGCCGCCGACCTGGGCCCTCACCCCCGTCCCGCGCCCCACGCCTGACCCGCCGGCAATACAACTTACCTGGACCCCGATCTCCGTCCCCGGCGAGGGACCTCCTCACGGTCCCAGCGCTCGCAGTACTGACCCGCCGGCCTTGGCCCCGACCACCGCTGTCCCCGGCGAGGGAGCTCCGCGCGGTCCTAGCGCCCGCGGCCCTGGCGCTCGCAGCCAAGGAACTCCGCGCGGTCCTAGCGCCCGCGGCCCGGGCGCTCGCCATGCAGGAACTCTGCGCGGTCCTAGCGCCCCCCAGACCTCCCAGCACTCAATGTGCGACCCGCAGACGCCGCCATTTTGGGTCCCGACCACCACGAGGGGAGGAGGGGCCCCGCCATCTTGGACCGCCCCCGACCTGTACGACGCATGGGGGCGGCCATTTTGTCCACCCCCGACGCCATCTTGTGACCCCTCAGCTACGGGCGAGGTATGGGGGTGGCCATTTTGTCCATCCCCGACGCCATCTTGGACGGCAACAACGGACCCCACCCCACTACTACAACCACGGCTCGCTTCGGTTACACTCGATCAGGCTCGGCCCCGGACTCTCCAGACGACGACGACAACGGTCCTAATTAACGGCCACGAGACGCCATGCCTAGTCGACTCCGGGAGCACGGAAAGTTTTATACATCCCGACACGGTAAGACGCTGTTCCTTAACTACCTTCCCCAGCGCACAAAAGATTTGCCTAGCTGCAGGATCCCACTCCGTACAGATCCAGGGATTCTGCATAGTTACCCTAACGGTACAGGGGAGGGAATTCAAAAACTACAAACTTAACGTCCTTCCCCAACTCTGTGCCCCCACCTTGCTGGGCTTAGATTTTCAATGTAACCTACAGAGCCTTACGTTTAAATTCGGCGGCCCCATACCCTCACTCACTATCTGCGGCCTCGCCACCCTCAAGGTGCAACCCCCGTCCTTGTTTGCGAACCTCACCCCGGATTGCAAACCCGTTGCCACTAGGAGCAGAGGGTACAGCGCCCAGGACCGGACCTTCATTCGCTCCGAAGTCCAGCGGCTACTAAAGGAGGGCATAATCCAGGCCAGCAATAGTCCCTGGAGAGCGCAGGTGGTAGTAGTGAAGACAGGGGAGAAACAAAGGATGGTCATTGACTATAGCCAGACCATCAACAGGTACACACAACTAGACGCGTACCCTCTCCCCCGCATATCCGACATGGTCAATCGGATTGCCCAGTATAAAGTCTTCTCCACCGTGGACCTCAAGCCCGCCTACCATCAGCTCCCCATCCGCCCAAGTGACCGCAAGTACACAGCCTTCGAGGCAGACGGGCGATTATACCACTTCCTAAGGGTCCCTTTTGGCGTCACAAACGGCGTCTCGGTCTTCCAACGGGAAATGGACCGAATGGTTGATCAACATGGGTTACGGGCCACGTTCCCGTACCTCGACAATGTAACCATCTGCGGCCACGATCAGCAGGACCACGACGCCAACCTCCAAAAAATTCCTCCAGACTGCCAAAGCCTTGAACCTCACGTACAACGAGGACAAGTGCGTTTTTAGCACCGATCGGCTAGCCATTCTGGGCTACATAGTGCGCAATGGGATAATAGGCCCCGACCCCGAACGTATGCGCGCACTCATGGAATTTCCCCTCCCGCACTGCCCAAAAGCCCTGAAACGCTGCCTGGGGTTCTTTTCATACTACGTCCAGTGGGTCCCCCAGTACGCAGACAAGGCCCGCACCCTAATACAGACCACGACTTTCCCGCTGTCGACAGAGGCTTGCCAGGCTTTCAGCCGCATCAAAGCGGACATCGCAAAGGCCACGATGCGCGCCATCGACGAGTCCCTCCCCTTCCAGGTCGAGAGCGACGCCTCTGACGTAGCTC
The DNA here is from genome assembly GCF_047496885.1 of Scyliorhinus torazame. Taxonomy (NCBI): domain Eukaryota; kingdom Metazoa; phylum Chordata; class Chondrichthyes; order Carcharhiniformes; family Scyliorhinidae; genus Scyliorhinus; species Scyliorhinus torazame. The sequence continues at coordinate 331,815,477 of NC_092709.1, forward strand.
TAGCGGCTACCCTTAACCAAGCGGGCAGACCCGTGGCCTTCTTCTCCCGAACCCTCCACGCCTCAGAAATCCGCCACTCCTCAGTGGAAAAGGAAGCCCAAGCCATAGTGGAAGCTGTGCGACATTGGAGGCATTACCTGGCCGGCAGGAGATTCACTCTCCTCACTGACCAACGGTCGGTAGCCTTCATGTTCGATAATGCACAGCGGGGCAAGATCAAGAACGACAAGATCTTGCGGTGGAGGATCGAACTCTCCACCTTCAACTATGAGATCTTGTACCGGCCCGGAAAGCTGAACGAGCCGTCTGATGCCCTATCCCGCGGGACATGTGCCAACGCACAAATTGACCGCCTCCAAGCCCTCCACGAGGACCTCTGCCACCCGGGGGTCACTCGGTTTTACCACTTCATCAAGTCCCGCAATCTCCCATACTCCTTAGAGGAGGTCCGTACAGTCACAAGAGACTGCCACATCTGCGCAGAATGCAAACCGCATTTTTTCAGGCCAGATGGTGCGCACCTGATTAAGGCTTCCCGTCCCTTTGAACGCCTCAGTCTCGATTTCAAAGGGCCCCTCCCCTCCACCGACCGCAACGCGTATTTCCTTAATGTAGTGGACGAATACTCCCGCTTCCCTTTTGCCATTCCTTGCTCCGACATGACCGCGGCCACAGTCATTAAAGCCCTGAACAGCATATTCACACAGTTCGGTTACCCCGCATACGTCCACAGCGACAGGGGGTCCTCTTTCATGAGTGACGAGCTGCGCCAGTTGCTGCTCAGCAAGGGTATAGCTTCAAGCAGGACGACCAGCTACAACCCCCGGGGGAACGGGCAAGTAGAAAGGGAGAACGGCACGGTCTGGAAGGCCGTCCTACTGGCCCTACGGTCCAGGGATCTCCCAGTTTCACGGTGGCAGGAGGTCCTCCCGGACGCTCTCCATTCCATCCGGTCGTTATTATGTACGAGCACTAATCAAACGCCTCACGAGCGTCTCCTTGTCTTCCCTAGGAGGTCCTCCTCTGGAACGTCGCTGCCGACCTGGCTGGCGGCCCCAGGACCCATCCTGCTCCGAAAGCACGTGCGGGCACATAAGGCGGACCCGTTGGTCGAAAGGGTTCATCTCCTCCACGCAAACCCCCAGTACGCCTACGTGGAATACCCCGACGGCCGACAGGACACGGTCTCCCTGCGGGATCTGGCGTCCGCCGGCACCACGCACACCCCCCCGACACCATCAACCCAACCGCCCCCCTTCCTGCCACCGCCGCACCCCGCGACCGCCCCCTTCCCAGGAGGATCAGTCCCCCTCCCCTTTGCACCGACAGCTGAAACCGTGCGGCTCCCGGAGGCGACAACGCTGGTACAAGCACCACCACCACCGCCGGGGCCGAGGCGATCGACACGGACGACCAGACCGCCCGACCGACTCGTGGCGTCGATGTAAAACAAAGATGGACTGTCCAATGAACATTTTGTTTTTCCTATATCCTCTGTAAATAGTTGTAACAGGACGATACTGTCCAATACGGTCCTACCATGTAACTGTTCTATCCTCCCAGGACCAGTACTGTAAACCCTTACAACCATACGAAGCATCACCCCGCCGGGTTCATTTTGACAAGGGGTGAATGTGGTAGTATGTATTGGGGGTCATGTGGGACTGGAAGCCCTAATGTCATTGGCTGACAGATCCCGGGTCCTGGTTGGCCGTTGACCTCATACTCCGCCCTGAAGGCGAAGTATAAGAAGCCGGTGCCTTCCCCCGCAGGCCAGTTTACTATCGGGCTGCTGGGGAACAGACACGCTTAATAAAGCCTCATCGACTTCACTCTATTTGTCTCACGGAGTCTTTGTGCGCCACACCATTTCCCGTGCTTAGAGACCAACATAGAAGGACTGGCCCAGAAAAGAGTAGAAGGAGGTCATTCGGTCCATCATGCCTGTGCCAGCTCTCTGAAACAACAACTCACTAGTGCTATGCCCCTTCCTTTGCCCCTTAGCTCTGCTAATTCTTCCTCTTCAGATAATGATCCAATTCCTTTTTGAAAACTTCAATTAAACCTCTCTCCACCACACTCTCAGGCAGTGCATTCCAGAGCCCATCATTTTACAGCGTCAAAACGTTCTCCCTCATTTTTCTTTTGCCAAACCGCTTAAATCTAGGTCCTCTGGTTCTCAATCTGTCACCAATGGGAACAGTTTATCCCTATGATCCAGATCCCTCATGATTTTGAACACTTCTATCAAATCACCTCTCAACTTTCTCTTCTCGACGAACAGCCCCAACGTCTTCAGTCTTTCTTCAAAACTGAAGTTCCTCATCCCTGGAAACATTCTCGGGAATTTTTTCATATTCTTTCCAATGCCTTCATGTTCTTCTTAAAGTGTGGCACCATAAATGGGAGTAATACTGCAGTTGAGATCAAAACTGTGGATGGAATGTTCAAATGTTTTTGATTAAGTGTCAACTCAGGTGGGAAAAGCAGGGTGTAGCCCGCTGGCTCCACTGCCAGCTTTTCCCGCCATAATATTTGACACTTAGTCAAAAGAAAGCAAGGAGACGGGTCCGATGATGTCACGCTGGTGGGTGCCCTGATCTAAAGAAAATGTAAAGAAGGACATTCCTCCCTCCCCCCCGCCCCAGGAAACGTCACACCACTGGGGAACAGACTTTCATACGTGGGGGATTTCCCAGTGGGGAGACCCGCTAATTGTATTTAAATGAATTCAGATGGGGTTCCTATCATTGCATGGCAGGAATCCCGTTACCTCAATGGTGGTGGGCGGTGACAATCAAGCGGGGAAATCCCGCTGGCGTGAATGCCGTTTAGCGACGCTCCCTCGATTCTATGCCCATGCTGCCAGTCCCGCCCATTGAAAAAGCCCAGGATCCCATATGCCTTTTTAACTGCGTTCCCAAACTGTCCCGCCAACTCCAGTGATTTATGCACATATACACTCAGTTTCCTTGGCTCTTGACCCCCTGTATTTTATATTATCTCACTGCATCCTTCCTACAAAAATCAGTCACTTCACACCTCTCGGAACTAAATTTCAGCTGACGACCATTCCACCACCTCTTATGGTCTTTTGAAGTTCCACACTATCCTCCTCATGGTTCACAATATTTCCAAGTTTCATGTCATCCACAAAGTTTGAAATTATGCCCTATACACCAGTTAATATATTAACATACATATTAATGTGTATCAGGAAGATCAGAGATTCCAACACTGACCCCTTGGGAACTCCACTTCAACCTTTCATGAATCTGAAAAACAACCATTCATCACTACCCTGTTTCCAGTCACTAAGCCAATTTTATATTCATGTTGCACAGGTACATCGGAGCAAGAGTAGACAATTTGTCTCCTCAAGCCTGCACCGCCATTTCATAAGATTGTGATCTGATTGTAGCCTCTACTCTCTATCCCCTATAGCTTTTCACTCCCTTGCCAATCAAGAATGCATCTAATGCAGCCTTAAAAATAGTGATAGGCACAGCCTCCTATCTGGGAAGAGAATTCCACAGGCTAACGACTCTCTGAGAGTAAAATAAATTCTCCCCATCCTCATCTTAATTGGGAAACTGTGCCCCCCTAGTTCTAATCTCTCCCATCAGAGGAAGCATCCTTCCAGCTTGCACCCTCTCAAACTGCCTCAATGTTTTTATGTTTTTATGTTTCAATAAGATTAGTTCTCATTCTTCTAAACTCCAATGAGTGCAGGCCCAAACTGTCCAACCTTTCCTCAGAACGTAACACTTTCATCCCAGGTATTAGTCAAGCGAACAGTCCCTGGATACTTCTGAGGCAATTATATCCTTTCTTGTGTAAACAGGCGTAACTGTACACAGTACTCCAGATGCGGTCTCACCTACATCCTGTACAACAAAAGAATAACTTCCTACTTTTATATTCCATTCCTCTTGCAATAAACAGCACCATTCCATTTGCCTTCCAAATCACTTGCTGTACCTCTTGTGATCCATGAATAGCCAAATCCCTCTGTACCTCAGAGTTCTGCAATCTCTCCCCATTAAAATAGTATACTGCTTTTCTATTATTCCTGCCAAAGTGGACAGGATCACTTTTTCCCACATTATATTCCAGACACCAATTCAACTTCACCTATCTATATTCCTCTGCAGACTCCTGGGGTGGGATTCTCCACCAGCGTGATTCGCCGTTTTGCCGGTGCCCAGGGGGTCCCGACGGCGTGGGGCTGCCCCACATGGGAAACCCCATTGACCGGCCGAGTAACGGAGAATCCCGCCGGCGGGTCAAGGCTGAAAAGTGGCGTGGCGGGGTGGAGAATCCAACCTCCTTATGTCCTCTTCACACCTTGCTCTCTTAGCTATCTTTGTATCATTCGCAAATTTAACAATCACTCATTTGGTTCCTTCATCGAAGTCATTGAGAACATAGAGCGTACAGTGCAGAAGGAGACCATTCGGCCCATCGAGTCTGCACCGACCCACTTAAGCTTTCACTTCCACCCCATCCCCATAACCCAATAACCCCTCCTGACCTTATTGGACACTAAGGGCAATTTAGCACGGCCAATCCACATAACCTGCACATCTTTGGACTGTGGGAGGAAACCGAAGCACCCGGAGGAAGCCCACGCAGACACGGGGAGAACGTGCAGACTCCGCACAGACAGTGACCCAGCGGGGAATCGAACCTGGGACCCTGGCGCTGTGAAGCCATATTACTATCCACTTTTGCTACCGTGATGCCAAATGTAACTCCTGATATAGATTGTAAATAGCTGAGACCCCAGCACTGATCACTGTGGCACCCCACTAGTTACAGCTACCTGAAAACCGGTTTATCCCTACTCTCTGCTAATCCTCTATCCATGCTAATATGTTACCCGGTACACCATGAGTCCTTAATTGTGTAGTCACCTTTAATGTGGCACTTTATAAAATGCTATGTGGAAATCCAAATGCACCACATCTACAGGTTCACCTGTACCACCTTATTTGTTATTTTCTCAAAGAATTTCTCAAATTTCAAATTCTCAAATGAGAATTTGCCAAAGAATAAATTGGTTCACAAAACCATGTTGACTCTGCCCAATTGCATTAAGATTTTCTAAGTGCCGCGTGACAACCTCCGAATAAATTCTAGAAACATCCCTGAGACAGATTTAGGCGAACTGGCCTCTGGTTTCCTACTTTCAATTTTCCTCCTTTCTTGATTAAAGGAGTTACATTTGCTATTTTCCAAACTCGATGACACCTTTCCAGAATCTAGATAATTTTGTTTAATTACAACCAATGTATCTTTTTTTAATTAACTGACGAGATTTGGGCGTCGCTGGTTTGACCAGCATTCATTCCCATCCCTGATGGTCTTTCTGAAGGTGGTGATGAGTTGCTTTCTTGAACCGCTGCAATCCCTGACGTGTAGGCACACACACCGTGCTGTTAGGGAGGGTGCTCCAGCTTTTTGACCCGGTGACAGTGAAGGAATGGCGATACATTTCCAAATCAGGATGGTGAGTGACTTGGAGGGGAGCCTCCAGGTGGTGGAGTTCTGAGGTATCTGCTGCTCTTGTCCTTATAGATTATAGTGGTCGTGGGTTTGTAAGGTGCTGTCTAAGGAACCTTCGTCAGTTCTGCAGTGCAGCTTGTAGGTGGTACACATGGCTGCTATTGTTCATTGGTGACAGAGGGATTGAATGTTCTGGGAAGGGGTAGCGACCAAGTCTTGGATGATGTTGAACCTCTTGAGTACTGATGGAGCTGCACTCATCTAGGCAAGTGAAGAGTATTCCAGCATACTCCTGACTGAACAGGGGCTGTTTAGCACAGGGCTAAATCGCTGGCTTTGAAAGCAGACCAAGGCAGGCAAGCAGCACGGTTCGATTTCCCGTAACAGCCTCCCCGAACAGGCGCCGGAATGTGGCGACTAGGGGCTTTTCACAGTAACTTCATTTGAAGCCTACTTGTGACAATAAGCGATTTTCATTTCACTTGTGAATGGTGAATCCGGAAGTGATTTATCATAGAATCTAGAGTGCAGAAAGAGGCCATTCGGCCCATCGAGTCTGCACCGGCTCTCAGAACGAGCACCCTACTTAAACCCACACCTCCACCCTTTCCCGTAACCGAGCAACCCCACCAAACCTAAGGGTAATTTATCATGGCCAATCCACCTAACCTGCATCTTTGGACTGTGGGAGGAAACCGGAGCACCCGGAGGAAACCCACGGAGACACGGGGAGAACGTGCAGACTCTGCACAGACAGTGACCCAAGTCGGGAATCGAACCTGGGACCATGGAGCTGTGAAGCAAATGTGCCAACCACTGTGCTACCATGCCGCCCTAGACAATAGACTGCTCTCCCCTTTGAGAACTGAATTGCAGTGCTACAACCTGAGGGCCATCTGCCTCAGGCAAGGGTTAAGGCAGAGATGCCAGGGTCTTCAAGAACAGCCTAGGCTGGTACGGGAACTGAACCTGCGTTGCTGACGTCGTTCCATATCATGAACCAGTTGTACAACCAACTGAGTTAACAGATCCTCCATGATTTGAGGTAGGTAGTGCTGCTGTGGTATTGTCAGTGGACTAATAATCCCGATACTGTCAATGGACTAGGGTAATCCTCTGGGGACACGGGTTCAAATCCCATCATGGCAGATGGTGAAATTTGAATTCAATAAGAATCTGGAATTAAAGCCTAATGATGGCTGTGAAACCATTGTCGATTCTCAGAAAACCCATCTGTTTCACTCATGTCCTTTGGGGAAGGAAATGTACTGTCTTTGCCTGGCCTGTCCTACATGTGACTCCAAACCCATAACAACGTGGTTGAATCCAAAATGCCTTCTGAAACGGTCTGGCAAGTCACTCAGTTCAAGGGAAATTAGGGATCGGCAATAAATGCTGGCCCAGCCAGCGCAGCCACATCCCATGAATGAATTTTTGGTAAGTTATTCGCCGCAGGATCCGTAGCCTTGACCTGCTCTGGTAACCGCAGTATTTATATGGCTAGTCCAGTTCAGTTTCTGTCCCCAGGCTGTTGATTATGCGGAATTCAGCAATGGTATACCATTGAAACCCAAGGAGCAATGGTTCGATTCTCTGTTGAGAGGCACTTTTGTGGCACGAATGTTATTTGCCACTTGTCAGCCTAAGCCTGGATATTGTCCAGGACATGGATTACTTCAGTATCTGAAGAGTCACAAATGGTGAGTGTCTTTAAGACAGAGATAGATAGGTTCTTGATTATTAAGGAATCAGGGTTTATGGGGAGAAGGCAGGAGAATGGGGATGAGAAAATATCAGCCATGATTGAATGGCGGAGCAGACTCAATGGGCCGAGTGGCCGAATTCTGCTCCTATGTCTTATGGTCTTAAGTTCCTGCCACAAATATAAAATACAATATATAACAATTTCTACATTTATCACGATGGAAGGAAGGTCATTAATGCAGCGGCTGAAGATGGATGGGACCAGGACACTGCCCTGAAGAACTCTTGCAGCCGCCATCTCATACAACCATCATCCTTTGTGCTAGGTATGACGTCCGGTTTCCTCCTTCCCTTTCATGTCTTAATTTCTAAGTATTTTGGGATGTTATTTTTGTCTTTGCCAACAGTCTCAAAATACCTGTTGAACATTTCTGCCACTTCCTTATTTTTCCTTATTAATTCCCCAGACTCCCTCTCTCGGGGACCCACTTTAATTGCTCTGTTCCTTTTGAAATACTTGTAGAATCTCTCACTACGTGCTTTTATATTTCTAACCAACTTTTTCTTCTACACTAATTTATCTCTCTTTTTTTGCCAGGTTTTGCTTGTTTTTAAATTCTGTCCAATCTTAGGAACATAGAGACTTGTGAACAGGAGATGGAAAATGGCCCTTGGAGCCTGCGTCAGCATTCAATAAAGTCATGGCTAATCTGCCTGAGGTCTCAACTTCGCTTTCCTGTCTTCCCCCATAACCCTTGACTCCCTTGTCTATTAATTAGCTCAGCTGAATAAATTCAGTGACTCAGTCTCCAGTGCTCTCTGCGGAAGGTAATCCCACAGACTGCCAGTCCTCTGAGAGAAAACACAATCTCTTCATCTCCATCTTAAAACAGAGACCTCTTGGTCTTAAACTCTCTCTCCCAGTTCTAGTACCCCCACAATCAGAAACTTCCTCCCGGTATACAGCCTGTCAATTCACCTCAGGATCTTATATGTTTCAATAAGATCACCTCTTCCTTCTGAGCCCCAGTGGGATGAAGGCCCAACCTGTTCAATTGCGTTTCATAAAATACACCCTTCATCACATGAATGAGATGAGTAAACCTGAACTGCTTCTGGAGCAGTTTTAATCTTTCTTAAATAAAGCGACTAAAACCTGAACACACACTTCCAGATGTGGTCTCACCAAGTCCCTGTACAGCTGTGCTAAAACCTCTCTATTTTTATATTCCATTTCCATTGCAATAAACACCAACATCCCATTTGCCTTCCTAATCACTTGCTGTACCTGTAGACTAACTTTTTGTGATTCATGTATATAGATTGGGTCACAGCACAATAGAGGAGGAATTTCTGGAGTGTTTACAGGATGGTTTTCTGGACCAGTATGTTGAGGAACCAACAAGGGAACAGACCATCTTGGACTGGGTGTTGTGCAATGAGAAAAGATTAATTAGCAATCTAGTTTGCCAACTTTGACAAAGAGTCATTGGACTCAAAACGTTAGCTCTTTTCTCTCCCTACAGATGCTGCCAGGCCTGCTGAGATTTTCCAGCATTTTCTTTTTGGAATGTGAGTTAACCAATCTCACTGAAACGTCTGTATCTCTTACGAGCGATTCCAATCTTTACCTTTAAAGATCTTGCCTTGGAATGCTCTTTAAGATTTGCTCCTACTCAGAAGGCTTCAACGACAGCTCAGTTTGCAGGGTTTTAATCTTGCTGTCCAAAACTCTGTTCCCCTGGATTCCTAGGTCTGCATTCAAACACCAACTCACTGTTGCAATTTCAGCTCTTCGGCTGTGTCGAGCAGAACGCTTTAACGGGTACCTTTGCCCCAACGGCCCCCAGCTCAGATCCACCAACCATTCACTGCCTTCTTGAATTCCTTGAGCCCTCTTCAATTACCAAACTCAGACGGCCTCAACATCAGCCCAGCTCTCAGGGTTTTAATGTGACCTTTCGAGATTCCATTCCCCAGGATTCCTGTGTATGCACTCAAACGCAAAATTACAGGCACAACTTCAGATCTTTGGCTGCACCAAGAAAAACACAACTGTTTCAAAGGGTACCTTTGTCCCAGCAACCCTCTTCAATTACCTGGATGCTCTTTACTTAAAGTCTGCTCCCTGCAGTCTTTTCTCTAACTTAGAACTTATTTCTTGGCCCTTCTCTTTCAACTTAAATTAATTGAAGGCTGTTTCAGTCTCCTGTCTAGTACCTTACCTGGAACTTCCTTATAGAAACTTGGCCTGTTCCCCTCCCTTGTCCCCCATCTGGTAAACTTCTTAGGCCATCTCCCTGTCCCCGACCTTGATCTTGCCTGGGACACTTGCTGCCTCTGGCACTCCGCACCCGGTCAGCTTCCCAGCTTTGTTCAGCCCCTTCCTTTCCTCTCCAGGCACAGGTAGGTGCGGGCTGTCCTGGGCCTGATCAACATAAAGATGCAGCAATCCTCATGCATAGCCCGCTCCTGGCCTCCACATGCATGGGAAGTCTGAAGAATGTCTGAACTTGGAGGTGCCAACCTCCATGCTCAAAACTAAGGTAAGCTGAGTTTCAGAACAATGTGGAGTGAGTCAAATTGGCTGAAGACTGACTTCTGTAATTCTGAGGACCTCTTGACAAGACTGAGTTGGATCAACCACTTGGTACTGGTTGAAGATGGTTTAGCCCTGTGCTTTGCACTGACATGCTGGTCTCCCCATCATTGAGGATGGGTAGGTTCATGGACCCTCCTCCTGTAAGTTGTTTAATTACCCACCACCATTCATCACTGGATGTGGCAAGACTACAGAGCTTAGATCTGATTCATGGGATGAGGGATCGCTCAATACTATCAATCGCCAGCTGCTTCTGCTGTCTAACGTACATGAGGTCCTGAGTTGCAGCTTCACCAGGTTGACACCTCATCTTTAGGTATGCCTTGTGCTGTGCCTGGCATGCCCTTCTGCACTCTTCATCGAACCCTTGGCTTTATGGTAATGGTGGAGGGATATAAAGGGCCTTGAGATTACAAATTGAATTGAATGCTGCCGTTGCTGATGGCCCACAGCACCTCTTAGATGCCCAGTTTTAAGTTGTTGGATGTGTTCTGAATCTATCCCATTTAACACTGCGGTAGTGCCCCACAACACAATGGAGGTCATCGAACAGATGCCGGAATGTGGCGACTTGGGCTTTTCACAGTAACTTCATACTTGTGACAATAAAAGATTATTATTATTATTCGGGTTTGATGGGTTGATGTGTGGGATATGTAAATAGCTTTTCTCATCACAATGATTCCATTGTCGATTGTCGGTAAAATCCATCTGGTTCCCTAATGTCCTTCAGGGAAGGAAATCTGGCATCCTCATCTGGTCTGGCCTACATGTAACTCCAGACCCACAGCAATGTGGTAGACTATTGCCTCCTCAAGGGCAATTAGGGAAGGGCAATAAATGCTGGCACAGCCTACGATGCCCACATCCCTTGAATGAATAATTTTTTTAAAAATCCCCAATGTGAAAGTGGGGCTTTGTCTTCACAAGGACATTATTAATACTGCCATGGACAGATGCTGCTTGTTGAGGATAAGCTCCAGCAATTTTTTCCTCTTGTTGGTTCTCTTATCACCTGATATCAGCCCAATCTAGCAGATCCGTTGGGGTTCAGGACTCGGTCAGTCTGGTCAACCTGTTATACCTTGTAGCCATCTAAGATGGCCACCTTCAAAGGACCATGGGAATTATGGCCAACCCAGGACTCAGACAGATACACAGCCTATGTGTATCTAAAACACAGGTAACCAGACCTAATCGAAACCCCCGCTCGCTTACATTTCAATGGCCCATTTTCCCTGGACAATTGAACTCCAATCAAGCAACCGGTACAGCCACAGACTGATCGGCATCATTCCCCTTACTCAGAAAGCACAACAGCCAAGGTCAATGACCGCTAAGGACCTGTCCAGCTACCAAGAAACCCGCCCCTTTATTGGCCAAAATCGAAGACAGTGATCAGAGCCCTGTTGAACTATTGGGTTCAAGGTTAAGGACCGCCCCAAAGAGCGCGAAATCCCAGAGGGATAAAAGTGAGCGCAGCCATGTGTTCTGTCTCTTTTGGATCCGGCCTGTGCCAGCCCAATTGTAGCAGGAACAGCCAACCAAGTTCAAGACAAACAATCGCTACCTGACGGATGAGCCCAGCAGAGACAGAGCCACTTTCTTTGAACCAGCCAAGTGAAATCCAGATAATGACCTTATCCATTTGCACAGTGCCGGTCGCCCTGAAGTTAAGTATAGATTATTGTAGCTGATAGGTGTAGCTTGACTTGTAGTAGATATTGTGTTTGCATGTTGAGATAACTCTTGTGTCTGTAAATAAACCATCTTTTGAACTAACTACCTGGTTGTGTGGTTATTTGATCGGTATAAGGGAAGGCTTGTGGTTCACTAAGATAAATAGAAATACCCACAGTATTGGCGATGCTATTGGGACTGAACCAGAGCAACAACCTGGAAGATGGTTGTGAATTTTGGAGGTCAATTATTTCAGCCCCAGGACATCACTGCAAGAATCTCTCAGGGCAATGTCCTAGGCACACCCACCTTCAACTGATTCATCAATTATCGTTCCTCCAACGTAAAGTCAGAAGTGGGAGAGTTTTCTGATGATTCCAGAGAGGTTAATGAAATTCACGGTTCCACAGACACTGAAGCATTTGCAGCAAGACCTGGACAATAAAAGCAATAACACAGCGGCGCTGTAAATCTGAAATAAAAGCAGGAAATGCTGGATAAACTCAGCAGGTCTGGCAGCATCTGTGGAGACAGAAATGGAATTAATGCTTTGAGTCTCTGACTCGAGGCTGGCTCTGAAGAAGAGTTGAGTTTTTCCAGCATTTTCTGTTTTTTAAACCTGGGCAAACATCAGGGTTGGTAAGTAACAAGTAACATTTGCAGCACCCAAGGGCCAAGCAATGAGCATCTCCAACTAGGCAGAAGCGTGGTGGAATATTCTTCATGGGCCTGGGTGAGTGCAGCTCCAATGTTGAGGATTTCTAGGGGCATTCCTTCCCGACTCTATGGCCGGAATTCTCTGGTCGTTGGGATTCTCTCCTCCCGCTGGCAGTGCAACCCCGCCTGGGGGTTTCCCGGCAGCATGGAAATCCCATTGACAAGTGGTGGGAAGAGAGATTCCCACCGCCTGCGAATGGCGTGTCACCAGGAAACACGGTGCTGGGAGAATCGGAGAATCCCGCCTTATACCTGGATCTGACCTTCTGGTGCGATAGAACCTACTCAGGTATGGGGCGAAAGGATTCTGGCATATTGGCTGATAGGTATGGTTCGATGAGTATGATTCTGTTAGGTTATTGCTTGACTGTTCCGTGGGACACCTCTCCTAATTTTGGCCCAAGTTCCCAGTGATACCCCATCGCCGGAATTATCTTTCTCCTTATCGGAAACATACTCACGGCTCAAGGACTCTGGGTTAATAATTCGAGATCAATTTGACCTCAGTCATTCAGCGTTTTACTGCTACTTTTTATGGCATTGAAGTTGCATTTACAACACTGCATTTCACTGTGAATTCCTCAGAAGTTAAGCATCCCTCTGCGTGCTGTAAAATCAACGGTTAAACCAATATGCTCCGACGCCCCGTCTCTTCACAGTTTCTTAACTCGTCCCCTGCCATTTCCAAGCTTATCCCCTGTGTGGCTCTCACCTCTTGCTCCTCCATCTTCTTCCACTCACTGAATCATAGAATGACACAGAGGAGGCCTTTTGGCCCATCATGTCTATTTCAGCCTGAACCAATCCCCTGGCCTTTCCCTGTAGCCCTGGAAGTATTTGCCCTTTGAGTATTTATTCAATTCTTATTTGAACATTCTCATTGAATCTTCTTCCACCCACTGTTTCAGGCGGTTAGTTCATCGAAGGCAACTAGCTGTGCTAAAGTATTTCTCAGGCACCTCAGACGAGTATCCTTTTGCTTAGCAATCCAGCTGCCACTGAACACAATTTATCCTTATTTACTCTATCAAAATGCTTCACCAGAAACAGAAACACTTGCATTTATATAGCATCTTTCTCAAGGGAGGAAATTGCGGGTCCCCTAACAGAGATATTTGAATCATCGGCAGCCACAGGTGAGGTGCCTGAAGATTGGAGAGTGGCGAATGTTGTGCCCTTGTTTAAGAAGGGCAGCAGGGAAAAGCCTGGGAACTACAGACCGGTGAGCCTAACGTCTGTAGTAGGTAAGTTGCTAGAAGGTATTCTGAGAGACAGGATCTACAAGCATTTAGAGGGGCAAGGACTGATTCGGGGCAGTCAGCATGGCTTTGTGCGTGGAAAATCATGTCTCACAAATTTGATTGAGTTTTTTAAGGGGGTGACCAAGAAGGTAGATGAGGGCAGTGCAGTAGACGTTGTCTACATGGACTTTAGCAAAGCCTTTGACAAGGTACCGCATGGTAGGTTGTTGCAGAAGGTTAAAGCTCACGGGATCCAGGGTGAGGTTGCCAATTGGATTCAAAATTGGCTGGACGACAGAAGGCGACAGAGGGTGGTTGTAGAGGGTTGTTTTTCAAACTTGAGGCCTGTGACCAGTGGTGTGCCTCAGGGATCGGTGCTGGGTCCACTGTTATTTGTGATTTATATTAATGATTTGGATGAGAATTTAGGAGGCATGGTTAGTAAGTTTGCAGATGACACCAAGATTGGTGGCACAGTGGATAGTGAAGAAGGTTATCTAGGATTGCAACGGGATCTTGATCAATTAGGCCAGTGGGCCGACGAATGGCAGATGGAGTTTAATTTAGATAAATGTGAGGTGATGCATTTTGGCAGATCGAATCAGGCCAGGACCTACTCAGTTAATGGTATGGCGTTGGGGAGAGTTATAGAACAAAGAGATCTAGGAGTACAGGTTCATAGCTCCTTGAAGGTGGAGTCGCAGGTGGACAGGGTGGTGAAGAAGGCATTCGGCATGCTTGGTTTCATTGGTCAGAACATTGAATACAGGAGTTGGGACGTCTTGTTGAAGTTGTACAAGACATTGGTACGGCCACACTTGGAATACTGTGTGCAGTTCTGGTCACCCTATTATAGGAAGGATATTATTAAACTGGAAAGAGTGCAGAAAAGATTTACTAGGATGTTGCCGGGACTTGATGGTTTGAGTTATAAGGAGAGGCTGGATAGACTGGGACTTTTTTCCTTGGAGCGTAGGAGGCTTAGGGGTGATCTTATAGAGGTTTATAAAATAATGAGGGGCATAGATAAGGTAGATAGTCAACATTTTTTCCCAAAGGTAGGGGAGTCTAAAACTAGAGGGCATAGGTTTAAGGTGAGAGGGGAGAGATTCAGAAGGGCCCAGAGGGGCAATTTCTTCACTCAGAGGGTAGTGAGTGTCTGGAATGGGCTGCCAGAGGTAGTAGTAGAGGCGGGTACAATTGTGTCTTTTAAAAAACATTTAGATAGTTACATGGGTAAGATGGGTATAGAGGGTTATGGGCCAAGTGCGGGCAACTGGGACTAGCTTAATGGTAAAAACTGGGCGGCATGGACTGGTTGGGCCGAAGGGCCTGTTTCCATGCTGTAAACTTCTATGATTCTTTGATTCTAACTGCAGAACATCCCAAAGTGCTCTGTAGCTCCTTTATAATAATTATAATAATCTTTATTATTGTCACATGTAGCCTTACATTAACACTGCAATGAAGTTACTGTGAAAATCCCCCAGTCGCCACACATCAGCACCTGTTCGGGGTACATGGAGGGAGAATTCAGAGTGTCCAAATTACATAACAGCACGTCTTTCGGGACTTGTGGGAGGAAACCGGAGCACCCGGAGGAAACCCCGCGCAGACATGGGGAGAATGTGCAGACTCCGCACAGACAGTGACCCAAGCCGGGAATCGAGCCTGGGACCCTGGGGCTGTGAAGCAACAGTGCTAACCACTGTGCTACCGTGCCGCCCCTTTTTGAATTTTGAATCTAGTCGCTGTTGTAATGTAGGAAACAAAGCAGCAACTATGAGCACAGAAAGCTCCCATGATCTGCGAATTAACGTATGAATTCGGAGCAGGAGTAGGCCTCTCGGCCCTTCGAGTCTGTGCCGTCATCCAGTACAATCATGGCTGATCTCATTATAGCCTCAACCCCACATTCCCACGTACCCCTGATAAACTTTCACCCTACCTTAAAGAGTCTAACTACCTCTGCGTTGAAAATATTCAAAAACTGCTTCAGTCGTCTTTTGAGGAAGAGAGTTCCAAACACTAATGAGCCTCTGAGAGAAAGCAATTTCTGTTCATCTCCATTTTAAATGGACAACCTTTTATTTTTAAGCAGTGCCTCCTAGCTCCCATTGATATCACTGTGCATGGTATGGTAGCAGAGTGGTTAGCACTGTTGCTTCACAGCACGTCTTCCGGGACTTGTGGGAAGAAACCAGAGCATCCGGACGAAACCCACGCAGACACGGGGGGAACGTGCAGACTCTGCACAGACAGTGACCCAAGCCGGGAATCGAACCTGGGACCCTGGCGTTGTGAAGCAACAGTGCTAACCACTGTGCTGCCGCAATTTAAGGGTTAAAAGCCTGGGGTTATAGTGTGTTTGACTGCAGTGATCATGGGCTAGATTCTCCGATTGTGACGCTATGTCCTCACGCCAGCGTGGGAACGGTGGTGTTTTGCACCTGATAATTCGGCGCACAACAGCCACCGATCCTCCGTGTGGCTGGCCGGCAGCGTAGAGCTCCCGGCTCTAGCTGCTGATAAGGCCTGGATAATTGCCGGGACCGTAGCCACACATGCGCACGGCGGCGGCCTGCAGTGGCTGCGCCGTACAACATGTCGCCGGTCGCTCGCGGACATGGCCTGCAAAATAGTGCTCCCCCTTTGGTTGGCTCGCGAGCCCCATACCACCCAAACAGTGCCACCAGCCCCTGATAAACTCCCCTCTGCCACGGATCAGCCCTCCCCCGACTGTGGCGGCGCTGGACTGAGTCTGCAGCCGCCACACCGAGTTCCCGACGGATGAGACAACACGCGACCGACGCCGTCGGGAACTCGACCGGTTGGGGGAACCCCACCCCATGTTTTATTTTAAAAATCCTGTTTTGCTGGTCTTGGGTGCTTTCCGGAGCTGGAAGGTGAAATTGACCAGCAGTACAGTAACTGTTGTTAAGTCGTCAAATATGATCACTGTTCCCCACTTTAAAAAGTCAGTCTGGGCTAATGCACTGTGTTTGACTGGGGACAGTCGCTGGGTAGTTAATGTGCTTTCAGTCTCTGGAAAGTTAATTTGTTTTTCAGTTTGTGGAGGTGAGGTAATTGCTGGGTGGAGCTAAGAGATTCATTTAAAAAATATATATATATTTTTATTCTTCTCCTTTTTCACATTTTCTCCCAAATTTACACCCACCAACAATAAACAATAATTAGTAACAAATATGTCACTCCCCACATGAGCTAAGAGATTCATAGGGGGATTTTTGAAAAAGGTTTTGGAGAGAGGAATTGAAGTTTGATCTGCCAGCTATTGGTTTGCTTGGATCACAAGTAAAGGCAGTTTTCTTTCCCAGTATAGGATAGTTTAAAAAAGAGTGATAAGATTTTAAAAGCAGAGCAGTCTTGGCTGAAGACAAGGAAGAGGCTGAAGCAGCTATTTGAAGACATTTAGCCAGAATCTGAGGGGGCTCAAACTAGAGCCAAGACAAGAATCTGGGGCGTCATTCTCCGACCCCCCAGAGGGGCGTTAATGTCGCCGCTGCCGCGGAGAATGTCACGGGTCTGCGCAAGGCAGCCGATTTTCGGCCTGCCGATATTCTCCCTTCCGGATGGGCCGAAGTCCCGTCGACGTGATGACCGTTCACGTCGACGTAAATTAAACCTCCTTTTCATCGGCGTGACCCTGTGCTCCAGGGTCACGCCGACCAGCGTGGAGGTGAGTGACGGCCTGGGGGGTTGGCTCTGGGCAGGCAATGGCGTGGCCGCAGTCTGAATGTGTGAGGAGAGGTGTGTCTCGGGTTGTGTGTGTGTGTGTGCGGCGGGGGGGGGGGGGGGGGGGTGGTGGTTAGAGTAGGCTGGGCTCCGGGGGACTGCCGGGAGGGGGTCCGTGCCGGGGAGGGGGATGGGTGGGTCCGTGCTGGGGTGGAGGTTGGGGGGGGGGGTCCGTGCCGGGGAGGGGGATGGGGGGGGTCCGTGCTGGGGAGGGGGATGGGGGGGTCCGTGCCGGGGTGGGGGTTGGGGGGGGTCCGTGCCGGGGAGGGGGATGGGGGGTCCGTGCCGGGGTGGAGGTTGGGGGGGGGGGTCCGTGCCGGGGTGGAGGTTGGGGGGGGGGGTCCGTGCCGGGGAGGGGGATGGGGGGGGGTCCGTGCTGGGGAGGGGGATGGGGGGGGGGTTCCGTGCTGGGGAGGGGGATGGGGGTGTCCGTGCCGGGGTGGAGGTTGGGGGGGGGTCCATGCCGGGGAGGGGGATGGGGGGTTCCGTGCCGGGGTGGAGGTTGGGGGGGGGGTCCGTGCCGGGGTGGAGGTTGGGGGGGGGGTCCGTGCCGGGGAGGGGGATGGGGGGGTCCGTGTTGGGGAGGGGGATGGGGGTGTCCGTGCCGGGGTGGAGGTTGGGGGGGGGTCCGTGCCGGGGAGGGGGATGGGGGGGGGGGGTCCGTGCTGGGGAGGGGGATGGGGGGGTCCGTGCCGGGGTGGAGGTTGGGGGGGGGCTGTCCGTGCCGGGGAGGGGGATGGGGGGGGGTCCGTGCTGGGGAGGGGGATGGGGGGGTCCGTGCCGGGGTGGAGGTTGGGGGGGTCCGTGCCGGGGAGGGGGATGGGGGGGAGTCCGTGCTGGGGCGGGGGATGGGGGGGTCCGTGCCGGGGTGGAGGTTGGGGGGGGGTCTGTGCCGGAGAGGGGGATGGGAGGGCAAGTGAGTTGGTCCACCTGGCCAGGTGCCAGCCTCCAACAGTTGGACCCATGCGGTCCATGCCACCTGGCTGGGGGGAGGAGGAGATATGGGCAATGATGAAATGTCGCGTTTCCCTCCCCCCACCAGGCCATCATGTTTTCAGATCATCCAGCGATGTTGGCCACCGTTGCGGCAGCCGCTCATGTCTATGTTGCCCTGGATGAGGAGGAGGAGGAGCGTGCCAGAGAGGCGGCGCAGGCTGCTGCAGAGGGCATGCGGCAGCCGCCCAGGCTGGAGGGACACCTGACCGACAGGACGAGGAGGGGGAGGAGGACGTCGCGGCCCCACGGCAACGGAGGCACCCGAGGGCGCCCCGTGTGTACCGGCCCAGGCAGTCATACCAGGACCTCACGGACCGGGAATGCAGGAGGAGACCCCGGATGAGCCGGGAAACCGTGGCACACATCTGCCACCTGCTGGCACACCTGTCACCACGTGGCACTGGCGGGGGACACCCTCTCCCCGTGTCCGTCAAGGTTACGGTGGCCCTGAACTTTTATGCAACGGGGTCATTCCAGGCACCGAGTGGGGACCTGTCCGGCATATCGCAGACATCGGTGCACCGGTGCATCCGGGCAGTGACAGATGCCCTATATGCCATGGCGCACCGCTACATCCGCTTCCCCGTGGACCGGGCCAGCCAAGATGCCCGGGCCGTGGGCTTCTCTGCCGTGGCCGGGTTCCCCATGGTCCAGGGCGCGATCGATGGGATGCACGTCGCCGTGCGGCCACCTGCAGATAACAGGGCCGTGTTCACTAATAGGAAGGGGACCTATTCGATGAACGTTCAGGTGGTCTGCGACCACCGCATGATGATCCTGCACGTCTGCGCCCGTCACCCAGGCAGTGTACACGACTCATTCGTGTTGTCGCGGTCATCCATCCCCGGCATGTACGAGGGACGCCATCCCCGGCTGAGGGGCTGGTTGCTGGACGACAGGGGCTACCAATTGCGATCGTGGCTGATGACGCCAATACGGAGGCCACGCAATGAGGCGAAGAACCGCTACAATGATGCCCATGTAGCGACAAGGGGAGTGATAGAGAGGTGCTTTGGCGTGCTGAAGATGCGTTTCAGGTGCCTGGACCTCTCTGTGGGCGCCCTCCAGTATCGGTCAGATAGGGTCGGCCGCATCATTGTGGTGTGCTGCGTCCTGCACAACATAGCCCAACAGAGGGGCGATGTGCCGCAGGCAGAGGAGGGCGGAGTGGAGGAGCAGCAGGAAGAGGTGCAGTCCTCCCCAGATGAGGGGAATGGGGGTAATGGTCAGGGCAGACGGGGTAGACACAGGCGGGTGGCTGTCCACCGTTATCGGCTGGCCCAGCGGGCACGGGACAGACTGATAGACGCCCGCTTCACTGACTAGATGGGCGTGGGAATCGGGTAGTATGGCCACAGACCGCACACCATGGCAACAGCCGACCACCCACACCCCCCACCCATCCACCCACCCAGCACCCTCACCCCCCTCCCCAACCCCACCCACCCCACCCGCATGCACACCACCCTCCCCCCCCCATTGCCGATCCACCTGCGACACAACGGGCCGGGCTCACACAGTTGCGGGTGGACGCGTGTCTATCGCAGGCCATGGAGGATGATGACAACCCGCCCTGCGGTGAGCTCCTGGCTCTACATCGTTGGACTATGTCTGACCCATGGCCACAGTACCACCATCCACCCGGACCATCCCTGCATGCGGCTGTGACACTGCAGCGCACGGTCCCGTCCTCTGCCCGGGGGATGTTGATGGCAGCCCAGGGGGAATGGGGCAGACTCACCTGGGGCTGAGGTAAGACCACCCCTCTCACACACACTTGCGCTCAACGTACATGACACCCCCGCACACTTTGGACAGAGCACAAAGGCAGCTTCTGTAGGTGTAACATTGACTTTAATAACCAAAGGAGTTCATGCACGTGCCCTAGCCCCTAAAACTCATCTGTGCCCTGCAACCGTGCCAACTTACTCAGTGTCTAATTGTTTGGCCTTACGGGCCCTTTGACTACGTCTACGTGGTTCCCCAGAGGGTACAGCAGAACTGGAGGTGGATTCCTGTGATTCCTGCCCTCTGACACTGGATCCCTTTGGCGGCCGTTTCCTGGGCGTCCTGGCCTAGATGGGCCAGGCTGCGGCCCGGGCGACTGGGATGGTGAGCTGCCAGCCTGTCCTGCCCGTTGCCCACCCAATGCACCTGGGACGGAAGGGGGGGAGTCTGAGATGTCGCGGTGTACCGGGACCTCCCCTACAGAGGGAGCCGGGACGGACCACACCACCTCCTCCTCCCTCGGGGTGCCCGATGGCCCCCAGGCCTCTACATGAGTGGGGGATGCGAACGGACTGGCCATCCGAAGCCCCCGACATCTGGCGCTGCCAGTCCTGGAGGCCCGTGCTGGTATCGACAGGGGTCTGCAGGTTTGCAGCCATGGAGCCCAGGGGGTTGGCAAACCCTGTCTGTGACAGTGCGACGCCGGCTTGCACATGGCCACTGGCGCCGATGCCCTCAGCGATGGCCTGCAGAGACTGGGCCATGGCCTGCTGAGACTGGGCCATGGCCTGCTGAGACTGGGCCATGGCCTGCAGAGACTGGGCCATGGCCTGCAGAGACTGGGCCATGGCCTGCTGAGACTGGGCTATGGTGTTGAGCGCCTCTGCCATCTGGCGCTGGCACTGGCTCATGACCTCCTGTGAGAGGGCAGCCATTTCCTGGGCCACAGACGCCGCCTGCACGGAAAGCCCCAGGCCTCGCAAACCGTTCCCCATGTCTGACACCGTCGCACCCATTGCCTCCACCGCGGACGCCACCCGTGCGGTGTCGGCCTGGGTGGCATGCATGACCGGCACCACTCCCAGCTCCTGGACGCGGGTGGACTCCTCCACCTGCGACCGCAGCCGCCGCAAGCCGCCCGTCACCCTCTTCGCCCGTCTCCGGGTCGGTGTTTGCATCGGATCTATGTGTGGGTGTGGTAACTCCAGGAACCCGGGATACATCTGGGCGGCAGATGTTCGCTTGGGCTGGGCTGCCCTCCGACCGCCCGGCCTCTCTGCTGCTCCTACCTCCACCTGCTGTACCGGGACGGTTGTGTTGTGCGCACCAGTGAGTGTACCAGACGCCTCATCACTAAAGTGTCGAACCATGGTGAGTGTTTCTGCGATGGTGGAGGGTGTTGGTGACAGCAGTGGCGTTGTGTCGTGCTCGTCGTCCCACTCTGAGTCCATGGCACTTTGGGGTGGGGGTTCGTCTCCACCCATCCACTCTGAGTCACTGTCCGGTATTTCGTCTTCCTGGGTAGTGCTGTCCCGGGTACTGCTGTCCTGGGTAGTGGTGTCCCGGGTAGTGGTGTCCTGGGTAGTGGTGTCCCGGGTAGTGGTGTCCTGGGTAGTGGTGTCCTGGGTAGTGGTGTCCTGGGTAGTGGTGTCCTGGGTAGTGGTGTCCTGGCTCGGATGTGACGGGGGCCTGTGGCTGCCCCCCTCGTCGCTGGGTGGTCGCTCCCGCACGTGACGGGGGTGTCGTCTCCCTGTTGCTCCAGGTCTCTCCGTCTCCCGTGGTGTGCGAGGGGCATCCTGCGGGCGTCGCATGCTGAAGGGTGCGGGTCTCTCCGTCTCCCGTGGTCTCCGAGGGGCATCCTGCGGGCGTCGCATGCTGGAGGGTGCAGGTCTCTCCGTCTCCCGTGATCTCCGAGGGGCATCCTGCGGGCGTCGCATGCTGGAGGGTGCGGGTCTCTCCGTCTCCCGTGGTCTCCGAGGGGCATCCTGCGGGCGTCGCATGCTGGAGGGTGCGGGTCTCTCCGTCTCCCGTTGTCTCCGAGGGGCATCCTGCGGATGGTCTGCATCTGCGGGGATGGGTGCCTGGACGTTTGCTCCTGCGATACACAATGAAGCATGCATGGTTAGACATCAGGCAGTGATCAGGTGATACGGGGGAGGGGGATATAGGGGAGGGGGGATATGGGGACGGGCTGTCGGTGGCTCACTTGCTAGTACGCCCCCGACCTCTGCATCAGCAACCTCCCGGTCCTCAGGTCCGCCAGCCAGTTCCAGGGCCCTTTCCTGGTGTTCGGTCAGTGGCCTCTCATCAGCGGGGCCTCCTCCAGTCCTCACATGCTCCCTATTGTTGTGTGCACGCTTCTCCTGTGTGGGGGGGGGGGGGGGGGTGGTGGCAGGGGTAAAAGGCAACAGTGTTAGGCAGGTATATGAATGCACGCCATCGGTTGCGCGTGCATTGCAGAGGTTAAGGTTAGGGCTGGATTCACTTGGGGATATGGGGGATATGGGGGAGGGGGGATATGGGGAGGGGGGATATGGGGGAGGGGGGGATATGGGGGATATGGGGGAGGGGAGATATGGGGAGGGGGGATATGGGGGATATGGGGGAGGGGGGATATGGGGGAGGGGGGATATGGGGGAGGGGGGGATATGGGGGAGGCTCACCCTGCCTGCTCTGACGAGGTTGTTCACCTTCTTGTGGCACTGGGTGCCTGTCCGTGGTGTCAGGGCCACAGCGGTGACGGCCTCTGCCACTTCCCTCCACAGACGCCGGCTGTGGCGTGGGGCAACTCTGCGGCCGTGCCCGGGATACAGGGCATCCCTCCTCTGCTCCACCGCGTCCAGGAGCGCCTCCACATCGCGTGACTCGAACCTCGGGGCTGAGCGGCGGCCAGCCATCCAGTCGGGTGTTGCGGTCGGGTGTTCCGGTCGGGTGGGGGGGGGAGCAGCGCGGCCTTATGAGCTGTCACGCCGTGCGGCGCGTATGACGCTGCACGGCGTGAACCACTGCGCAAGCGCGGATCCCGTTACGTCGCTGCTAGCCCATTTTGGGCCGGAGACTATCGACCCATTTTTCCGACGTGACGCAAGTCGGATTTGCTCCGTTTTTTGCGCCGATCGGCGGACTTTCCGCCGATAACGGAGAATTTCGCCCCTGTTCTGCTTCTCTTGTTTCGTGGAGAATTGAGTAGTGGTGTTAAGGGTAATTGTAAGCTGTTCTTTTTGGCTGTTAAGTTAAAGAGTTTAATATTGTATTCACAATCAGGTTTTGTTTTATAAATACCAGAGCCCTATTTTTTTCATGCAATTATTCCTGGAACGAATCATTCTTTCTGCGCAGTCTTGAAATAAACTAAAATATTGGGGTTTCGGTCCAGAATCATAGCCACTGTAGGGTCTGGTTTGGGATCGTATTACTTAAAGAACTTCAACGAGAAGATTTATCGCAACTTTGTGACTGATTTGAGTGCTTCACAGAGGTATATTTGAAATACATTAACTGTTGTTATGTAGTCAGATATGATCACTGTTGCACTCTTTATCAGAAAAGAAGATGAGCAAGACCAGTTGGACCACATTCATTTATCATGAAAACAATGATCGAACTTGCATTTATAAAGCACCTTTCTCAACCTCCGGATGTTCCAAATCACTTCCAGCCTCTTTTGAAAGCCAGTGAGTTGTAATGGAGGAAATGTAGTGGCCAGATTTGAGCGTCACAAACTCCCACCATCGGCACTGTGACAATGACCAGGTGATGCCTTCTATTGTTATTGTTTGAGGTACAAATATTGGCCAGGATACCAGGGTGAGCTGCCCTGCTTGCTGCGCGTCCAGGTTCAGGCTGCAGAGTTTTGTAGTGACTCAGGTTTGTCTCGTCCATGAACGAGGAGAGGGGAGAGGGTTGGGATCCAGCAGCACCCTGGATTGGGACAGTCTCAGTGGAGTCTCCAACATGTGGAGCAACGCACAAGCCGGGTGGATTGGCGACACCGTGTGGATTAAGGGACCTCCTCCCTAACCCCACATAATATGGCAAGATCAGCGCCAGAGGATGTCTGGCGGGCACAACCTTGGCATTAGGTGCCAGGATTCACTGCACACGTGTGGGGGGGGGGGGGGGTGATCTTTAACCCTATTAACAGACATTAACAGTAGCACACAATCTTATGGTTGTATGTTGAGCATGGTGCATTTCTGTTTTTAATGAACTTGTGGTTGTTTATTAATCATTGGCACTGTGTAATGGCTTGTGCTGTGTGGAGATGACACAGTGAGTTCACCAGACCCTTGGCCACTATTAAAGGCCTTTCTTGCCAAATTGGCTCCTCACTCCGTGGTTAATGTGCAACCTGCCATAACTGCAATTGCGTGACAAATGTATGACATTAAAATCCTGTCCATTGAACACAGTATGCTAAATGTGTGTAATGCGGTTGTACAAATGATTCCGTTGCCGCAGGACCTTTGAAGGATGTTCTTGAGAGGGCAAAGGGTCGTATGGGCGGTGCAATCTTCAAATTGAGTTTCCCCCCCCGCCCCCCCCACACTCTCACTGTTTCCGAGGATGCAGGAACGCCGGGAGTGAGTCAGATGCTGTTCCACGGGGCTGATTTTGAATTGGGAGAGAGATGGCAGGCTGCCGGGTAGCACACCTTAATGTGGTCTCAGTGCATGGGAGGTTTCCCATAGACACTGGATCAGGGAGGGAGGGCTCCTGTCCCTCCATCAAGCCCCTCAGCCACCCCCTCACCAACCTACCATGGACATCTCCTGGTCACTCTGCCACCACCTTTCCCATGGCTCCTGTGCCTCTCTTGCGCTTTCAATCAAATCACATCACGTTGCTGGGGATGTCACTGACAAAGTAATATCAATATTTAAATTAGGCCCCGCCGACTCCGAGAGGGCACCTCTGCCCTGTTCATTGTTTTTTAAAAATAAATTTAGAGGAGCCACTTATTTTTCTTTTCCAATTAAGGGGCAATTTAGCGTGGCCAATCCATCTAACCAGCACATCTTTGGGTTGTGGGGGTGAAACCCACGCAGACATGGGTAAATTGTGCAAACTCCACACGCACAGTGACCCAGGGCCGGGATTTGAATCCGGATCCTCAGCGCCGCAGTCCCAGTGCTAACCACTGCGCCACATGGCGCCCTGCCCTGTTCAATGTTGATGCAAAAAGATGTGTGAAGTTTGCATGTGGCTTTCTTCCCACGGCCCAAAGGGTGTGTAGGTTCGGTGGACCGACCACGCTACATTGTCCCTCAGCGTCCAAAGATGTGCAGGTTGGGTGGGGTTACATGGGGTAGGGCGGGTGAGTGAGCCTCACTGGGGTGCTCTTTCAGAGTGTGTGTACGGATTCAATGGGCCGAATGGCCTCCTTCTGCAATGTAGGGATTCTATGGGTTTTGTGGACTCCATGAAACCACCGGCTGGTGGGAACAATGAGACCTCAGATTAGCCGATCCCTCTCACTGTTCCTGCATGGCTGCAGGGTGTCCAGGAGGATCCAGGGCATCAAAATCAGTCCTGATCAGTCAGAATTGTGGATTTAGCCAATGTGAACTTAATGCAAGTTCTGTCTTCTTGTTACCGACTCAACTGTGACCTTGTTGTTTCAATACAGTCAGGCCAATTTTCCTCTCTGTTCTCTCTGTCTTTCCTTGGATCATCAACCTTCAAAGACGTTTTGTACCCACTTATTAACATGTGGACCCTGGTGCTGAGTGTTTCTGGGCCATTTGAGCGAGGGGTAGGGTGAGGAGGGTGGGTAAATATACTGCTCAAGGACATGGACTCGATGAGCTGAAACGCCTTTCTGTGACAATATAACTGTAAGGAACGAAAAGAGAAATGCTGGACAATATCTGAAACATGGGCCGGGATTCTCTGATCCCGCGCCGGGTCGAGAATCTCCCGGGGGTGGGGGGGGGGGGGCGCGAGAATCCGTCCTGCCGCTCCGACGCCGGCCGGCTGATTCTCCGGCGCCGATTCTCGGGCGCCCGCGGGATTGTCACCGCGCCGGTCGTGGGCCATTGAAAGCGGACCCCGGTGAATCTCCGGGCCTCCATGGGCTGAGTGCCCGCCGTGTTTGGCCGAGTCCCGCCGGCGGAGGTTACGCATGGTCCTACCCGGCGGGACCTTGGAGTTCTGGCTGCGGGGACCGTCCTGGTGGGGGGTGGGGGGATCCGACGCCGGGGGGTGACCTCCACGGTGGCCTGGCCCGCGATCGGGGCCTACCGATCAGCGGGAGGTCTGGTTCCTTGGGGGGCCTATGTTCCTCCGCGTCAGCCATATTGCCCGTGGGCCGGCACGAAGATGGGAACCCACGCGCCTGTGCGGACTCACGTCGGCCGAAGCGCGCTGGGTGGGCGCCGGAGCAGCGGAGACCACTCCGGCGTCCTACTAGCCCCCTAGGAAGGGGTGAATACCTGCCACTTGCGGCCCGTTGACGCGGAGTGGCTCGCGGTGCATTTCACTCCAGCGTCAGAACTTGGTCGTGGGATTGGAGAATCCCGGCCATTCCCTCTGTTTCTCTCTCTGCCAGGCCTGATGAGTTTAACCAGCATTTTCTGTTTTTATTTCAGTTCACCAGCATCTGCAGTATTTTGCTTTTAGATGGCTATAAGGGACCCTGATTTAGCCTACACCCAGCCCTCTGCACCCACAGCAGAAGTGACAGCTTTCCCATTCCCTAGCCGGGAACTCAACCACTCCCACTGTGACCTGCTTCCCTCAGTAATGAACAGGGATTGAAATGATTGGTTTCCTGGTCCGTGTGACTCAGCCGCTCACTAGATAGGCTGCCTGCTCTGAAGTGGGACCAAATGGAAGGGTATAATGCGATGTAGTCTCCTTGCTGCTGAGACATTGAAGATTATTGTGAAATAACTTCCACAATGTGAAAGGTTCCAAGGATGTAGGGAAGGAGCATAGATTAGCGAAAAGTGTGCAGTGTGCCCACTTTTAGGAAGTCAAACAGGTACAAAACATACCAATCTAGCAGTGGGACGGCCTGTGCACAAACTATGCAGCATTGGCCTCACTGTTAAATGCGTGGGGCACAGGTGCCATTGATGCCTAAAACATCAGGTCGGGGGCTAGGAATCCTGTGGTAAGTAACTCACCTCCGGACTCCCCAAAGCCATCTGCAAGGCAGAAGTCAGGAGTGTTGTGGAATACACTCCACTTGCTTGGATGAGTGCAGCTCCAACAACACTCAAAAGACTTGACACCATCCAGGACAAAGAAGTCCTCTCGATTGACACCCCTTCCACAAACATTCACTCCCACCACCACCGATGCACAGTAGCAGCCGTGTGTACCACCTACAAGATGCACTAGAGGAACTCACAAAGGCTCCTTAGGCAGCACCTTCCAAACCCACGGCCTCTACTATCTAGAAGGCAAGAGCAGCAGATACCGGGGAACCCCACATCCTGGATGTTCCCCTTCAAGTCACTCATCCTTCTAACTTGGAACTATATCGCCGTTCCTTCACTGTCACTGGGTCAAAATCCTGGAACTGCCTGCCTAACAGCACTGTGGGTGTACCTACACTACATGGACTGCTGGGGTTCAAGAAGGCAACTCACCATCACCTTCTCAAGCGTAATTGGGGATGGATAATGAATGCTGATCTAGCCCACGGTGCCTACGTCCCACGAATGACTAAAAAAGCTGTTAATGGCTTAACCAATTAGTCAAATTGGTCGGTGTTGAGTTGAGTAGCCTCCTCTC
Organism: Scyliorhinus torazame; assembly: GCF_047496885.1. Taxonomy (NCBI): domain Eukaryota; kingdom Metazoa; phylum Chordata; class Chondrichthyes; order Carcharhiniformes; family Scyliorhinidae; genus Scyliorhinus; species Scyliorhinus torazame. Next base: position 331,843,152 of record NC_092709.1, read on the forward strand.
AGTAAACTTTTAAAAACTGATCTTTGTGTACAGGTGCAGAATATTGAAGCCTGGAGACTGCTGATCGACTAATGATTGGCTCCCCAACCCTGACACAACCTGAAAGCCTTTGCGAAGGAGGCAGTTGGCCCAACATTGTCCCAATTGGTGTCTGCACCTTGCTGGTAAGGTGCTATTAAGACCCAAGGCCCACTTTAGGATGAACCTCGGACCTCAGGTGCTGTCTATTTCAGACCCATAAAATCATTTTGCACCATATAATACTCCCTAATTTAGAGCTGGTAATCCCACGAGCCTCTGGATCAAACCCAGAATGCCAGTCATTTCTGACACCAACTACATGTCTAACTTTGCTGTCTGCTAATGTTATGCTAAATGTGTTGATATGGCTAAGGATAGAGGTAGAGGTTACTCATTAATTAAGTACCTTGAGCATGTACAAAGAGGGACTGCTGGAATACTGGGTGAGTTAGTTGATAAGGGGCATTGTAACGTTACATTCTGTAAATAAACAAGGAAAGGATTTGCACCTAGTTTAATGCTTCAACATCTCCTTGGGATCCATTTATCGTGTTTCAACGTCAACCAGCTTAGCGTATTTCACTGCATAACCTGTGATAGAACTAGTGTGCTGCAACTTAGAGATAAGAGACTCACAGTGCCGGCCATCCCGACTACTGTCAGGCTCAAGAATTTGTAATGGTCCCATGGTGGTAAAATTCTTACTCAGTTTTGGAAAATTACAGAACGCATTTTCATAGAAGGAGCACAGAAGTCATCATGAAATTCTCAAAGTACAAAAGGCAAGTGGTGCCTCAGGAAAGCAACCATTAACCTATCAGCCACTACTCTCCAAAGCTACCAGCACCATGCTGGGGAATAAATATATCGCTGCTACTGCTGATCGCTCCGGTGATTAAAAACATATAAACATTTTGAACAAGTTAACGATTAACAGGGTAATTACTCTCATTGTGCTTCATGGGGCTGTAGAATGATTCTAATAACGCACTACTTTGGTCTATAATGTTCCACCCATGGCTGCTGGTGCAACAGGTGGGGAATGGTCTTTAACTCTTGAACTGCTGGTTGGATTGTTTGACGTGCGTTGGCCCCCGATTCCTAATGCTGGAAGGCCTGGTCCAATCGGAGTGTAGAGTTGGGTCAGGTTGCGATTAGACATGGAAAAAGAATTTACAGTGCAGAAGGAGGCCATTTGGCACCGGAAAGATCAACCCACCCAAGGCCACACCTCCACCCTATCCCCGCAACCCAGTAACCCCACCCAACCTTTTTGGACACTAAGGGCAATTTATCATGGCTAATCCACCGAACCTGCACATCTTTGGACTGTGGGAGGAAACCGGAGCACCCGGAGGAAACCCACGCAGACACGGGGAGAACGTGCAGACTCCGCACAGGCAGTGTCCCAAGCCAGGAATTGAGCCTGGGACCCTGTAGCTGTGAAGCAACAGTGCTAACCACTGTGCTACCGTGCTGCACTGTATAGCACTGGCAAGCTGAAGGCTCCCAATTGGCTTACCCTCTGCAATTTACTAACTCTGGCTCAGTACACATGAGGGTGCATGCAGGTGTGCGGGTGGGGGGAGGTGGTTGAGGGGAGCTTCCGCTCCTCCTGGTCCAACAAAGACAATGATTTAACTTACCCTTATCTTCCTCACTGCTTGGCTTGACTGATTACGATCTACCCAGTTAGCCTTATAAATTGCTTCAGGGTTCTGCTATGTCAGAGGAATCCGATGTGCATGCAGTGATTTTCACAGATGCTCACTTGTTATTCCCACTGTAACTGACTTAGAAATGGTAGAGAACACATATGCTGATTTCCCAGCAATGGTCATTGTACCATATAGAGCACCAAGAAATGGGTAGGTGGATGGTATGGGGGACGGGAGTGCCAATACACCAATTTGGCTAATCTGTTGCACCTGGCTTTGCTGTTCATTGGCTACCACCTGCTGCCTGCTCCAGGTTTAATAAAGTAACACACAAAAACTGAACACATCAGTGACGTAAAGGTGGACTTCCGGGTGCGGCTATGCAGAGCTAGGTCGCATATTCGGCAGCTCCCGCTTGGAACGGCATTTTGGGCTCTTTTACAGGGCCCCCACGGCATTTGTTTGACATTTCCCGGTGTGGGAAGAAGACTGCAGCATTCCCCTGACGGTGTCCCCCAGGAATGTTGTGTCTTTTGGCTGCCAGACCCGACAGAAACAGTGAAGGATTTGGCTTGAGCTGCAGCAGTAGACGAGGGCCTCTTCCAGCATGCAGGCGGGGGAAGGGCAAGCTTAAAGCTGCAATCTGGCTTGACTCTATCAAAGGTGAATTCTAGCAGCAGAGGGAACAACTGTGAAAGGATCTACCAAGGCCATTGAAGAGGTGGGGACGAGGCTTCTGGTGGCTGCCATGGAGGAGTAGGTCGCGCATTCGGCAGCTCCCGTCTGGAACCGACTCTCAGACCTTTTTCAGGAGTTTCCATAGACATTTTGGGGCAGACTGGTGAAGCAAACACTGCCAACTTCTATGAAACGGACCAGAAGTGTAACGGCCAAAGGAGCGGCACTGGAGCAACGGGAGAAGCGAGGGAAAGAAAACAAAATGGCGGCGGCCAGGGACAAAGGGGAGCTGCAGGAGTTCATCAAGCGCTGCTTCGAGGAGCAGTGCGAGGAGATGCGCAAAGAGATGTTGGCGCCTATGCTTTCGGCAATTGAAGGACTCGGGGTCACGCAGAAGGCCCACGAAGCTAAGATCCAAGAGGTACAGAAAAGAGTCAGTCAGAACGAGGACGAGCTCGTGGGCCTGGCGGTGAGAGTGGAGCAGAACGATGCGCTACACAAGAGGTGGGCGGGAAGACTCGAAGACCTGGAGAACAGGTCGAGGAGAAAGAATCTGCGAATCCTGGGTCTCCCTGAGGGAGTGGAGGGGGCTGATGCCGGGGCATACGCGAGCACGATGCTCGAGACGATGATGGGCACGAAGGCCCCTTCGAGGCTGCTGGAGTTGGACGGGGCACATCGGGTGCTGGCGAAGAAGCCCCAGGCAAATGAGCCGCCAAGGGCGATGGTGGTGAGGTTCCACCGGTTCACGGACAGAGAGTGGGTCCTGAGATGGGCCAAGAAGGAGCGGAGCAGTAAGTGGGACAATGCAGAGATCCGAATATACCCGGACTGGAGCACGGAGGTTGCAAAGCGAAGAGCGGGTTTCAAACGGGCCAAAGCGGCGTTGTACCGGAAAAAAGTGAAATTCGGAATGCTGCAGCCAGCGCGACTGTGGGTCACATACAAGGGCCAACACTATTACTTTGAAACGCCTGAGGAGGCATGGACCTTTGTACAAGCCGAAAAGTTGGACACTAACTGAGGGTTTGTGAGAGTGGGGGGAATGTTTTGGGGTTTGATGTGTGATGGTTGTTGTATATAGGGGGTCAATCACGTGTAGGAAATGTTACATGGGCTGGGGGAGAGAGACAAGGCCGCGACAGGAGCGCCAGAGGGGGCGGAGCGGGCTTTGGAAAGTGCGGGTTTTTTTCCCGCGCGCGGGAAGAAAGGCGGGAAGGTGAACAAAGGAATGCATATGGATTGCGAGAGTCCCACGCGGGGAGTCCAATGGGACGGCGGGGGAAGCCGGGGTCAGCAGGCGTCAGCTGACTTACGGGAGTGACATGGGGGAGCAAAAAAGCTAGACAGGGGTCTAGCGGGGGGGAGGGGAGGGGGGAAGGGGTGGGGGAAAGGGTTGCTGCTGCACTGGCTGAAAGGGAATGGGACACCGAAGAGGTGGTCGGGACGGGGTCCCCCTTCTGAGGGACTGGAGGGTGGGGGAGGCGTGGACACGGGACTGGCCCAGAAAAGGAGATGGCTAGTCGGCGGGGCGTGGGGGGGTGAGAGCCCCTCCAATCCGGCTGATAACGTGGAATGTGAGGGGCCTGAATGGGCCGGTGAAAAGGGCTCGAGTGTTCACGCACTTAAAGGGACTGAAGGCGGACGTGGCCATGCTCCAAGAGACACATCTGAAGGTGGCGGACCAGGTCAGGTTAAGAAAGGGATGGGCAGGACAGGTATTCCACTCGGGACTGGACGCGAAGAATAGAGGGGTGGCAATATTGGTGGGCAAGCGGGTGTCATTTGAGGCCAAGACTATTGTAGCGGACAATGGAGGGCGATATGTAATGGTGAGCGGTCGGCTGCAAGGGACGTGGGTGGTGTTGGTAAACGTATACGCCCCGAACTGGGATGATGCAGGATTCATGAAGTGCATGTTGGGGCGCATTCCGGACCTGGAGATAGGAGGCCTGATAATGGGAGGGGGAGGGGACGGAGGGTGGAGGGGACGGAGTATTCGGCTGTAGCCGTTTCGGACCATGCCCCGCACTGGGTGGAACTGGAGCTGGGAGAGGAGAGGGACCAACGCCCATTGTGGCGGCTGGATGTGGGACTGTTGGCGGACGAGGTGGTGTGTGGGAAGGTGAGGGGGTGTATCGAAAGGTACTTGGAGACCAACGACAACGGGGAGGTGCGGGTGGGGGTGGTGTGGGAGGCTTTGAAGGCGGTGATCAGGGGAGAGCTAACCTCCATTAGGGCTCATAGGGAGAAGACAGAGGGTATGAAAGGGAGAGGTTAGTGGGGGAGATTTTGAGAGTGGTCAGGAGATATGCAGAGGCCCCGGAGGAAAGATTACTTGGGGAAAGACGACGGCTCCAGATGGAGTTTGACCTGTTGACCACAGGGAAGGCGGAGGCACAGTGGAGGAAAGCGCAGGGGGCGACCTACGAGTATGGGGAAAAGGCTAGTCGGATGCTGGCACACCAGCTCCGTAAGAGGATGGCAGCGAGGGAAATAGGGGGAGTCAAAGATGGAAGGGGAGCCACGGTTCGGACTGCGACGAAAATAAAAAGGTATTCAAGGCCTTTTATGAAGAGCTGTACAGATCCCAGCCCCCAGTGGGGGAAGAGGGGATGAGACGATTCCTAGATCAGCTGAGATTCCCGAAGCTGGAGGAGCAAGAGGTGGCTGGTTTGGGGGCACCAATTGGGTTGGAGGAGCTGAGCAAGGGTTTGGGGAGCATGCAGGCGGGGAAGGCCCCGGGACCGGACGGATTCCCGGTGGAGTTCTACAGGAAGTATGTAGACCTGTTGGCCCCGCTACTGGTGAGGACCTTTAATGAGGCAAGAGAGGAGGGGACCCTGCCCCCGACAATGTCGGAAGCGACAATTTCTTTGATCCTAAAGCGGGACAAGGACCCACTGCAATGTGGATCGTACAGGCCGATCTCGCTCCTCAATGTGGATGCAAAGTTGCTGGCAAAAGTGCTGGCCACGAGGATCGAGGACTGTGTCCCGGGGGTAATCCACGAGGACCAGACGGGATTTGTAAAGGGCAGGCAACTAAACACCAATGTGCGGCGGCTCTTAAACGTGATAATGATGCCATCGGAGGAGGGAGAGGCGGAGATAGTGGCAGCTATGGACGCGGAGAAGGCCTTTGACCGAGTAGAGTGGGAGTACCTCTGGGAGGTGCTGCGTAGGTTTGGGTTCGGGGTAGGGTTTATCAATTGGGTTAAGCTCCTTTACAGAGCACCAATGGCGGGTGTAGTGATGAACTGGCAGAGGTCGGAGTACTTTCGACTGTACCGAGGGATGAGGCAGGGGTGCCCCCTGTCCCCCCTGTTGTTCGCATTGGCGATCGAACCATTGGCCATGTCATTGAGGGAGTCTAATAAATGGAGGGGGGTGGTCCAAGGGGGAGAAGAGCATCGGGTGTCGCTATATGCAGATGACCTGTTGCTGTACGTGGCAGATCCAATGGAGGGGATGGTGGAGGTCATGCAGACTATAAGGGAGTTTGGGGAGTTTTCGGGCTATAAGCTCAATGTAGGGAAGAGTGAGCTCTTTGTATTACAGGCGGGGGACCAAGAAAGAGGGATAGGGGACCTACCGCTGAGGAGGGCGGAGGGGAGCTTTTGGTATCTGGGGATCCAGATAGCCAGGAGTTGGGGGACCCTACATAAACTGAATCTGACGAGGTTGGTGGAGCAAATAGAGGAGGATTTCAAAAGATGGGACATGTTACCGCTCTCGCTGGCGGGTAGAGTGCAGTCGGTCAAAATGGTGGTCCTTCCGAGGTTTCTGTTTGTGTTTCAGTGCCTTCCCATCGTGATCACTAAGGCCTTTTTTAAGAGAGTAGGTAGGAGTATTATGGGGTTTGTGTGGGTGAATAAGACCCCGAGAGTAAGGAGAGGGTTCCTGGAACGCAGTAGGGACCGAGGAGGTTTGGCGCTGCCAAACCTGGGAAGCTACTACTGGGCAGCAAATGTGGTGATGATCCGCAAGTGGGTTATGGAGGGAGAGGGGGCGGCATGGAAGAGGTTGGAGATGGCGTCCTGTAAAGGAACGAGCCTGGGGGCGTTGGTGACGGCACCGCTGCCGCTCTCGCCGACGAAGTATACCACGAGCCTGGTGGTGGCGGCAACGCTAAGGATCTGGGGCCAGTGGAGACGGCACCGGGTTGCAATGGGAGCATCGGTGTGGTCTCCGATCAGGGGTAACCACCGGTTTGTCCCGGGGAAGATGGACGAGGGGTTCCAGAGCTGGCATCGGGCGGGGATTGGAAGAATGGGGGACCTGTTCATCGACGGGACGTTTGCGAGCCTAGGGGCACTGGAGGAGAAGTTTGAGTTACCCCCGGGAAATGCCTTTAGATATATGCAGGTGAGGGCTTTTGTGAGGCGACAGGTGAGGGAATTCCCGTTGCTCCCGGCACAAGAAGTTCAAGGTAGGGTGATCTCGGGTGTATGGGTCGGGGAGGGCAAGGTGTCGGAAATACACCAGGAGTTGAAAGAAGAGGGGGAAACGCTGGTAGAAGAGTTGAAGGGTAAATGGGAGGAGGAGCTGGGGGAGGAGATCGAGAAGGTCTGTGGGCTGATGCCCTAGGTAGGGTTAATTCCTCCTCCTTGTGTGCCAGGCTCAGCCTGATACAATTTAAGGTGGTCCACAGAGCGCACTTGACGGGGGCGAGGTTGAGTAGGTTCTTTGGGGTAGAGGACAGATGTGGAAGGTGCTCAGGGAGCCCGGCGAACTATGTCCATATGTTTTGGTCATGCCCGGCACTGGAGGTGTTCTGGAGAGGAGTGGCGGGAGCAATATCTCAGGTGGTGACAGTCCGGGTCAAGCCAAGCTGGGGGCTAGCAATATTTGGAGTAGTGGACGAACCGGGAGTGCAGGAGGCGAAAGAGGCCGGCATTCTGGCCTTTGCGTCCCTCGTAGCCCGGCGAAGGATCTTGCTAATGTGGAAGGAGGCAAAGCCCCCCAGCCTGGAGGCCTGGATAAATGATATGGCTGGGTTCATAAAGTTGGAGAGGATTAAGTTCGCCTTGAGAGGGTCTGCGCAGGGGTTCTACAGGCGGTGGCAACTGTTCCTAGACTATCTCGCGGAGCGTTAGAGGAAGGTCGGTCAGCAGCAGCAACAGCCTTGCGGGGGGGGGGGGGGGGGGACGTCCTGGGAGCGGGGGGGGGAGAAAGGGGGGACTGCCTGAGAGGGTGGATGAGCAAGAGATAACATGAAGGGTTGGGGAAACTGGCACGTACGGGTGAGGGCCAGTGTACAAAGCTGTGTAAATATATCATTTTGCCATGTATATATCTTGCTCTGCGCGATTTCTCGTTTTTCTTTTTTGTTATGAAGGGGGGGGGGTTATTGTTTGTAAGGGAGAAAAATTGTGTTAAAAAACTTTAATAAATATTTTTTTTTAAAAAAGCGACGTAAAGGTGAAGACCAAGCGGGAACATGGGGAGACAATCCTGTGACAAATTAGGGCCGCTGAAGTGCTTTACCGTTAATCGGGTTGTGACTCACTACTGCTCCTTCTGGCTCCAGATTCAGGTTGTTGCTCTTTCGGCACCGGAGTAAGATTGCCAATTAATAATGATACTCTTTTTAATGAGTGGAATACTATCCCACCAATCGGCACCAATAATGTTGCCAAATTAACTAGATATGACAGTTATTAATGATAATATTGCTTTTCCGAGTCGCCAGGTATCAAATGACAAGGCTTTACCAGATATCGATCAAAGACCAAACAACCAGTTAGTCAGTTCAAGTTCAAGGATAGTTTATTTATACACAAGGATTACTTCGACATGCAACATCAATCACTACAAGTTAAAGTACACCTAACAACTACAATAACCTATACTTAACTTCAGGGCAACCGGCTCTATTCAGCTGGACAAGGCCTTTGTCCGGATCATGCGTGGCTGGGTAGAAGAAGTGGTTTCGTTTCTGCTGGGCTCATCCGTCTGGTAGCGATCGTTGGTCTTGAACTTGTCTTCTGGTCGTAATGCTACACTTGGTTTTAGGCGTAGACCGGGGCCAAGAGAGACCGAACACATGGCTGTGTCTCTTTTTATCCTTCTGGGATTTCGTGATCTTTGGGACGGTCCTTAGCTTTGGACCCAATAATTCGATGGGCTTCGATCACTGCCTTTGATTTTGGCCAATAAAGGGGTGGGTGCCTTGATGGCTGGGCGTGTCCTGAGCGGTCATTGACCTTGGCTGTTTGGGCTTTCTTAGCAAAGGGAGCGGTGCCGGTTGGTCTGCATCTGTATCGGTTACCTGAGTACAGTCCTTTTGTTCTGGGGAAATGGGCCATTAGAATGCAAACGAGCGGGGGTTTCGATCGGGTCTAGCTATCTGGGTTGCAAATACACACATAAGCTCTGAGTATGTCTGAGTCCTGGGTTGGCCATAATTCCCATGGTCCTTTGCAGGTGGCCATCTGAGATGGCTTCATCAGTTTCCATACCTCTCCTTGTGGCAGCCGACCAGGGTGGACTATTTGAAGATTGCGCTGTGTCTGAGAAAACTGACTTCAGAATCATGGAGAATAGGAGCAGAATCAGGCCACATGGCCCCTTAAGTCTGCTCCACTATGGAACACAATCACGGTAAATCTTCTACCCCATTTATCTGTCCTCCCCTCCAAATCCCTCGTCAATAAACACAATGATAAGTGGGGCCCTCTAACCAATATGGGATGCAATGAAGAACTGCTATGGAATGTGCAAGCACACTGTGCATGCCATATATTTTTTTTGACTATAGAGTACCCAATGTGGTGATACGCCTGTAAGAAATATCGTAGATGGCTGGTGGTCCGACCTCCAATCAGCAGGTGGCGGTACAGACCCACCAGGCAGTCTTGAGACATCGGTCATGTGACAAGGCACTTAGATATAAGTACGGGCACATCCGGTGATCGCGAAATGATTATAGGACTCACGTGAGGACAGACGTGCACTAGGGGTAGTTTCAGAGGAGTACAAAGAAACTCCATGATAACTTGCTCTGTTACAGATCGTTATCTTATCAAGTGTGATTCAATAAAGATCCTGGTTTGGACAAGTCACAAGTCGTTTGGTAGATTCCTTTCTCGACATCGGACACCAAACACAACACCCAATAATGTTTTTCAAATCAAAGGCCAATTTAACGTGGCCAATCCACCTAACCTGCTCATCTTTGGATTGTTGGGGTGAGGCCCACGCAGATATGGGGAGAATGTGCAAACTCCACACAGACAGTGACCCGGGGCCGGGATCGAACCTGGGTCTTTGTCTCATCCTCGTCTTTGTGAGGTGCGCCCTATACACCACCATCAGTTGTATCAGCCCTAACCTCGCGTACAAAGTTCAAGCATTCACCCTCCGGAGCACCTCACCCCGCAACCCCTCCTCCATGCCCTCCCCCAACTCTTCCTCCCACTTTGTCTTAATCCCCTCCAGCGATGCCTTCTCTTCTCCCAGAATCGCCCCGTAAATTGCCGACACCTAGCCCCTCTGCACGCCCCCTGTCGTCAGCACCTCCTCCAACAGTGTGGAGGTCGGCACCACCGGAGAGCTCTGTATCTCCTTCTTAGCAAAATCTCGGACCTATATATATCTAAACATCTCCCCTGCCCTAATCCACATTTCATTCCCAGCTCCTCCTGTCCCGCAAACCGGCCCCCCAGTCCTGGCACAGCAGGAACCCCGAGACTCACAGACCCCAGCCGGGAACATTAGGAAGACCGTACTCAGATACCCTCCCCTGATCCAAACACTGACCTTTTGATCATGAGGCTATCCCCAGAGCTGAAACCCAGCTGTTGACTGTTTGATTGTTGGCTGCTGCCTCGATGGTGCTGACCCTTCTGGTGGTCAGACAAACTGTTCAGTCCTCAAATTCCGATTAAAATGTGATGCAATAATCGTCTACTGAGACATGACATGTGTGCCCACGAGAAGCCACCTGAACACAGAACATAGAACATTACAGCGCAGTGCAGGACCTTTGGCCCTCAATGTTGCGCCGACCTGTGAAACCACTCTAAAGCCCATCTACACTATTCCCTTATCGTCCATATGTCTATCCAATGACTATTTAAATGCCCTTAGTGTTGGCGAGTCCACTACTGTTGCAGGCAGAGCATTGCACGCCCTTACTACTCTCTGAGTAAAGAACCTATCTCTGACATCTGTCCTATATCTATCTCCCCTCAATTTAAAGTTATGTCCCCCTCGTGCTAGACATCACCATCTGAGGAAAAAGGCTCTCACTGTCCACCCTATCCAATCCTCTGATCATCTTGTATGCCTCAATTAAGTCACCTCTTAACCTTCTTCTCTCTAATGAAAACAGCCTCAAGTCCCTCAGCCTTTCCTCATAAGATCTTCCCTCCATACCAGGCAACATTCTGGTAAATATCCTCTGCACCCTTTCCAATGCTTCCACATCCTTCCTATAATGCGGCGACCAGAATTGCACGCAATACTCCAAATGCAGCCGCACCAGAGTTTTGTACAGCTAACCCTAACTCTAACCCTAACCTGAGTAATATTTTTTTGGTAAAAACGGTCAACAGTAACAAAGATTTGAAAATCAACTACGTAACATTCCACACATCGCACGAACCATTAATTAACTAGGAAACGTCCCCGTTCCACATTGGTACCAATACAAAGCCATGTCAGCTCTTTTTCACATAAACAAACTGACGGTATCACCTCCGCAGGTTCCTCAACAGAAACAGAGGATCGGCCTGAGAATGATTTATCGTGTCTAGACCTTTGTCGGAGAAGTGATCTGTCCATCAATGTGTTACGTATCAGGGCCACTCTCCATCCAGGAGCCGCAGCTGTGCAGGCCCCTCCCACACGGTCCAATCTCACCGGAACCAAATCCTGGCATTCGCAGATTCCACTGGCGCTCAAGGTGCAGTTGAACATCCTTGACTTCCAGCGTGTTTAACCTACGGTGATGTGCCAGCTACATGCAGCACTCACCACACCAGCAACAAAAGCATCAACAACCTGTGAAAGCATTTCTTCAATGGTGTTAGCCCGTGGCCTATTTGGAACAATGTCACGAATCAGGTCCCTCAGCGTCTTCTTGTTTCAAACTGTATTGCCTTGTTGACTCATACAGCCCTCGAAGCCCGGTGTTCCAGGACCCAGGTATCTTAGGAAAAATTATCCTTCTTTCCGGTTACAGAAAAGGAAGGAAACAGCAGCCTCCAGGCATCTGCAGCCACCAGCAGGAGCAAGCGGCAAGCACAAGCTGCAGCAGTGAGGTGCTCTCACAACTAACAAGGCCAATTCCTCATTAGTAATAGCCTCAGCTGTGAAGCTAGAGGCTGCTCACAGTCAAAGGGAGTTAAAGTGACCTTCAGCATAGAACCAAGAACACGGCTCTGCCCTGGAAGTGTTTGGTAGGACAGACAGGCAGCCGCTGTAGTTGCCCCTGTTATGGGTATCCACAATATTTAAAGATGACTTGAAAGCCTCACAGACAAAGAGATCTTCAATCCACCCCCCGCCACCCCCCCCCGCCCTGCCATGAACGCTTCAGCCCACTGACCATGCCCAACATACCTGAGGGATCCACCCCCCAGTCCCAGAGCACTGGGGCAGCAGCTCCACCACCCTTGAGCTTCATGCCAGAAAATGGAAATGTTTACTCATTTCCCCAATTCCCCTCAGCAGCCATTGCACCAGCTTCACATTTTCAAATAGGCGTACTAAACGTCGCCCGCGTGATTTCTCGCTGGGGAGCGGGGTAATTTCCGGAAGGCCGTTGCATTCGACTACAATCTTGCTGATGAGATGGAACTTCATGCAAATTGGGGTGAATGATATGCTCGCCATATTTGGGCAAGATCTAGAGCTCATTATCGGGAGCAGGCTGGTTAGATAGTGAACTGATTTGCGCCTCGCGCGAATCTCGATTTTGGCCTTTCCTGCTATTTCACCTATACCACACCGGGTGCACTGCTGAGGTTAAATCGTGCCCGTTGTGTTCATTTTAGTGAATTATGTGAATAATGGGAGGAGCCAGGGATTGAAGCAGGCAGGTGTTGAGATTTTCAGTGTTAGTGTTTTTGCTGGAATGTTTCTGAAAAAATACAGCCAGAGATTCTGCATTATTTTGATAGGGTGCCAGCTCTCTTTCTTTCCAGCAATCTCAAGCGATCTCTCTTTATCAGAGTAAAGGATCCAAGACATCGCTATACAGAAAGTATGCCTGAGTGCTAACTGGATTTAAAAGTGGGTTGGGATCTCAGGTGGTTTGTTGTTTGAGTGGGAATAAAGATAGCAGTTGAGGGTTATTGTGTCATTGTGCTGATTAGCACTGTTTATGGGATAATTGTAAGCTATTTTCTGGTGTGATGTAAAAACATTTTAACACCGTGTTAGTAAAAATGTTTCTTTTGATCCACCATATCCCAATTTCGCGTGAAATCCCTCCTGGAGTGCGGTATCTTTTCCTCACAGTCTTATAAAATTATGATAAAATATTGGGGGTTCTGTCCAGTATCCAAGCCACTGTTGGGTCTGGTTCGGGATCACAATAGGTCATGAATGAAGAAAGAAGTTGACAAAATGTTATCTTGCAGAGGGTTGTTGGGACTAAGAATATCTTCCAGATCCATTGGTGGAGAAAGAATGAATAACAGTTTTTAAAAGGAGATGGATAGATAGTTGGAAAACAAAATTACCCGAGGAAAGGGAGGAAGAATGGGATAGTGTGGATAGTTCTTGATGAGTTGATGCAGGTGAAATGGGGAGAGGGAGGAATATTGGGACAGTGTGGATAGTCCTTGATGAGTTGATACAGGTGCAATGGGGAAAGGGAGTGGGAATGGGATAGAGTGGATAATTCTTGATGCGTTGACAGGTGCAATGGGGAAAGGGAGTGGGAAGGGGATAATGTGGATAGTTCTTGATGAGTTGATGCAGGTGCAATGGGGAAAGGGAGAGCGAATGGGATAGTTTGGATAGTTCTTGATGCGTTGACAGGTGCAATGGGGAAAGGGAGTGGGAATGGCATAGTGTGGATAGTTCTTGATGCATTTACAGGTGCAATGGGGAAAGGGAGTGGGAATGGGATAGTGTGGATAGTTCTTGATGTGTTGATGCAGGTGTAATGGGGAAAGGGAGTGGGAATGGGATAGTGTGGATAGTTCTTGAAGCGTTGTAAGGTGAAATGGGGAAAGGGAGTGGGAATGGGAAAGTGTGGATAGTTCTTGAAGAGTTGATGCAGGCGCAATGGGGAAAGGGAGTGCAAATGGGATAGTGTGGATAGTTCTGGATGAGTTGACAGGTGCAATGGGGAAAGGGAGTGGGAATGGGAGAGTGTGGATAGTTCTTGATGCGTTCACAGGTGCAATGGGGAAAGGGAGTGGGAATGGGATAGTGTGGATGGTTCTTGATGCATTGACAGGTGCAATGGGGAAAGGGAGTGGGAATGGGATAGTGTGGATAGGTCTTGATGCATTTACAGGTGCAATGGGGAAAGGGAGTGGGAATGGGATAGTGTGGATAGTTCTTGATGAGTTGATACAGGTGTAATGGGGAAAGGGAGTGGGAATGGGAAAGTGTGGATAGTTCTTGATGCGTTGAAAGGTGAAATGAGGAAAGGGAGTGTGAATGGGATAGTGTGGATAGTTCTTGATGAGTTGATGCAGGTGTAATGGGGAAAGGGAGTGGGAATGGGGTAGTGTGGATAGTTCTTGAAGCGTTGTCAGGTGAAATGGGGAAAGGGAGTGGGAATGGGAAAGTGTGGATAGTTCTTGAAGTGTTGATGCAGGCGCAATGGGGAAATGGAGTGCAAATGGGATAGTGTGGATAGTTCTGGATGAGTTGACAGGTGCAATGGGGAAAGGGAGTGGGAATGGGATAGTGTGGATAGTTCTTGATGCGTTGACAGGTGCAATGGGGAAAGGGAGTGGGAATGGGATAGTGTGGATAGTTCTTGATGCGTTGACAGGTGCAATGGGGAAAGGGAGTGTGAAAGGGATAGTGTGGATAGTTCTTGATGAGTTGACAGGTGCAATGCGGAAAGAGAGTGGGAATGGGATAGTGTGGATAGTTCTTGATGAGTTGATGCAGGTGTAATGGGGAAAGGGATGGGAATGGGATAGTGTGGATACTTCTTGATGCGTTGAAAGGTGAAATTGGGAAAGGGAGTGTGAATGGGATAGTGTGGATAGTTCTTGATGAGTTGATGCAGGTGTAATGGGGAAAGGGAGTGGGAATGGGATAGTGGGGATAGTTCCGGATGCGTTGAAATGTGCAATGGGGAAAGGGAGTGGGAATGGGATAATGTGGATAGTTCTTGATGAGTTGACAGGTGCAATGGGGAAAGGGATTGGGAATGGAATAGTGTGGATAGTTCTTGATGAGTTGATGCAGGTGCAATGGGGCAAGGGAGTGGGAATGGGATAGCGTGGATTGTTCTTGATGAGTTGACAGGTGCAATGGGGAAAGGGAGTGGGAATGGGATAGTGTGGATAGTTCTTGATGCGTTGACAGGTGCAATGGGGAAAGGGAGTGGGAATGGGATAGTGTGGATAGTTCTGGATGAGTTGACAGGTGCAATGGGGAAAGGGAGTGGGAATGGGATAGGGTGGTTAGTTCCTGATGAGTTGAGAGGTGCAATGGGGAAAGGGAGTGTGAATGGGATAGTGTGGATAGTTCTTGAAGAGTTGATGCAGGTGCAAAGCAGAAAGGGAGTGGGAATGGGAAAGTGTGGATAGCTCTTGATGAGTTGACAGGCGCAATGGGGCAAGGGAGTGGGAATGGGACGGTGTGGATAGTTCTTTATGCGTTGACAGGTGCAATGGGGAAAGGGAATGGGAATGAGATAGTGTGGATAGTCCTTGATGAGTTGTCAGGTGCAATGGGGAAAGGGAGTGGGAATGGGATAGTGTGGATAGTTCTTGATGCGTTGACAGGTGCAATGGGGAAAGGGAGTGGGAATGGGATAGTGTGGATAGTTCTTGATGCGTTGACAGGTGCAATGGGGAAAGGGAGTGTGAAAGGGTTGTGTGGATAGTTCTTGATGAGTTGACAGGTGCAATGCGGAAAGAGAGTGGGAATAGGATAGTGTGGATAGTTCTTGATGAGTTGATGCAGGTGAAATGGGGAAAGGGATGGGAATGGGATAGTGTGGATACTTCTTGATGCGTTGACAGGTGCAATGGGGAAAGGGAGTGGGAATGGCATAGTGTGGATAGTTCTTGATGCATTTACAGGTGCAATGGGGAAAAGGTGTGGGAATGGGATAGTGTGGATAGTTCTTGATGAGTTGATGCAGGTGTAATGGGGAAAGGGAGTGGGAATGGGATAGTGTGGATAGTTCTTGAAGCGTTGTAAGGTGAAATGGGGAAAGGGAGTGGGAATGGGAAAGTGTGGATAGTTCTTGAAGAGCTGATGCAGGCGCAATGGGGAAAGGGAGAGCAAATGGGATAGTGTGGATGGTTCTGGATGAGTTGACAGGTGCAATGGGGAAAGGGAGTGGGAATGGGATAGTGTGGATAGTTCTTGATGCGTTCACAGGTGCAATGGGGAAAGGGAGTGGGAATGGGAAAGTGTGGATGGTTCTTGATGCGTTGACAGGTGCAATGGGGAAAGGGAGTGGGAATGGGATAGTGTGGATAGTTCTTGATGCATTTACAGGTGCAATGGGGAAAGGGAGAGTTTGAATGGGATAGTGTGGATAGTTCTTCATGAGTTGATGCAGGTGTAATGGGGAAAGGGAGTGGGAATGGGATAGTGTGGATAGTTCTTGATGCATTGAAAGGTGAAATGAGGAAAGGGAGTGTTTATGGGACAGTGTGGATAGTTCTTGATGAGTTGATGCAGGTGTAATGGGGAAAGGGAGTGGGAATCGGGTAGTGTGGATAGTGCTTGAAGCGTTGTAAGGTGAAATGGGGAAAGGGAGTGGGAATGGGAAAGTGTGGATAGTTCTTGAAGTGTTGATGCAGGCGCAATGGGGAAATGGAGTGCAAATGGGATAGTGTGGATAGTTCTGGATGAGTTGACAGGTGCAATGGGGAAAGGGAGTGGGAATTGGATAGTGTGGATAGTTCTTGATGCGTTGACAGGTGCAATGGGGAAAGGGAGTGGGAATGGGATAGTGTGGATAGTTCTTGATGCGTTGACAGGTGCAATGGGGAAAGGGAGTGTGAAAGGGATAGTGTGGATAGTTCTTGATGAGTTGACAGGTGCAATGCGGAAAGAGAGTGGGAATGGGATAGTGTGGATAGTTCTTGATGAGTTGATGCAGGTGTAATGGGGAAAGGGATGGGAATGGGATAGTGTGGATACTTTTTGATGCGTTGAAAGGTGAAATGGGGAAAGGGAGTGTGAATGGGATAGTGTGGATAGTTCTTGATGAGTTGATGCAGGTGTAATGGGGAAAGGGAGTGGGAATGGGATAGTGGGGATAGTTCCGGATGCGTTGAAATGTGCAATGGGGAAAGGGATTGGGAATGGGATAATGTGGATAGTTCTTGATGAGTTGACAGGTGCAATGGGGAAAGGGATTGGGAATGGGATAGTGTGGATAGTTCTTGGTGAGTTGATGCAGGTGCAATGGGGCAAGGGAGTGGGAATGGGATAGCGTTGATTGCTCTTGATGAGTTGACAGGTGCAATGGGGAAAGGGAGTGGGAATGGGATAGTGTGGATTGTTCTTGATGAACTGATGCAGGTGGAAAGGGGAAAGGGAGTGGGAATGGGATAGTGTGGATAGTTCTTGATGCGTTGACAGGTGCAATGGGGAAAGGGAGTGGGAATGGGATAGGGTGGATAGTTCTGGATGAGTTGACAGGTGCAATGGGGAAAGGGAGTGGCAATGGGATAGGGTGGTTAGTTCCTGATGAGTTGAGAGGTGCAATGGGGAAAGGGAGTGGGAATGGGATAGTGTGGATAGTTCTTGAAGAGTTGATGCAGGTGCAAAGCAGAAAGTGAGTGGGAATGGGATAGTGTGGATAGTTCTTGATGAGTTGACAGGCGCAATGGGGCAAGGGAGTGGCAATGGGATAGTGTGGATAGTTGTTTATGCGTTGACAGGTGCAATGGGTAAAGGGAATGGGAATGAGATAGTGTGGATAGTTCTTGATGAGTTGTCAGGTGCAATGGAGAAAGGGTGTGGGAATGGGATAGTGTGGATAGTTCTTGATGCGTTGACAGGTGCAATGGGGAAAGGGAGTGGGAATGGGATAGCGTGGATAGTTCTTGATGCGTTGACAGGTGCAATAGGGAAAGGGAGTGTGAAAGGGATAGTGTGGATAGTTCTTGATGAGTTGACAGGTGCAATGGGGAAAGGGATTGGGAATGGGATTGTGTGGATAGTTCTTGATGAGTTGATGCAGGTACAATGGGGCAAGGGAGTGGGAATGAGATAGAGTGGATTGTTCTTGATGAGTTGACAGGTGCAATGGGGAAAGGGAGTGGGAATGGGATAGTGTGGATTGTTCTTGATGAACTGATGCAGGTGGAAAGGGGAAAGGGAGTGGGAATGGGAGAGTGTGGATAGTTCTTGATGCGTTGACAGGTGCAATGGGAAAAGGGAGTGGGAATGGGATAGTGTGGATAGTTCTGGATGAGTTGACAGGTGCAATGGGGAAAGGGAGTGGGAATGGGATAGGGTGGTTAGTTCCTGATGAGTTGACAGGTGCAATGGGGAAAGGGAGTGGGAATGGGATAGTGTGGATAGTTCTTGAAGAGTTGATGCAGGTGCAAAGCAGAAAGGGAGTGGGAATGGGATAGTGTGGATAGTTCTTGATGAGTTGACAGGCGCAATGGGGCAAGGGAGTGGCAATGGGATAGTGTGGATAGTTCTTTATGCGTTGACAGGTGCAATGGGGAAAGGGAATGGGAATGAGATAGTGTGGATAGTTCTTGATGAGTTGTCAGGTGCAATGGGGAAATGGAGTGGGAATGGGATAGTGTGGATAGTTCTTGATGCGTTGAAATGTGCAATGGGGAAAGGGAGTGGGAATGGGATATTGTGGATAGTTCTTGAAGAGTAGATGCAGGTGCAAAGCAGAAAGGGAGTGGGAATGGAATAGTGTGGATAGTTCTTGATGAGTTGACAGGCGCAATGGGGCAAGGGGGTGGGAATGGTATAGAGTGGATAGATCTTGATGCGTTGACAGGTGCAATGGGAAAAGGGAATGGGAATGAGATATTGTGGATAGTTATTGATGAGTTGACAGGTGCAATGGGGAAAGTGAGTGGGAATGGGATAGTGTGGATAGTTCTTGATGAGTTGAGTTGATGCAGGTGCAATGGGGCAAGGTAGTGTGAATGGGATAATGTGGATAGTTCTTGATGAGTTGACAGGTGCAATGGGGAAAGGGATTGGGAATGGGATAGTGTGGATAGTTCTTGATGAGTTGATGCAGGTGTAATGCGGAAACGGAGTGGGAATGGGATAGTGTGGATAGTTCTTGAAGCGTTGTAAGGTGAAATGGGGAAAGGGAGTGGGAATGGGAAAGTGTGGATAGTTCTTGAAGAGTTTATGCAGGCGCAATGGGGAAATGGAGTGCAAATGGGATAGTGTGGATAGTTCTTGATGAGTTGACAGGTGCAATGGGGAAAATGAGTGTGAGTGGGATAATGTGGATAGTTCTTGATGAGTTGACAGGTGCAACGGGGAAAGGGATTGGGAATGGGATAGTGTGGATAGTTCTTGACGAGTTGATGCAGGGGCAATGGGGCAAGGGACTGGGAATGGGATAGTGTGGATAGTTCTGGATGAGTTGACAGGTGCAATCTGGAAAGGGAGTGGGAATGGGATAGTGTGGATAGTTCTTGATGAGTTGACAGGTGCAATGGGGAAAGAGAGTGGGAATGGGATAGTGTGGATTCTTCTTGATGAATTGATGCAGGTGCAAAGGAGAAAGGGAGTGGGAATGGGATAGTGTGGATAGTTCTGAATGAGTTGACAGGTGCAATGGGGAAAGAGAGTGGGGATGAGATAGTGTGGATAGTTCTTGATGAGTGGACAGGTGCAATGGGAAAAGGGAGTGGGAATGGGATGGTGTGGATAGTTCTTGATGAGCTGAGGGAGGTGCAATGGGGCAAGGGTGTGGGAATGGGATAGTGTGGATAGTTCTTGATGAGTTGATGGAGGTGCAATGGGGAAAAGGAGTGGGAATGGGATAGTGTGGATTTCTTGATAAGTTGACAGGTGCAATGGGGAAAGCGAGTGGGAATGGGATAGTGTGGATAGTTCTTGATGAGTTGACAGGTGCAATGGGGAAAGGGAGTGGGAATGGGATAGTGTGGATAGTTCTTGATGAGTTGACAGGTGCAATGGGGAAAGCGAGTGGGAATGGGATAGTGTGGATAGTTCTTGATGAGTTGACAGGTGCAATGGGGAAAGGGATTGGGAATGGGATAGTGTGGATAGTTCTTGATGAGTTGAGGCAGGGGCAATGGGGCAAGGGAGTGGGAATGGGATAGTGTGGATAGTTCTGGATGAGTTGACAGGTGCAATGTGGAAAGGGAGTGGGAATGGGATAGTGTGGATAGTTCTGGATGCGTTGAAATGTGCAATGGGGAAAGGGAGTGGGAATGGGATAATGTGGATAGTTCTTGATGAATTGATGCAGGTGCAAAGGAGAAAGGGAGTGGGAATGGGATAGTGTGGATAGTTCTTGATGAGTTGATGCAGGTGCAATGGGGAAAGTGAGTGGGAATGGGATAGTGTGGATTGTTCTTGATGAACTGATGCAGGTGGAAAGGGGAAAGGGGGTGGGAATGGGATGGTGTGGAGAGTTCTTGATGAGCTGAGGGAGGTGCAATGGGGCAAGGGAGTGGGAATGGGATAGTGTGGATAGTTCTTGATGAGTTGATGGAGGTGCAATGGGGAAAAGGAGTGGGAATGGGATAGTGTGGATAGTTCTTGATGCGTTGACAGGTGCAATGGGGAAAGGGAGTGGGAGTGGGATAGTGTGGATAGTTCTTGATGAGTTGATGCAGGTGCAATGGGGCAACGGAGTGGGAATGGTATAGTGTGGATAGTTCTGGAGTGGTTGATGGAGGTGCAATGGGGAAAGTGAGTGGGAATGGGATAGTGGGGATAGTTCTGGATGAGTTGATGCAGGTGCAATGGGGAAAGGGAGTGGGAATAGTATCGTGGGGATAGTTCTTAATGATTTGATGGAGGTGCAATGGGGAAAGTGAGTGGGAATGGTATAGTGGGGTTAGTTCTGGATGAGGTGATGGAGATGCAATGGGGAAAGTGAGTGGAAATGGTATAGTGGGGATAGTTCTGGATGAGTTGGTGGAGGTGCAATGGGGAAAGGGAATGGGAATGGGATAGTGGGGATAGTTCTGGATGAGTTGATGGAGGTGCAATGGGGACAGGGAGTGGGAATGTTATAGTGGGGATAGTTCTGGATGAGTTGATGGAGGTGCATTGGGGAAAGGGAGTGGGAATGGGATAGTGTGGATTGCTCTTGATGAGTTGACAGGTGCAATGGGGAAATGGAGTGGGAATGGGATGGTGGGGATTGTTCTTGATGAGTTGGCAGCTGCAATGGAGAAAGGAAGTGGGAATAGGATATTGTGGATTGTTCTTGATGAACTGATGCTGTTGGAAAGGGGAAAGGGAGTGGGAATGGGATAGTGTGGATAGTTCTTGATGCGTTGACAGGTGCAATGGGGAAAGGGAGTGGGAATCGGATAATGTGGATAGTTCTGGATGAGTTGACAGGTGCAATGGGGAAAGGGAGTGGGAATGGGATAGTGTGGTTAGTTCCTGATGAGTTGACAGGTGCAATGGGGAAAGGGAGTGGGAATGGGATAGTGTGGATAGTTCTTGAAGTGTTGATGCAGGTGCAAAGCAGAAAGGGAGGGGAAATGGGATAGTGTGGATAGTACTTGATGAGTTGACAGGCGCAATGGGGCAAGGGATTGGGAATGCGATAGTGTGAATAGTTCTTTATGCGTTGACAGGTGTAATGGGGAAAGGGAATGGGAATGAGATAGTGTGGATAGTTCTTCATGAGTTGAGAGGTGCAATGGGGAAAGGGAGTGGGAATGGGATAGTGTGGATAGTTCTTGATGCGTTGAAATGTGCAATGGGGAAAGGGAGTGGGAATGGGATAGTGTGGATAGTTCTTGAAGAGTTGAAGCTGGTGCAAAGCAGAAAGGGAGTAGGAATGGGATAGTGTGGATAGTTCTTGATGAGTTGACAGGCGCAATGGGGCAAGGGAGTGGAAATGGGATAGTGTGGATAGATCTTCATGCGTTGACAGGTGCAATGGGGAAAGAGAATGGGAATGCGATAGTGTGGATGGTTATTGATGAGTTGACAGGTGCAATGGGGAAAGTGAGTGGGAATGGGATAGTGTGGATAGTTCTTGAAGTGTTAATGCAGATGCAATGGGGAAAGGGACTGGGAATGGGATAATGTGGATAGTTCTTGACGAGTTGACAGGTGCAATGGGGGAAGGGATTGGGAATGGGATAGTGTGGATAGTTCTTGATGAGTTGAGTTAATGCAGGTGCAATGGGGCAAGGGAGTGGTAATGGGATAATGTGGATAGTTCTTGATGAGTTGACAGGTGCAATGGGGAAAGGGATTGGGAATGGGATAGTGTGGATAGTTCCTGGTGAGTTGATGCAGGTGCAATGGGGAAAGGGAGTGCGAATGAGATAGTGTGGATAGTTCTTGATGAGTTGACAGGTGCAATGGGGAGAAGGAGTGGGAATGGGATAGTGTGGATTGTTCTTGATGAACTGATGCAGATGGAAAGGGGAAAGGGAGTGGTTATGGGATAGTGTGGATAGTTCTTGATGCGTTGACAGGTGTAATGGGGAAAGGAAGTGGGAATGGGATAGTGTGGATTGTTTTGGATGAGTTGACAGGTGCAATGGGGAAAGGGAGTGGGAATGAGATAGTGTGGATAGTTCTTGATGAGTTGACAGATGCAATGGGGAAAGGGAGTGGGAATGGGATAGGGTGGTTAGTTCTTGAAGAGTTGATGCAGGTGCAAAGCAAAAGGGAGTGGGAATGGGATAGTGTGGATAGTTCTTGATGAGTTGACAGGCGCAATGGGGCAAGGGAGTGGGAATGGGATAGTGTGGATAGATCTTGATGCGTTGACAGGTGCAATGGGGAAAGGGAATGGGAATGAGATAGTGTGGATAGTTCTTGATGAGTTGACAGGTGCAATGGGGAAAGGGATTGGGAATGGGATAGTGTGGATAGTTCTTGATGAGTTGATGCAGAGGCAATGGAGCAAGGGAGTGGGAATGGGATAGTGTGGATCGTTCTGGATGAGTTGACAGGTGCAATGTGGAATGGGAGTGGGAATGGGATAGTGTGGATAGTTCTTGATGAGTTGACAGGTGCAATGGGGAAAGGGAGTGGGAATGGGATAGTGTGGATTGTTCTTGATGAATTGATGCAGGTGCAAAGGAGAAAGGGAGTGGGAATGGGATAGTGTGGATAGTTCTGGATGTGTTCACAGGTGCAATGGGGAAAGGGAGTGGGAATGAAATAGTGTGGATAGTTCTTGATGAGTTGACAGGTGACGGGGAAAGGGAGTGGGAATGGGATAGTGGGCATAGTTCTTGATGAGTTGACACGTGCTATGGGAAAAGGGAGTGGGAATGGGATGGTGTGGATAGTTCTTGATGAGCTGAGGGAGGTGCATTGGGGCAAGGGAGTGGGACTGGGATAGTGTGGATAGTTCTTGATGAGTTGATGGAGGCGCAATGGGGAAAGGGAGTGGGAATGGGATAGTGTGGTTTTCTTGATGAGTTGACAGGTGCAATGGGGAAAGGGATTGGGAATGGGATAGTGTGGATAGTTCTTGATGAGTTGAGGCAGGGGCAATGGGGCAAGGGAGTGGGAATGGGATAGTGTGGATAGTTCTGGATGAGTTGCCAGGTGCAACGTGGAAAGGGAGTGGGAATGGGACAGTGTGGATAATTCTTGATGAGTTGACAGGTGCAATGGGGAAAGGGAGTGGGAATGGGATAGTGTGGATTGTTCTTGATGAATTGATGCAGGTGCAAAGGAGAAAGGGAGTGGGAATGGGATGTGTGGATAGTTCTGGATGAGTTGACAGGTGCAATGGGGCAAGGGAGTGGGAATGGGATAGTGTGGATAGTTCCTGGTGAGTTGATGCAGGTGCAATGGGGAAAGGGAGTGCGAATGAGATACTGTGGATAGTTCTTGATGAGTTGACAGGTGCAATGGGGAAAGGGAGTGGGAATGGGATAGTGTGGATTGTTCTGGATGAGTTGACAGGTGCAATGGGGCAAGGGAGTGGGAATGGGATAGTGTGGATAGTTCCTGGTGAGTTGATGCAGGTGCAATGGGGAAAGGGAGTGCGAATGAGATACTGTGGATAGTTCTTGATGAGTTGACAGGTGCAATGGGGAAAGGGAGTGGGAATGGGATAGTGTGGATTGTTCTTGATGAACTGATGCAGGTGGAAAGGGGAAAGGGAGTGGGTATGGGATAGTGTGGATAGGTCTTGATGCGTTGACAGGTGTAATGGGGAAAGGGAGTGGGAATGGGATAGTGTGGATTGTTCTGGATGAGTTGACAGGTGCAATGGGGAAAGGGAGTGGGAATGAGATAGCGTGGATAGTTCTTGATGAGTTGACAGATGCAATGGGGAAAGGGAGTGGGAATGGGATAGGGTGGTTAGTTCTTGATGAACTGATGCAGGTGGAAAGGGGAAAGGGAGTGGGTATGGGATAGTGTGGATAGTTCTTGATGCGTTGACAGGCGCAATGGGGCAAGGGAGTGGGAATGGGATAGTGTGGATAGATCTTGATGCGTTGACAGGTGCAATGGGGAAAGGGAATGGGAATGACATAGTGTGGATAGTTCTTGATGAGTTGACAGGTGCAATGGGGAAAATGAGTGGGAGTGGGATAATGTGGATTGTTCTTGATGAGTTGACAGGTGCTATGGGGAAAGGGATTGGGAATGGGATAGTGTGGATAGTTCTTGATGAGTTGATGCAGGGGCAATGGGGCAAGGGACTGGGAATGGGCTAGTGTGGATAGTTCTGGATGAGTTGACAGGTGCAATCTGGAAAGGGAGTGGGAATGGGATAGTGTGGATAGTTCTTGAGGATTTGACAGGTGCATTGGGGAAAGAGAGTGGGAATGGGATAGTGTGGATTGTTCTTGATGAATTGATGCAGGTGCAAAGGGGAAAAGGAGTGGGTATGGGATAGTGTGGATAGTTCTTGATGCGTTGACAGGCGCAATGGGGCAAGGGAGTGGGAATGGGATAGTGTGGATAGATCTTGATGCGTTGACAGGTGCAATGGGGAAAGGGAATGGGAATGACATAGTGTGGATAGTTCTTGATGAGTTGACAGGTGCAATGGGGAAAATGAGTGGGAGTGGGATAATGTGGATAGATCTTGATGAGTTGACAGGTGCAACGGGGAAAGGGATTGGGAATGGGATAGTGTGGATAGTTCTTGATGAGTTGATGCAGGGGCAATGGGGCAAGGGACTGGGAATGGGATAGTGTGGATAGTTCTGGATGAGTTGACAGGTGCAATCTGGAAAGGGAGTGGGAATGGGATAGTGTGGATAGTTCTTGATGAGTTGACAGGTGCAATGGGGAAAGAGAGTGGGAATGGGATAGTGTGGATTCTTCTTGATGAATTGATGCAGGTGCAAAGGAGAAAGGGAGTGGGAATGGGATAGTGTGGATAGTTCTGAATGAGTTGACAGGTGCAATGGGGAAAGAGAGTGGGGATGAGATAGTGTGGATAGTTCTTGATGAGTGGACAGGTGCAATGGGAAAAGGGAGTGGGAATGGGATGGTGTGGATAGTTCTTGATGAGCTGAGGGAGGTGCAATGGGGCAAGGGTGTGGGAATGGGATAGTGTGGATAGTTCTTGATGAGTTGATGGAGGTGCAATGGGGAAAAGGAGTGGGAATGGGATAGTGTGGATTTCTTGATAAGTTGACAGGTGCAATGGGGAAAGCGAGTGGGAATGGGATAGTGTGGATAGTTCTTGATGAGTTGACAGGTGCAATGGGGAAAGGGAGTGGGAATGGGATAGTGTGGATAGTTCTTGATGAGTTGACAGGTGCAATGGGGAAAGCGAGTGGGAATGGGATAGTGTGGATAGTTCTTGATGAGTTGACAGGTGCAATGGGGAAAGGGATTGGGAATGGGATAGTGTGGATAGTTCTTGATGAGTTGAGGCAGGGGCAATGGGGCAAGGGAGTGGGAATGGGATAGTGTGGATAGTTCTGGATGAGTTGACAGGTGCAATGTGGAAAGGGAGTGGGAATGGGATAGTGTGGATAGTTCTTGATGAGTTGACAGGTGCAATGGGGAAAGGGAGTGGGAATGGGATAGTGTGGATTGTTCTTGATGAATTGATGCAGGTGCAAAGGAGAAAGGGATTGGGAATGGGATAGTGTGGATAGTTCTGGATGAGTTGACAGGTGCAACGGGGAAAGAGAGTGGGAATGAGATAGTGTGGATAGTTCTTGATGAGTTGTCAGGTGCAATGGGAAAAGGGAGTGGGAATGGGATGGTGTGGAGAGTTCTTGATGAGCTGAGGGAGGTGCAATGGGGCAAGGGAGTGGGAATGGGATAGTGTGGATAGTTCTTGATGAGTTGATGGAGGTGCAATGGGGAAAAGGAGTGGGAATGGGATAGTGTGGATTTCTTGATGAGTTGACAGGTGCAATGGGGAAAGGGAGTGGGAGTGGGATAGTGTGGATAGTTCTTGATGAGTTGATGCAGGTGCAATGGGGCAACGGAGTGGGAATGGTATAGTGTGGATAGTTCTGGAGTGGTTGATGGAGGTGCAATGGGGAAAGTGAGTGGGAATGGGATAGTGGGGATAGTTCTGGATGAGTTGATGCAGGTGCAATGGGGAAAGGGAGTGGGAATAGTATCGTGGGGATAGTTCTTAATGATTTGATGGAGGTGCAATGGGGAAAGTGAGTGGGAATGGTATAGTGGGGTTAGTTCTGGATGAGGTGATGGAGATGCAATGGGGAAAGTGAGTGGGAATGGTATAGTGGGGATAGTTCTGGATGAGTTGGTGGAGGTGCAATGGGGAAAGGGAATGGGAATGGGATAGTGGGGATAGTTCTGGATGAGTTGATGGAGGTGCAATGGGGACAGCGAGTGGGAATGTTATAGTGGGGATAGTTCTGGATGAGTTGATGGAGGTGCATTGGGGAAAGGGAGTGGGAATGGGATAGTGTGGATTGCTCTTGATGAGTTGACAGGTGCAATGGGGAAATGGAGTGGGAATGGGATGGTGGGGATTGTTCTTGATGAGTTGGCAGCTGCAATGGAGAAAGGAAGTGGGAATAGGATATTGTGGATTGTTCTTGATGAACTGATGCTGTTGGAAAGGGGAAAGGGAGTGGGAATGGGATAGTGTGGATAGTTCTTGATGCGTTGACAGGTGCAATGGGGAAAGGGAGTGGGAATCGGATAATGTGGATAGTTCTGGATGAGTTGACAGGTGCAATGGGGAAAGGGAGTGGGAATGGGATAGTGTGGTTAGTTCCTGATGAGTTGACAGGTGCAATGGGGAAAGGGAGTGGGAATGGGATAGTGTGGATAGTTCTTGAAGTGTTGATGCAGGTGCAAAGCAGAAAGGGAGGGGAAATGGGATAGTGTGGATAGTTCTTGATGCGTTGACAGGTGCAATGGGGAAAGGGAGTGGGAATCGGATAATGTGGATAGTTCTGGATGAGTTGACAGGTGCAATGGGGAAAGGGAGTGGGAATGGGATAGTGTGGTTAGTTCCTGATGAGTTGACAGGTGCAATGGGGAAAGGGAGTGGGAATGGGATAGTGTGGATAGTTCTTGAAGTGTTGATGCAGGTGCAAAGCAGAAAGGGAGGGGAAATGGGATAGTGTGGATAGTACTTGATGAGTTGACAGGCGCAATGGGGCAAGGGATTGGGAATGCGATAGTGTGAATAGTTCTTTATGCGTTGACAGGTGTAATGGGGAAAGGGAATGGGAATGAGATAGTGTGGATAGTTCTTCATGAGTTGAGAGGTGCAATGGGGAAAGGGGGTGGGAATGGGATAGTGTGGATAGTTCTTGATGCGTTGAAATGTGCAATGGGGAAAGGGAGTGGGAATGGGATAGTGTGGATAGTTCTTGAAGAGTTGAAGCTGGTGCAAAGCAGAAAGGGAGTAGGAATGGGATAGTGTGGATAGTTCTTGATGAGTTGACAGGCGCAATGGGGCAAGGGAGTGGAAATGGGATAGTGTGGATAGATCTTCATGCGTTGACAGGTGCAATGGGGAAAGAGAATGGGAATGCGATAGTGTGGATGGTTATTGATGAGTTGACAGGTGCAATGGGGAAAGTGAGTGGGAATGGGATAGTGTGGATAGTTCTTGAAGTGTTAATGCAGATGCAATGGGGAAAGGGACTGGGAATGGGATAATGTGGATAGTTCTTGACGAGTTGACAGGTGCAATGGGGGAAGGGATTGGGAATGGGATAGTGTGGATAGTTCTTGATGAGTTGAGTTAATGCAGGTGCAATGGGGCAAGGGAGTGGGAATGGGATAATGTGGATAGTTCTTGATGAGTTGACAGGTGCAATGGGGAAAGGGATTGGGAATGGGATAGTGTGGATAGTTCTTGATGAGTTGATGCAGGGGCAATGGGGCAAGTGAGTGGGAATGGGATAGTGTGGATAGTTCTGGATGAGTTGACAGATGCAATGGGGAAAGGGAGTGGGAATGGGATAGTGTGGATTGTTCTTGATGAGTTGACAGGTGCAATGGGGAAAGGGAGTGCGAATGAGATAGTGTGGATAGTTCTTGATGAGTTGACAGGTGCAATGGGGAGAAGGAGTGGGAATGGGATAGTGTGGATTGTTCTTGATGAACTGATGCAGATGGAAAGGGGAAAGGGAGTGGGTATGGGATAGTGTGGATAGTTCTTGATGCGTTGACAGGTGTAATGGGGAAAGGAAGTGGGAATGGGATAGTGTGGATTGTTTTGGATGAGTTGACAGGTGCAATGGGGAAAGGGAGTGGGAATGGGATAGTGTGGATAGTTCTTGATGCGTTGACAGGTGTAATGGGGAAAGGAAGTGGGAATGGGATAGTGTGGATTGTTTTGGATGAGTTGACAGGTGCAATGGGGAAAGGGAGTGGGAATGAGATAGTGTGGATAGTTCTTGATGAGTTGACAGATGCAATGGGGAAAGGGAGTGGGAATGGGATAGGGTGGTTAGTTCTTGAAGAGTTGATGCAGGTGCAAAGCAAAAGGGAGTGGGAATGGGATAGTGTGGATAGTTCTTGATGAGTTGACAGGCGCAATGGGGCAAGGGAGTGGGAATGGGATAGTGTGGATAGATCTTGATGCGTTGACAGGTGCAATGGGGAAAGGGAATGGGAATGAGATAGTGTGGATAGTTCTTGATGAGTTGACAGGTGCAATGGGGAAAGGGATTGGGAATGGGATAGTGTGGATAGTTCTTGATGAGTTGATGCAGAGGCAATGGAGCAAGGGAGTGGGAATGGGATAGTGTGGATCGTTCTGGATGAGTTGACAGGTGCAATGTGGAAAGGGAGTGGGAATGGGATAGTGTGGATAGTTCTTGATGAGTTGACAGGTGCAATGGGGAAAGGGAGTGGGAATGGGATAGTGTGGATTGTTCTTGATGAATTGATGCAGGTGCAAAGGAGAAAGGGAGTGGGAATGGGATAGTGTGGATAGTTCTGGATGTGTTCACAGGTGCAATGGGGAAAGGGAGTGGGAATGAAATAGTGTGGATAGTTCTTGATGAGTTGACAGGTGACGGGGAAAGGGAGTGGGAATGGGATAGTGGGCATAGTTCTTGATGAGTTGACACGTGCAATGGGAAAAGGGAGTGGGAATGGGATGGTGTGGATAGTTCTTGATGAGCTGAGGGAGGTGCATTGGGGCAAGGGAGTGGGACTGGGATAGTGTGGATAGTTCTTGATGAGTTGATGGAGGCGCAATGGGGAAAGGGAGTGGGAATGGGATAGTGTGGATTTCTTGATGAGTTGACAGGTGCAATGGGGAAAACGAGTGGGAATGTTATAGTGTGGATAGTTCTTGATGAGGTGACAGGTGCAATGGGGAAAGGTAGTGGGAATGGGATAGTGTGGATAGTTCTTGATGAGTTGATGCAGGTGCAATGGGGAAAGGAAATGGGAATGGGATAGTGTGGATAATTCTTGGTGAGTTGACAGGTGTGTGGTAGTATGCATTAGGGGTCATGTGGGACTGTGAAGACGTGATGTCATTGGCTGACAGGTCCCAGGACCTGTTTGGCTGTTGATCTCTAGCTCCGCCCTGAAGGCGGAGTATAAGAACCAGGAGTTCTCCCCTGTAGGCCAGTCTGTTGCTGAACTGCGGGGAACAAGTCACGCTTAATAAAACCTCATCGACTTCATCTCTATTCGCCTCTCGTGAGTCTTTGTGCGCGACAAGGTGCAATGGGGAAAGGGAGTGGGAGTGGCATAGTGGGGATAGTTCTGGATGAGTTGATGCAGGTGCAATGGGGAAAGGGAGTGGGAATGGGATAGTGTGGATAATTCTTGATGAGTTGACAGGTGCAATGGGGAAAGGGAGTGGGAATGGGATAGTGGGGATAGTTCTGGATGAGTTGATGGAGGCGCAATGGAGAAAGGGAGTGGGAATGGGATAGTGTGGATAGTTCTTGATGAGTTGATGCAGGTGCAATGGGGAAATGGAGTGGGAATGGGATAGTGTGGATTTCTTGATGAGTTGACAGGTGCAATGGGGAAAGGGAGTGGGAATGGGATAGTGTGGATAGTTCTTGATGAGTTGATGCAGGTGCAATGGGGAAAGGGAGTGGGAATGGGATAGTGTGGATAATTCTTGGTGAGTTGACAGGTGCAATGGGGAAAGGGAGTGGGAGTGGGATAGAGTGGATTGCTGTTGATAAGTTGATGCAGGTGCAATGGGGAAAGGGAGTGGGAATGGGATAGTATGGATTGTTCTGGATGAGTTGATGCAGGTGCAATGGGGAAAGGGAGTGGGAATGGGATAGTGGGGATAGTTTTGGATGAGTTGATGGAGGTGCAATGGGGAAAGGGAGTGGGAATGGGATAGTGTGGATAGTTCTTGATGAGTTGACAGGTGCAATGGGGAAAGGGAGTGGGAATGGGATAGTGTGGATAGTTCTGGATGAGTTGATGGAGGTGCAATGGGGAAAGTGAGTGGGAATGGTGTAGTGGGGATAGTTCTGGATGAGTTGATGCAGGTGCAATGGGGAAAGGGAGTGGGAATGGGATAGTGTGGATTTCTTGATGAGTTGACAGGTGCAATGGGGAAAGGGAGTGGGAATGGGATAGTGTGGATAGTTCTTGATGAGTTGATGCAGGTGCAATGGGGAAAGGGAGTGGGAATGGGATAGTGTGGATAATTCTTGGTGAGTTGACAGGTGCAATGGGGAAAGGGAGTGGGAATGGGATAGAGTGGATTGCTGTTGATGAGTTGATGCAGGTGCAATGGGGAAAGGGAGTGGGAATGGGATAGTATGGATTGTTCTGGATGAGTTGATGCAGGTGCAATGGGGAAAGGGAGTGGGAATGGGATAGTGGGGATAGTTTTGGATGAGTTGATGGAGGTGCAATGGGGAAAGGGAGTGGGAATGGGATAGTGTGGATAGTTCTTGATGAGTTGACAGGTGCAATGGGGAAAGGGAGTGGGAATGGGATAGTGTGGATAGTTCTTGATGAGTTGATGCAGGTGCAATGGGGCAAGGGAGTGGGAATGGGATAGTGTGTGTAGTTCTGGATGAGTTGATGGAGGTGCAATGGGGAAAGTGAGTGGGAATGGTGTAGTGGGGATAGTTCTGGATGAGTTGATGCAGGTGCAATGGGGAAAGGGAGTGGGAATAGGATTGTGGGGATAGTTCTGGATGAGTTGATGGATGTGCAATGGGGAAAGTGAGTGGGAATGGTATAGTGGGGATAGTTCTGGATGAGTTGATGGAGGTGCAATGGGGAAAGGGAGTGGGAATGGGATAGTGGGGATAGTTCTGGATGAGTTGATGGAGGTGCAATTGGGACAGGGAGTGGGAATGGTATAGTGGGGATAGTTCTGGATGAGTTGATGGAGGTGCAATGGGGAAAGGGAGTGGGAATGGGATAGTGGGGATAGTTCTGGATGAGTTGATGGAGGTGCAATGGGGAAAGTGAGTGGGAATGGTATAGTGGGGATAGTTCTGGATGCGTTGATGGAGGTGCAATGGGGAAAGGGAGTGAGAATAGGATCGTGGGGATAGTTCTGGATGAGTTGATGGAGGTGCAATGGGGAAAGTGAGTGGGAATGGTATAGTGGGGATTGTTCTGGATGAGTTAATGGAGGTGCAATGGGGAAAGGGAGTGGGAATGGGATAGTGGGGATAGTTCTGGATGTGTTGATGGAGGTGCAATGGGGACAGGGAGTGGGAATGGTATAGTGGGGATAGTTCTGGATGAGTTGATGGAGGTGCAATGGGGAAAGTGAGTGGGAATGGTATAGTGGGGATAGTTCTGGATGAGTTGATGGAGGTGCAATGGGGAAAGGGAGTGGAATAGGATCGTGGGGATAGTTCTGGATGAGTTGATGGAGGTGCAATGGGGAAAGTGAGTGGGAATGGTATAGTGGGGATAGTTCTGGATGAGTTGATGGAGGTGCAATGGGGAAAGGGAGTGGGAATGGGATAGTGGGGATAGTTCTGGATGTGTTGATGGAGGTGCAATGGGGACAGGGAGTGGGAATGGTATAGTGGGGATAGTTCTGGATGAGTTGATGGAGGTGCAATGGGGAAAGGGAGTGGGAATGGGATAGTGTGGATTGTTCTTGATGAGCTGACAGGTGCAATGGGGAAAGGGAGTGGGATAGTGGGGATAGTTCTGGATGAGTTGACAGGTGCAATGGGGAAAGGGAGTGGGAATGGGATAGTGGGGATAGTTCTGGATGAGTTGGTGCAGGTGCAATGTAGTGGTCAGGCCCACAATTGGTTTTCAATGTGGAGCTAAATCTTTCTGTTTGGGAAAGCCCAACATGTGCACCTTTGTGGCTGGCACACCGGACACCTGACACCTGTGAGTGTTGGATTGGATTGGATTGGATTGGATTGGATTTGTTTATTGTCACGTGTACCGAGGTACAGTGAAAAGTATTTTTCTGCGAGCAGCTCAACAGATCATTAAATACATGAGAAGAATAGGGAATAAAAGAAAATACATAATAGGGCAACACAACATATACAATGTAACTACAAAAGCACTGGCATCGGATGAAGCATACAGGGTGTAGTGTTAATGAAATCAGTCCATAAGAGGGTCATTTAGGAGTCTGGCGACAGTGGGGAAGAAGCTGTTTTTGAGTCTGTTCGTGCGTGTTCTCAGACTTCTGTATCTCCTGCCCGATGGAAGAAGTTGGAAGAGTGAGTAAACCGGGTGGGAGTGATCTTTGATTATAGTGCCCGCTTTCCCCAGGCAGCGGGTGGTGTAGATGGAGTCAATGGATGGGAGGCAGGTTCGTGTGATGGACTGGGCGGTGTTCACGACTCTCTGAAGTTTCTTGCGGTCCTGGGCCGAGCAGTTGCCATACCAGGCTGTGATGCAGCCTGATAGGATGCTTTCTATGGTGCATCTGTAAAAGTTGGTAAGAGTCAATGTCGACATGCCGAATTTCCTTAGTTTCCTGAGGAAGTATAGGCGCTGTTGTGCTTTCTTGGTGGTAGCGTCGACGTGGGTGGACCAGGACAGATTTTTGGAGATGTGCACCCCTAGGAATTTGAAACTGCTAACCATCTCCACCTCGGCCCCGTTGATGCTGACAGGGGTGTGTACAGTACTTTGCTTCCTGAAGTCAATTACCAGCTCTTTAGTTTTGCTGGCATTGAGGGAGAGATTGTTGTCGCTACACCACTCCACTAGATTCTCTATCTCCCTCCTTTATTCGGACTCACCGTTATTCGAGATCCGGCCCACTATGGTCGTATCGTCAGCAAACTTGTAGATGGAGTTGGAACCAAGTTTTTCCACGCAGTCGTGTGTGTACAGGGAGTAGAGTAGGGGGCTAAGTACGCAGCCTTGCGGGGGGCCAGTGTTGAGGACTATTGTGGAGGAGGTGTTGTTCATTCTTACTGATTGTGGTCTGTTGGTCAGAAAATCGAGGATCCAGTTGCAGAGTGGGGAGCCAAGTCCTAGGTTTTGGAGCTTTGATATGAGCTTGGCTGGGATTATGGTGTTGAAGGCGGAGCTGTAGTCAATAAATAGGAGTCTAATGTAGGAGTCCTTGGGCGAAATTCTCCGTTATCGGCGCAATGTCCGCTGTCCGGCGGCAAAAACGGCGCAAATCCCACCTGCATCACGCCGCCAAAAACGTCGCAAAGTCTCCGGCCCGGAATGAGCTAGCAGCGACGTGACGCTATCCGCGCTGGCTCACGTGGTTCACGCCGTGACGGCTCATTAAGGACGCGCTGCTCCCCCCACCCGACCAGAACACCCGACCAGAACACCCGACCGGATGGCCGCCCGCCGCTCAGCCACGAGGTTCCAGTCTCGTGACATTGAGGCGCTCCTGGACGCAGTGGAGCAGAGGAGGGAGGCCCTGTATCCCGGGCACGGCTGCAGAGTTGCCCCACGCCACAGCTGGCGTCTGTGGAGGGAGGTGGCAGAGGCCGTCACCACTGTGGCCCTGACACCACGGACAGGCACCCAGTGCCACAAGAAGGTGAACGACCTCGTCAGAGCAGCCAGGGTGAGCCTCCATCCCCTGCCCGATATCCATATCCCCCCTCCCCCATATCCCCCCTCCCCCATATCCCCCATATCCCCCCTCCCCCATATCCCCCCTCCCCCATATCCCCTCTCCCCCATATCCCCCCTCCCCCATATCCCCCCTCCCCATATCCCCCATCCCCCATATCCCCCCTCCCCCATATCCCCCCTCCCCCATATCCCCCCTCCCCCATATCCCCCTCCCCATATCCCCCCTCCCCCATATCCCCCCCTCCCCCATATCCCCCATATCCCCCCTCCCCCATATCCCCCATATCCCCCTCCTCCATATCCCCCATACCCCATATCCCCCCTCCCCCATATCCCCCATATCCCCCCTCCCCCATATCCGCCTTCCCCCATTTCCCCAAGTGAATCCAGCCCTAACCTTAACCTCTGCAATACTCGCGCAACCGATGGCGTGCATTCATATACCTGCCTAACAATGTTGCCTTTTACCCCTGCCACCACCCTCCACAGGAGAAGCGCGCACACAACACCAGGGAGCATGTGAGGACTGGAGGAGGCCCAGCTGATGAGAGGCCACTGACCGAACATGAGGGAAGGGCTCTGGAACTGGCTGGCGGACCTGAGGACCGGGAGGCTGTGGCGTGGGGCAACTCTGCGGCCGTGTCCGGGATACAGGGCCTCCCTCCTCTGCTCCACTGCGTCCAGGAGAGCCTCAATGTCGCGGGACTGGAACCTCGGGGCTGAGCGACGGGTGGCCATCCGGTCGGGTCTTCTGGTCGGGTGGGGGGAGCAGCGCGTCTTTTGAGCCGTCACGCTGTGCAGCGTGCATGCCGCCGCACGGCGTGAACCACGTGAGCCAGCGGGGATAGCGTCACGTCGCTGCTAGCCCATTCCGGGCCGGAGACTTAGCGACGTTTGGAGCGGCGTGATGCAGGTGGGATTTGCGCCGTTTTTGGCGCTGGTCGGCGGACATCGCGCCGATAACGGAGAATTGCTGATGCAGAGGTCGGGGGCCCCCCAGCAAGTGAGCCACCGACAGCCCGTCCCCATATCCCCCCCATCCCCATATCCCCCCTCCCCCATATCCCCCCTCCCCCATAACACGTGATCACTGCCTGCGTGTCTAACCATGCATGCTTCATTGTGTATCGCAGGAGCAAACGTCGAGGCACCCATCCCCGCAGATGCAGACCGCCCGCATGATGCCCCTCGGAGACCATGGGGGACGGAGAGAACTGGACCCTCTGGCATGCGACACCCACAGAATGCCCCTTGGAGACCACTGGAGATGAAGAGACCCGGACCCTCTGGCATGCGACGCCTGCACGATGTCCCTCGGAGACCACTGGAGATGGAGAGACCTGGAGCAACAGGGAGACGACGCCCCCGTCTTGTGCGGGTGCGACGACGCAGGCGTGTGCCACCCAGCGACGAGAGGGGCAGCCACAGGCCCCCATCACAGCCGAGCCACGAAAACACTACCCAGGACACCACTACCCAGGACACCACTACACAGGACACCCCTACCCAGGACACCCCTACCCACGACACCACTACCCAGGACACCCCTACCCAGGACACTCAGAGAGGGACGCTGCGCACGACACAACGTCACTGCTGTCACCAACACCCTCCACCATCGCAGAGACGCTCACCTCGGTTGGGCACTTTAGTGATGAGGCGACTGGTACACTCACTGGTGCGCACAACACAGCCGTCCCGGTACAGCAGGTGGAGGTAGGAGCAGCAGAGGGGCTGGGCGGTCGGAGGGCAGCCCAGCCCAAGCGAACATCTGCCGCCCAGATGAATCCCGGGTTCCAGGAGTTACCACACCCACACATAGATCCGATGCAACCACCGAACCGGAGACGAGCGAAGAGGGTGACGGCCGGCTTGCGGCAGCTGCAGTCGCAGGTGGAGGAGTCCACCCGCGTCCGTCCAGGAGCTGGGAGTGGTGCCGGTCATGCGTGCCACCCAGGCCGACACCGCACGGGTGGCGTCCGTGGTGGAGGCAATGGGTGCGATGGTGTCAGACATGGGGAACGGTTTGCGAGGCCTGGGGCTTTCCGTGCAGGCGGCGTCTGTGGCCCAGGACATGGCTGCCCTCTCACAGGAGGTCATGAGCCAGCGCCAGCGGCAGATGGCAGAGGCGCTCAATGCCATGGCCCAGTCTCAACAGTCTATAGCCCAGTCTCTGCAGTCCATAGCCCAGTCTCTGCAGGCCATGGCCCAGTCTCAGCAGGCCATTGCTGAGGGCATCGGCGCCATTGCCCATATGCGAGCCGGCGTCGCACAGTCCCAGACAGGGTTTGCCAATCCCCTGAGCTCCATGGCTGCAAACCTGCAGACCCCTGTCGATACCAGCACGGGCCTCCAGGACTGGCAGCGCCAGATGTCGGGGGGGCGTCGGATGGCCAGTCCGTTCGCATTCCCCACCCATGTAGAGGCCTGGGGGCCATCGGGCACTCCGAGGGAGGAGGAGGTGGTGTGGTCCGTCCCGGGTCCCCCTGTAGAGGAGGTCCCGGAACACCGCGACACCTCGGACTCCCCCCCTTCCGTCCCAGGTGCAGCGGGTGGGCAACTGGCAGGACAGGCTGGCAGCTCGCCATCCCAGTCGCCCGGGCCGCAGCCTGGCCCATCTAGGCCAGGACGCCCCAGGAAACGGCCGCCAAAGGGATCCCGTTTCAGAGGGCAGGAATCACAGGAGTCCACCTCCAGTTCTGCTGTACCGTCTGGGGAACCACGTAGACGTAGTCATAGGGTTCGTAAGGCCAAACAATTAGACACTGAGTAAGTTGGCACGGGTGCAGGGCACAGATGAGTTTTAGGGGCTAGGGCACATGCATGAACTCCTTTGGTTATTAAAGTCAATGTTACACCTACAGAAGCTGCCTTTGTGCTCTGTCCAAAGCGTGCGGGGGTGTCATGTACGTTGAGCGCAAGTGTGTGTGTGTGAGGGGTGGTCTTACCTCAGCCCCAGGTGAGTCTGCCCCCTTCCCCCTGGGCCGCCATCAACATCCCCCCGGGCAGAGGACGGGACCGTGCGCTGCAGTGTCACAGCCGCATGCAGGGATGGTCCGGGTGGATGGTGGTACTGTGGCCATGGGTCAGACATAGTCCAACGATGTGGAGCCAGGAGCTCACCGCAGGGCGGGTTGTCATCATCCTCCATGGCCTGCAATAGACACGCGCCCACCGGCAACTGTGTGAGCCCGGCCGTTGTGCCGCAGGTGGATCGGCAATGGGGGGGTGGTGTGCATGCGGGTGGGGTGGGTGGGGTTGGGGAGGGGGGTGAGGGTGCTGGGTGGGTGGATGGGTGGGGGGTGTGGGTGGTCGGGTGTTACCATGGTGTGCGGTCTGTGGCCATACTACCCGATTCCCACGCCCATCTAGTCAGTGAAGCGGGCGGCTATCAGCCTGTCCCGTGCCCGCTGGCCCAGCCGGTAACGGTGGACAGCCACCCGCCCGTGTCTAGCCCGTCTGCCCTGACCATTGCCCCCATCCCCCTCATCTGGGGAGGACTGCGCCTCTTCCTGCTGCTCCTCCACTCCGTCCTCCTCTGCCTGCGGCACATCGCCCCTCTGCTGGGCTATGTTGTGCAGGACGCAGCACACCACAATGATGCGGCCGACCCTATCTGACCGATGCTGGAGGGCGCCCCCAGAGCGGTCCAAGCACCTGAAACGCATCTTCAGCACGCCAAAGCACCTCCCTATCACTCCCCTTGTCGCTACATAGGCATCATTGTAGCGGTTCTCCGCCTCATTGCGTGGCCTCCGTATAGGCGTCATCAGCCACGATCGCAATGGGTAGCCCCTGTCGCCAGCAACCAGCTCCTCAGCCGGGGATGGCGTCCCTCGTACATGCCGGTGATGTATGACCGCGACACCACGTATGAGTCGTGTACATTGCCCGGGTAACGGGCGCAGACGTGCAGGGTCACCATGCGGTGGTCGCAGACCACCTGTAAGTTCATCGAATAGGTCCCCTTCCTATTGGTGAACACGGCCCTGTTATCTGCAGGTGGCCGCACGGCGACGTGCATCCCATCAATCGCACCCTGGACCATGGGGAACCTGGCCACGGCAGAGAAGCCCACGGCCCAGGCATCTTGGCTGGCCCGGTCCACAGGGAAGCGGATGTAGCGGTGCGCCATGGCATATAGGGCGTCTGTCACTGCCCGGATGCACCGATGCACCGATGTCTGCGATATGCCGGACAGGTCCCCACTCGATGCCTGGAATGACCCCGTTGCATAAAAGTTCAGGGCCACTGTAACCTTGACGGACACGGGGAGAGGGTGTCCCCCGCCAGTGTCACGCGGTGACAGGTGCGCCAGCAGGTGGCAGATGTGTGCCACGGTTTCCCGGCTCATCCGGAGTCTCCTCCTGCATTCTCGGTCCGTGAGGTCCTGGTATGACTGCCGGGGCCGGTACACACGGGGCGCCCTCGGGTGCCTCCGTTGCCATAGGGCCGCGACGTCCTCCTCCCCCTCCTCGCCCTGTCGGTCAGGTGTCCCTCCAGCCTAGTCGGCTGCCGCCTGCCCGCGCCGCCTCTCTGGCACGCTCATCCTCCTCCTCATCCAGGGCAACATGGACATTAGCGGCTGCCGCCACGGCGGCCAACATCGCTGGCTGATCGGAAAACATGACGGCCTGGGGGGGGGGGAGGGGTGGAAACGACGGCATGTCATCATTGCCCATACCCCCTCCACCCCCCAGCCAGTTGGCATGGACCGCATGGGTCCGACTGTTGGAGGCTGGCAGCTGGCCAGGTGGACCAATTCACTTGCCCCCCACCACGTCCCTCCCTGGCACGGACCCCGTCCCCCTCCCCGGCACGGACCCCATCCTCCTCCCCGGCACAGACCCCATCCTCCTCCCCGGCACGGACCCCATCCCCCTCCCCGGCATGGACCCCCCTCCCCCATCCTCCTCCCCGGCACGGACACCATCCCCCTCCCCGGCACAGACCCCATCCCCCTCCCCGGCACGGACCCCATCCCCCTCCCCGGCACGGACCCCATCCTCCTCCACCGGCACGGACCCCATCCCCCTCCCCGGCACAGACCCCATCCCCCTCCCCGGCACGGACCCCATCCCCCTCCCCGGCACAGACCCCATCCCCCTCCCCGGCACAGACCCCATCCCCCTCCCCGGCACGGACCCCATCCCCATCCCCGTCACGGACCCCATCCTCCTCCCCGGCACGGACCCCATCCTCCTCCCTGGCACGGACCCCTTCCCCCTCCCCGTCACGGACCCCATCCCCCTCCCCGGCACGGACCCCATCCTCCTCCCCGTCACGGACCCCATCCCCCTCCCTGGCACGGACGCCATCCTCCTCCCCGGCACGGACTCCATCCCCCTCCCCGGCACGGACTCCATCCCCCTCCCCGTCACGGACCCCATCCCCCTCCCCGGCACGGACGCCATCCTCCTCCCCGGCACGGACCCCATCCCCCTCCCCGGCACGGACCCCATCCTCCTCCCCGGCACGGACCCCATCCCCCTCCCCGGCACGGACCCCATCCTCCTCCCCGGCACGGACCCCATCCTCCTCCCCGGCACGGACCCCATCCTCCTCCCCGGCACGGACCCCATCCTCCTCCCCGGCACGGACCCCATCCCCCTCCCCGTCACGGACCCCATCCCCCTCCCCGGCACGGACCCCATCCCCCTCCCCGGCACGGACGCCATCCCCCTCCCCGGCACGGACGCCATCCCCCTCCCCGGCACGGACGCCATCCCCCTCCCCGGCACGGACCCCATCCCCCTCCCCGTCACGGACCCCATCCCCCTTCCCGGCACGGACCCCATCCCCCTCCCCGGCACGGACCCCATCCCCCTCCCCGGCACGGACCCCATCCCCCTCCCCGGCACGGTTCTACCCCTCTCCCCGGCACGGACCCCATCCCCCTCCTGGCACGGACCCCATCCCCCTCCCCGGCACGGACCCCATCCCCCTCCTGGCACGGACCTCATCCCCCTCCCCGGCACGGACCCCATCCCCTCCCTGGCACGGACCCCATCCCCCTCCTGGCACGGACCCCATCCCCCTCCCTGGCACGGACCCCATCCTCCTCCCCGGCACGGACCCCATCCCCTCCCTGGCACGGACCCCATCCCCCTCCCCTGCATGGACCCCATCCTCCTCCCCGGCACGGACCCCATCCTCCTACCCGGCACGGTCCCCATCCTCCTCCCCGGCACGGACCCCATCCTCCTCCCCGGCACGGACCCCATCCTCCTCCCCGGCACGGACCCCATCTTCCACCCCGGCACGGACTCCACCCCCCTCACCAGCACGGATCCCCCCCCATCCTCCTACGCGGCACGGACCCCATCCCCCTCCCAGGCACTCACCCCCCCTCCCGGCACTCCCCCGGAGCCCAGCCCACTCTAACCCCCCCCCCCGCCGCACACACACACACAAAACCCTACACACATCTCTCCCCCACACATTCAGACTGCGGCCACGCCATCGCCTCTCCAGCGGCCAACCCCCCAGGCCGTCACCCACCTCCCCGCTGGTCGGCGTAAACCTTGAGCACAGGTTGACGCCAATTGAAAGGTGGTTTGATTTACGCCGACGTGACCCGTGATCACGTCGACGGGACTTCAGCCCATCCGGACGGGAGAATATCGACAGCCCCAAAATCCATTGTCTTGCGCCCACCCGTGCCATTCTCCGAGGTGTACGGCGCCATTGACGCCCCGCTGACTTTTCTCCCTTCGGAGACTTCGGCGGGCGGCGGGGGCGGAATTCACGGCGGCCAACGGCAATTCTCCGACCCGCTGGGGGGTCGGAGAATCTCGCCCCTTGTTTTCGAGATGCTCTGGGGATGAGTGTAGGGCCAGGGAAATGGTGTCTGATGTGGACCAGTTGTGACGGTATGCGAATTGCAGTGGATCAAGGCGTTCTGGGAGTATGGAGGTGATGCGCTTCATGCTCAACCTCTCGAAGCACTTCATTACGACTGAAGTCAGGGCCACTGTTTGGTAGTCATTGAGGCACGTTGCCTGGTACTTCTTTGGTACCGGTATGATGGTGGTTTTCTTGAAGCAGGTGGGGACCTCGGAGTGGAGTAGGGACAGGTTAAAGATGTCTGTGAATACCTCTGCCAGCTGGTCCGCGCAGGCTCTGAGTGCACGACCAGGGATCCTGTCTGGGCCCGTCGCCTTCCGAGGGTTCACTTTCAGGAAGGCCGATCTGACTTGGGAAGCTGTGATGGTGGGTATGGGTGAATTATGGGCTGCTGGGGCACTCGCCAGCGGATTGTTGGTTACCTGCTCGAACCGAGCATAGAATGCATTGAGTTCATCGGGGAGGGGTGCGCTGCTGCCAGAGATACTGTTCGGCTTCGCTTTGTAGCCCGTTATGTTGTTTAGTCCTTGCCACAACCGCCGAGAGTCTGTCT